>NC_092420.1:65527524-65872524 GCF_040894005.1 Engystomops pustulosus | reverse complement strand
ATTCTGGGACAAGTTGAGGATCTTAAAGTAAGGCATTGTTCTGAAAAAATTATTATTTTATGCACATTTTTGTATTATAAAAAAACATTGGCAAGCAAAAAAGTTCCTACACTGGAGACGGGGATAAGAGTTACAAACTTTTCACTGCAATGTGAGAAATTCTCATTAATGTGTAAGAGTATGAAAGAATTGTTGAAGTTTAATAAGGCATGGGAAAAGAAGTGGTGTGATCAATATATGGTGTATGCCGAATTATACTAAATGTTAGGTATTAATATAACATGTAAGGATAGTCTGGTTTAGAATTGAAAAACAACAGATTGTCAAAGAGCGAGGGGAGGTGGGGATTGGAGGAGGCACAGCTTTGTTTTTCTTCTTTTTTTTCTTTTTTGGGGGTCGAGGCTGGGGTCTAGGATTAAAGATGATCAGTTGTATCTCAACATATTGTAGAATGCAATCCTTTTAACAAGTCTACCAAGTTATGGACTATAATGCTAAGGCACCTCCCAACGATGGAAAGTGCCATTGTTTTCTGTCTGACTTTGGAACTTACACATGTATTTGTGAATTGTTTGTGCCAGTTTTGTATAGCGGCTGCACTGTGTCAAGACAAAAAAAATGTGCACCTAAAGGGACGTGTTAGTGCTTTGTCGGAGATTGCAACACATTGCAATACCTGACAGAATTGTGTCGCACACCTACATAAAGATGGTGCACACTGCCCGAGCAGTGCAGGGTCCACCGTATAATTGAAGGTTTTATTGCGTTTTAATACATTTTCAAAAAAATGTCCCCATCTTCTGTCGCTAACTTCTTATACTTTGGTGTACGGAGCTTGGTGAACTGACGTTTTCATTGCTACCATTTTGAGGACTGTGTGACATTTTGATCACTTTTTATTACATTTTTTATGTGATGTAAAATGGTGTAAAAGTCACGCTTCGGACATTTGGGCGCTATTTTCCTTATGTGGTTCACCACCGGCAATAACCATTTTTATATTTTGATAAATCGGGCATTTTGAGATGTGGTTTTCGTGATTTTTACTGTTTATTACATTTTATATGAGTGATTTGAACTTTTTTGAGGGGGGTGATTTGAACTTTTAGGTTTTTTACATGAAACTTTTTTTACTATTTTTTATACCCTGTTGGGAACATAAACCCTAGAAGGTCTGATCATTCCTACCATATACTGCAATACGACTATATTGCAGTATATGGTATTTTTGCACAGTATTCATTACAATGAGCCACTGGTTCATTGTAAAGAATCTGCCGAAGACACAAGGCTGTCATGGCAACCGGTGACATTCCAGGGAACAATGTGTGTAACCAAGATGGCGGCGCCCAATGCATCGGAAGAATTAATACCCACATGGTCGGTGCAAGCACCAACCGCGGGTATTAGTGTGGGTGTTTGCTGCAATATGCAGCAAATCACACCTCTCTATAAAGAGAGCACAGCTTGTGAGCCCCTTTCATATATCTCCAGCACCTCTGTGCCGTACATGTACGGTGCAGAGTGTGAAGTGGTTAAAGGGGTTGTCCGAGTTCTTTAAAAAAAAGCTAAAAGTGGCCGGGACAGGGCTGCTTAAAAAAAATAAAGCTGTTCTTACCTCCCGGTGCCCTCCCGTATCCAGCGCTGTTGTCGCTCCGGTCCGGGCGCCATGTAAACAAACATAGCCGCCGGAGCAGCGCTGGACTCAGTTCCGGCCGGACCCGACAACCTTCCGGCCCCCATACACAATGCTGTGTGTAGGGACGGATAGGCGTGCCCGGCCACGGCCGGCCGGAAGCTGAATCCATGTTTGTTTACATGGCGCCCGGACCGGAGCGACAGCAGCGCTGGATACGGGAGGGCACCGGGAGGTAAGTACAGCTTTATTTTTTTTAAGCAGCCCTGTCCCGGCCACTTTTAGCTTTTTTTAAAGAACTCAGACAACCCCTTTAATGCTGTTTGCCTCACTGGGGCAAAATATTTAAAGTAATTAAATAAAGACACGTTTTAGCTAGGGCACTGGCTCCTTAGACCACAGTATTTGGCCAATGTGGATGCCTTAGACAAAGCAGGATGAAAAAGGGTAAAAAAAAAAAGAATTAAACAATGGGATAATGGTAAGTAACATTGCAGTGGGCACTAACCTCTTAATTCTCAGGAATAAGACGTGTTTTAATAATTATTGTGCAAACTATAAGAATCAGGCTGATATTGAAGGAATATCCTATTTATTCCTATGCAAGGCCGAAGATAGTAAATTCCTACTATAAACGATACTGTACAAAAACGATGATGGCACTACTTATTAATCACAAGAGAAAAGGGTACAGTCCACGTGCTTAGGAGTATATGGGTTCCATACATACGGAGGTATACATCTTCAGTGGTGCTCTAATCCTCTAGTTGAAAGAGAAAGGTCCAATATACAAGAAGTGCGGAAGTGGAAAATAAGGATGGCACTCACCAGGTTGTCGATGTGGCTAAAATTCTTCTTTTATTGCATCAAGTATTAATACTCACAAACATAAGGTGCAAGGGAGGGAGTGGGAGCTGAATGTCCAGAAGTGACTAAAAGCCGTGGGGTTTTAAGTGCTAACACATGCAGTAACCTCGCCTCTATAAGGCGTGTCTTACTGCTCAGTAGTCAGATAACAGGCTAATGGCACCCTAAACTCTAGGAGGCGATCCGCCTACATAGTTACAAACATTTGGGCTTACCTCCATGTGTTAGGTCGCTGCACCTGTCATGTAGTGACGCATCCTCCACGTTTCTGTGGGTCCCGGTGGGCGCTCAGCCTATTCGTCCAAAGAAAGGACTGAGGCCCCGCCCCTTCCGGGATTCCCCACGTGGGACATGTCACGTGACCGGACTATTCGTCTCACTCCCCCTTTTCTCTCTACCCCGATCATGTGACCCGTTACCTAGGAAACAAGGCACGGCGTCGCTACATCGCGGGAGTCGAGGGGTTGTATTGACGCTGTCTGGAGCTAGGGAGCAGACCACACGACACATTTAAATGAGGTATATAGCCCGCAAGCTTAGGCGAGTTAGGGTGTGCCATACGCATAGCCTGAAATTCACACCAGTACAAGCAGTTGCATTACAAAACCCTAAGATAACGGCATCTATTAAAAACAATCAGGTGAAAGACACCTACTATCATCACATTTCACATACAAAGCAGTGTAAATCCTCGAATATCTTAGTGTTGCATATAGACTTTATTCTTCTGACTCTTATCTTACTATGTGAAACCCTATATCATCCGAGAGCAGCACTATCTCTTAGGGGTTATAAAAATACCCCCATATCTATTTTATCATTCAGTCCAATAGGACCCATAGCATTTGATCGGAGGATCCATCTGCTCTCGACCTGTAATAACAATCGTTGTCTGTCCCCTCCTTTTTTCGGAGGTGGGACCACTTCTAGCCCTGCGAACCTAATGGAGTTCACGTCACCCCCATGTTCTTCCCTAATATGTTGGATCAACCGTGGGGCTCCTATCCCTGATCTTATGGACCCCAAATGTTCTCTCACCCTCAGGTATAGGTTTCTTATGGTTTTACCGATGTAAAACCTGCGGCAGTTACAGATCAGGACGTACACCACATAATTTGTTTTGCAGTTAATGAAACTTTTCACATGCACTTTCAAACCACCAAAGGACACCACCTTGCTACTAAGATTGAACGGGCAACATTTACAATTGCCACATTTATAGTTCCCTGTGAGTGGGTTGCTCTCAAGCCAGTTTCTTTTTTTCTTTGAACTAAAGGCACTATTAACAAGTTCGGACCTAATTGACCTGCCTCTCCGGAAACTAATGAGGGGTCCCCCCTCCGCTACCTCCGCGAGGTCCCTGTCATTTCCTATCAAGTGCCAGTTGTCTCTCATGGCCTTCTTGATGATGTCTGCCAGGGGGGAGAAATCAAATGAGAAGGTAAATCTTTCCCTCTCATTTTTTTTATCACTAGTTCTCAGGAGTTCTTTTCGGTCCTTGTTTTTCACCTTATCGTATGCCTGATTTAGGGTCTTTTCTGGGTATCCCCTTTTTTTGATAATCTCTCTTTCAATTCCCTGGCTTGTGATTCGAAACCTTCTGTCGTATTATTTATACGCTTCAGTCTTAGAAACTGACCGTATGGGATGGCTTCTTTTACGTGTCTGGGGTGATAGCTCTCAAAGTGTAGGAGGGCGTTAGTGGCCGTTTTCTTCCTATGGACTGAAGTTAATATCTCATTATTCCTTATTTCGACCAATACATCGAGGAATTCCAATTTCTGTTTACTTATGGCACACGTGAACGACATGTTCATTTTGTTGGTTTGGTTGAGGTACTGTACCATCTCGTGAAAACTCTCTTCTGTCCCATTCCAAATAATGAACACGTCGTCCACGAACCTCCTATACATTTGGATAAAACGCATGTAGGGGTTGTTTTCATTGTATACATAAATGTTCTCGAATACCGCAAGGAAGATATTAGCATATGTGCAGGAGACAGGAGTCCCCATGGCGGTTCCGTCTGTTTGTATATACCAAGTATCATCAAAACGGAATGCATTATGTGATAGTATATAATGTAGGGCGTTACAGACGAAATCCCTATAGCCTACACTCTTCTGGGCTTTGCTAATAATTTCCCTTACTGCTGAAATACCTTCTTTTTGCGGAATCCGCGTATATAGGCTTTCTACATCTATCGATGCAAGATATGAGTCTTCCTGCCACTCTTGCTCACTCAGTGCAGATAAGAAATCTTTGGTGTCCTTTAGATAAGAGGGGATGTCCTTCAGGACTGGTCTAAGCAACCAATCTATGTATTGCGATAGCGGCTCGGTAATCGAGCCTATTCCTGCGACTATTGGTCGACCTGGCGGGTTGTTAATATCTTTGTGGATTTTTGGTAGGAAGTACCAGTCTGGTTTCTTTGGAAACTGGGGCAACAGCCTTTCGGCCATTTTCTTAGATAGGACCCCTTCCATCACCTGTGATCTCAAAAGTGTTCTAAGTTGTTCATAATACTTTTGTGTGGGATCTCCTGACAATTTTTTATACGTTCTAGAATCACCCAGTAACCTAAGTGCTTCCCTTTTATAGTAATCGCTTTCCATCACCACCACGTTCCCCCCCTTATCCGCGGGTTTTACCACGACCCCTTCATCGTTTTTCAATTTCTTAATCGCTAATATTTCTTTTTTTGTGAGGTTCAAGCCCTCTTGTTTGTATATGAGTGATTCGACGTCTTTCATGACTTGTTTACGAAAGAGGTCTATCGAACCTCCTTGCAGTATAGGTGGATTAAATTAGGATTTTACCCCCCCTTTAAATGGTTCTATGTCCCCCGGTGCTCTGTTTTCTTCTTCACTGGCTAGGAATAATATACATTCTCTCTCTATATCAGTGAGCTCCCCTGTTACAAAAAATCCTAAGGGGCCTATTTCCAGTGGGACCTCTGCATCTTTCTCCTCCTTTTGAACTTCTTTAACTCTCCCTTGCGAAAATTTTTTTTTAAGGTTCATCTTCCTTAGGCCTCTAAACAAATCTATCTCAAAATCAACTTTATTAAATTGCTCAGTAATACAGAAACCCAGTCCCTTCTTTAGTGCCGAGACACAGTCTTTATCTAGTGCCTGGTTAGTAAGGTTGACAACTAGATTCTCGTCATTTCCTATTGTCTCCAGGTTACTTTCTTCCTCTTCTGCCTTCTCTTTCTTCCAGCCTTTTCTTCTTCTCCCGCCTCTCCTTGTTCTTCTCCTAAAGGGACGGCTCCATGTTCGTCAATTGGCTCATCCCTTCTTCCCCCTTGTTTTCCTGATGCCTCCTCTGACGTACTGGAATCGGAATCGGTAGTCCAATAATCTCTTCCTTGTGGTTTTTGATTCTTTTTGTTCCGAAACTGCGTTCTCCTCTTAGAGTTTTTCTGTGGTTTCCAGGAGAAAACCTTGTTGTTTTCAAAGTCTTGTTTGTCCCTTAAGAACTTATCTCTCTTTCTGTCCTTAATGTCGGTTTGTATCGGGACCAGGCGTTTCTCTAACCCCTTAAAAAAGCTGTCAAGTTGCTGAGACGTCAGTCTCTTCCTTAGCTCCAACTTGGCTCTACATAATTCCTCTGTGACTTTCTCATACTCTTCTTCATTCCTTTTCAGGATCAATCTCAGTAGGGTTAGTGAATGCTCTAGATGTGCTTCATCCCATCTTTTTTTAAAAATAGGGTCGTTCTCAAATTGTGACGGTTCCTTATAGGCTCTCAGTCCTCGCGGGACCCTTTTACAATCATTATAAGATCTTAGCGAGCTGATGGACCAAAATAGTCGTATCTCCCTTTCTGCCAGGTGTTTCACTTTAAGCTCGAGTGTCTTTGTGCTAATTACGTGGATTTCGTTTTTTTCGTTACACTGCGTGAAAAAGGCATCAGCATCCTCCCTCCCTTGTTTTAAGAGTCCTTCTCCAGGATCCCCTGTTGTCTCCATTGGCTCCATATTTAGCGTATGACAGTGTCCCTTATTGTGTGACTCAACTCGAGTGTGCTCAATCAACAGAAGCAAAATCCAAAAACAAACGATACTGTACAAAAACGATGATGGCACTACTTATTAATCACAAGAGAAAAGGGTACAGTCCACGTGCTTAGGAGTATATGGGTTCCATACATACGGAGGTATACATCTTCAGTGGTGCTCTAATCCTCTAGTTGAAAGAGAAAGGTCCAATATACAAGAAGTGCGGAAGTGGAAAATAAGGATGGCACTCACCAGGTTGTCGATGTGGCTAAAATTCTTCTTTTATTGCATCAAGTATTAATACTCACAAACATAAGGTGCAAGGGAGGGAGTGGGAGCTGAATGCCCAGAAAAGGGCGACGGCCGTTTCGCGCTGGACTGCGCTTCTTCCGGCCCCAATTGTAAAGTGACTAAAAGCCGTGGGGTTTTAAGTGCTAACACATGCAGTAACCTCGCCTCTATAAGGCGTATCTTACTGCTCAGTAGTCAGATAACAGGCTAATGGCACCCTAAACTCTAGGAGGCGATCCGCCTACATAGTTACAAACAATTGGGCTTACCTCCATGTGTTAGGTCGCTGCACCTGTCATGTAGTGACGCATCCTCCACGTTTCTGTGGGTCCCGGTGGGCGCTCAGCCTATTCGTCCAAAGAAAGGACTGAGGCCCCGCCCCTTCCGGGATTCCCCACGTGGGACATGTCACGTGACCGGACTATTCGTCTCACTCCCCCTTTTCTCTCTACCCCGATCATGTGACCCGTTACCTAGGAAACAAGGCACGGCGTCGCTACATCGCGGGAGTCGAGGGGTTGTATTGACGCTGTCTGGAGCTAGGGAGCAGACCACACGACACATTTAAATGAGGTATATAGCCCGCAAGCTTAGGCGAGTTAGGGTGTGCCATACGCATAGCCTGAAATTCACACCAGTACAAGCAGTTGCATTACAAAACCCTAAGATAACGGCATCTATTAAAAACAATCAGGTGAAAGACACCTACTATCATCACATTTCACATACAAAGCAGTGTAAATCCTCGAATATCTTAGTGTTGCATATAGACTTTATTCTTCTGACTCTTATCTTACTATGTGAAACCCTATATCATCCGAGAGCAGCACTATCTCTTAGGGGTTATAAAAATACCCCCATATCTATTTTATCATTCAGTCCAATAGGACCCATAGCATTTAATCGGAGGATCCATCTGCTCTCGACCTGTAATAACAATCGTTGTCTGTCCCCTCCTTTTTTCGGAGGTGGGACCACTTCTAGCCCTGCGAACCTAATGGAGTTCACGTCACCCCCATGTTCTTCCCTAATATGTTGGATCAACCGTGGGGCTCCTATCCCTGATCTTATGGACCCCAAATGTTCTCTCACCCTCAGGTATAGGTTTCTTATGGTTTTACCGATGTAAAACCTGCGGCAGTTACAGATCAGGACGTACACCACATAATTTGTTTTGCAGTTAATGAAACTTTTCACATGCACTTTCAAACCACCAAAGGACACCACCTTGCTACTAAGATTGAACGGGCAACATTTACAATGGCCACATTTATAGTTCCCTGTGAGTGGGTTGCTCTCAAGCCAGTTTCTTTTTTTCTTTGAACTAAAGGCACTATTAACAAGTTCGGACCTAATTGACCTGCCTCTCTATCTAAGAAAATGGCCGAAAGGCTGTTGCCCCAGTTTCCAAAGAAACCAGACTGGTACTTCCTACCAAAAATCCACAAAGATATTAACAACCCGCCAGGTCGACCAATAGTCGCAGGAATAGGCTCGATTACCGAGCCGCTATCGCAATACATAGATTGGTTGCTTAGACCAGTCCTGAAGGACATCCCCTCTTATCTAAAGGACACCAAAGATTTCTTATCTGCACTGAGTGAGCAAGAGTGGCAGGAAGGCTCATATCTTGCATCGATAGATGTAGAAAGCCTATATACGTGGATTCCGCAAAAAGAAGGTATTTCAGCAGTAAGGGAAATTATTAGCAAAGCCCAGAAGAGTGTAGGCTATAGGGATTTCGTCTGTAACGCCCTACATTATATACTATCACATAATGCATTCCGTTTTGATGATACTTGGTATATACAAACAGACGGAACCGCCATGGGGACTCCTGTCTCCTGCACATATGCTAATATCTTCCTTGCGGTATTCGAGAACATTTATGTATACAATGAAAACAACCCCTACATGCGTTTTATCCAAATGTATAGGAGGTTCGTGGACGACGTGTTCATTATTTGGAATGGGACAGAAGAGAGTTTTCATGAGATGGTACAGTACCTCAACCAAACCAACAAAATGAACATGTCGTTCACGTGTGCCATAAGTAAACAGAAATTGGAATTCCTCGATGTATTGGTCGAAATAAGGAATAATGAGATATTAACTTCAGTCCATAGGAAGAAAACGGCCACTAACGCCCTCCTACACTTTGAGAGCTATCACCCCAGACACGTAAAAGAAGCCATCCCATACGGTCAGTTTCTAAGACTGAAGCGTATAAATAATACGACAGAAGGTTTCGAATCACAAGCCAGGGAATTGAAAGAGAGATTATCAAAAAAAGGGGATACCCAGAAAAGACCCTAAATCAGGCATACGATAAGGTGAAAAACAAGGACCGAAAAGAACTCCTGAGAACTAGTGATAAAAAAAATGAGAGGGAAAGATTTACCTTCTCATTTGATTTCTCCCCCCTGGCAGACATCATCAAGAAGGCCATGAGAGACAACTGGCACTTGATAGGAAATGACAGGGACCTCGCGGAGGTAGCGGAGGGGGGACCGCTCATTAGTTTCCGGAGAGGCAGGTCAATTAGGTCCGAACTTGTTAATAGTGCCTTTAGTTCAAAGAAAAAAAGAAACTGGCTTGAGAGCAACCCACTCACAGGGAACTATAAATGTGGCAATTGTAAATGTTGCCCGTTCAATCTTAGTAGCAAGGTGGTGTCCTTTGGTGGTTTGAAAGTGCATGTGAAAAGTTTCATTAACTGCAAAACAAATTATGTGGTGTACGTCCTGATCTGTAACTGCCGCAGGTTTTACATCGGTAAAACCATAAGAAACCTATACCTGAGGGTGAGAGAACATTTGGGGTCCATAAGATCAGGGATAGGAGCCCCACGGTTGATCCAACATATTAGGGAAGAACATGGGGGTGACGTGAACTCCATTAGGTTCGCAGGGCTAGAAGTGGTCCCACCTCCGAAAAAAGGAGGGGACAGACAACGATTGTTATTACAGGTCGAGAGCAGATGGATCCTCCGATCAAATGCTATGGGTCCTATTGGACTGAATGATAAAATAGATATGGGGGTATTTTTATAACCCCTAAGAGATAGTGCTGCTCTCGGATGATATAGGGTTTCACATAGTAAGATAAGAGTCAGAAGAATAAAGTCTATATGCAACACTAAGATATTCGAGGATTTACACTGCTTTGTATGTGAAATGTGATGATAGTAGGTGTCTTTCACCTGATTGTTTTTAATAGATGCCGTTATCTTAGGGTTTTGTAATGCAACTGCTTGTACTGGTGTGAATTTCTGGCTATGCGTATGGCACACTCTAACTCGCCTAAGCTTGCGGGCTATATACCTCATTTAAATGTGTCGTGTGGTCTGCTCCCTAGCTCCAGACAGCGTCAATACAACCCCTCGACTCCCGCGATGTAGCGACGCCGTGCCTTGTTTCCTAGGTAACGGGTCACATGATCGGGGTAGAGAGAAAAGGGGGAGTGAGACGAATAGTCCGGTCACGTGACATGTCCCACGTGGGGAATCCCGGAAGGGGCGGGGCCTCAGTCCTTTCTTTGGACGAATAGGCTGAGCGCCCACCGGGACCCACAGAAACGTGGAGGATGCGTCACTACATGACAGGTGCAGCGACCTAACACATGGAGGTAAGCCCAATTGTTTGTAACTATGTAGGCGGATCGCCTCCTAGAGTTTAGGGTGCCATTAGCCTGTTATCTGACTACTGAGCAGTAAGATACGCCTTATAGAGGCGAGGTTACTGCATGTGTTAGCACTTAAAACCCCACGGCTTTTAGTCACTTTACAATTGGGGCCGGAAGAAGCGCAGTCCAGCGCGAAACGGCCGTCGCCCTCTTCTGGGCATTCAGCTCCCACTCCCTCCCTTGCACCTTATGTTTGTGAGTATTAATACTTGATGCAATAAAAGAAGAATTTTAGCCACATCGACAACCTGGTGAGTGCCATCCTTATTTTCCACTTCCGCACTTCTTGTAAATTCCTACTATATTTGATGGTTTCGACCCCTGTTTGTCTTTCATGTATGTACATATTTAACCCAATAATGGATACATCCTACACTGTTGACTGTTCCACCTTTTTCTGAAAAACAGATGGTGCACACTTCCCGAGCAATGCAGGGTGCACCAGATAATAGAAGACTTTCCACCAGTATTCCGCCAATTCTGGCGCACCCTGCCCAGTTAATGCAGTTTGCCTCACTTTTGATGAATCAGGGCCAAAAGTAATTAGATAAAGACACATTGTAACTGGTGAGGCCCCTTCCACACTAGCGAGTGTGATGCGATGAACTCGCATCACACTCGCAACGCAAGCTGCCGGGAACGCACGGCCCGAACGCTGCACCGCGGGAGTGAACTCAGCATGTCAGTTCACTCCCGGGGTGCAGCGTTCGGGCCGTGCGTTCCCGGCAGCTTGCGTTGCGAGTGTGATGCGAGTTCATCGCATCACACTCGCTAGTGTGGAAGGGGCCTGACACTGGCTCCAAATTTCCAAATTTCAATGGTAACTAAATGACTATGGTTGGATGATTAGATTACCCATATCATTGTGTGCTGCATTACATATCACTTCTTACTTATTTCATATATCGCAGAAACAATTCTCCAATTACAACTGGTTCTCAGAATCCATGTCGGCTATTAGTTCAACCCTCTCCAACTGGCGTTATCGTTCCCCATGAAAGCTATTACGGCTCCTTTGAGTATAAATGGTGTGAATCATCTGGTTTTTGTCTGTGACTGCTCTGTACTGCAGTGAAAGCCATTTCATGTGAGTCATTGTCCTTGGAGAGCACAGTAAGACCTGCATGTTACCAGATCCAGCTCTCCAGCAAGGGAATAACTAGAAATTCTAAATATTAGAATACAGCGATAGTCTCATAACTGTGTCCCTTACATTTTTTATACAGAACTTGGCAGCGGTCCATGATGTTTCTATTAACACCTGCTTTTCCTGTTACCCATGGGTCAGTATTGTTACCCATTGGGGTATATAGCAGTCCAGTAATGAGCTATGAAAGTCTATTCTTTGTTTCGTTTCTGATTTGCAACTTTTTAAAAATAGTGCAGCTGCAGAAGTATCCACAGAAAAGACGTGCCAAACTGTCTGCCAATAAACACTACCAATAAAATCATCTGCAAGTCAAAATAATAGTCTATGTCTAAGTGTTTTTAATATCCTAATTTTTGGGATTAAGTGGATCAATTTAAATAAAATAAATTTAGAGACAGACACGTAATGAACACCAGCTCTACATATTCAACAATCAAGATGCTAGATTCTTCATTTACTATGTCTAACTGAATATATGTATCAAGGGGAAAGGAGCAGGTGAATTTCTTCATACGAGAGAACAGTTCGCTGATGACCTGCAGCGGCCAAGATCCTTTTCACACCATTTTTGGGAAGGCGGTTCAAAGATATTTCACTGCATGTAAATTTATTCTGGTTATAAACAGAATGGGGCTCATTTACTTAGGGTCCCGGACCGCATTTCAGTCGGGTTTCCCAGTGATTTCTGCTTTGTACTGCATTTAACAGAGGTTTTTGAAGCATGCCATTGTATTGTGTCGCAATGGCGCCGGCTTTAATGTGACACAAATCGTGGCGAAGGCCGTCGGATGAACCGACGGATTCGGACAAACTGCAGGATTTAACTTTAAAATTGTGTTGCATATAATGCACTTACATACACCGTGAAGAAGATGGTGAACTCCAGCGGACCTGATCGGGGAAGCGACACATGCAAGATATCGGGGGTGCGCTGTAAGTGAATTGTCGGGGATTGCACCTCGGGGATCGCACCTCGGAGATCGCGCAGTGACAGGTAAGTAAATTTGCCCCAATATTTTGTATTTTGTCTATAAGCAGCCAGGGCAGAGTGTTGTTAGTTGAGAAGATAGGACAGTTTCTGTATGAAAGAAACTGGTCCAAATAACAAAACTGAAGAAAGTCCACACATCAAAAAAGCCATAAAAATTCGAAGAAAAAGACATGTGCTATTGAGCAAAATCGATGTGTATATGTCACTCTATATAAATAATGAATATTAAATAATACACCCACATAAACTCTTCAATAAAATTATATATAAATATATATCTATGATAAATGGTAAATCATGAGGTCTACAATATCAAACAACTCATATTGATCAAATATCTACAGTATCGAAACAGTTCATATTGATGCACACTGTCGATACAAGAGCATAAAACTATTGAAACCCGTGTCAAGTAATCCCGCTAATATGGAATGGAATGGAATACAGGTGTAAATCGAGAGAAACAATTTAGTTAAATATCAAGCATACAATACCCCGAGTGGCAAGTCTAAAAGAGGCAGAGCACAAGCCCTATGCATATCGCCTGTTAATCTCAATAAATATTGCATGTATACTAGCTGTAGATAGTAAGAAGTGATGTCTTCACTGAATGTAGCGTGAGTAGAATAAAAGAAGAATACTGTATATTTCTCTTTCCTCAGTCACCTGACCATATACTGATCCGCTGCTATTTCTGACATTACAAGGTTAACCATCTCCTAAGGGGGAGGGTCATGTCTGGCAGCTTGTGTAATAAATCTCAGTGCATAGTAAGGCTAAAGGATTTACAATACTGCTCTAGTCAGCACACAGAAAAATAAACTCGATGAAGGTGCCATTTATATTGCCCGGCAAGGTCAAGGAGTCCATATTTCTATACATAACCCATGCCCCCAAGGCATGCTTCAGATCACAGATAATTAGCTTTTTTAGTTAACAGTGGTAATACATGAATCTTAACCATATACTGACAACTATTATTATTAAGGAAAGTATTATTTAGAAAAAAATATTTAAAAACTATTTAAAGCTTTTAAAAGTGTTTTTTTAACCCCTTAACACATGAAGAAGTACATTTACTTCATAATGTCATTAAAGATGTATGAATAGGGCTCACGGACTGAGCCCTCTTCATGCATGGTGGGTCCTGGCACTGATTGCATGGGCGACGCCATCTTGGATGGGATTGATGCTCCCTATGATGTCATCCGGGAGAGATGATCCATTTCCAATGGCAGGCTGCGGTCTCTATGAAACTCCAGGACCTGTTATTCTGCAGGATCCATAGCTCATTTTCTATATACCGCAATACTATACCAGGGTCCTTTCTTCTACTGGACAGGTGGTGAAATAAGGGTTTATTTTTCTTTTTTATTTTCTTTTGAGGCAATGTGCTGGCTACCTATATACTAGGGTGGCAGTGTGTGCTGGGCTACCTATATACTGGGAGGAGAGTATGCTGGATACCTATGTACTGGGGGGTGTGTGTGCTGAGCTATGTATATACTGAGGGGCCAGTGTTCTGTGTTTCCTCTATACTGGGGGATGGAGTGCTGAATACCTATATTCTGGGAGGGGGCCGTGTGCGGGATACCTTTATACTGGGGCAGTGTGCTGGAAACCTATAAACTGTGGGGGGCAGTGTTCTGAGCTACCTATATAATGGGGTGCAGTGCTCTGGACTACCTATAAACTGGGTCAGGGCAGTGTGCTGGGCTACCAATATACCAGGGGGCAGTGTTCTGGGCTACCTTTATACTGCAGGGAGTAGTGTTGTGGGCTACCTATATACTGGGAGGGGCAGTGTGCTGGATACCTATATACTGGACAGGGGAGTGTACTGGTTATCTAAATACTGGGGGGGGACAGTATGCTGGATACCTATACAGAGGTAGTCTGTGTTCTGGACTTCCTATATGCTGGGAGGCAATCTTCTACACTCACCGGCCACTTTATTAGGTACACCATGCTAGTAACAGGTTGGACCCCCTTTTGCCTTCAGAACTGCCTCAATTCTTCGTGGCATAGATTCAACAAGGTGCTGGAAGCGTTCCTCAGAGATTTTGGTCCATATTGACATGATGGCATCACACAGTTGCCACAGATTTGTCGGCTGCACATCCATGATGCGAATCTCCCGTTCCACCACATCCCAAAGATACTCTATTGGATTGAGATCTGGTGACTGTGGAGGCCATTTGAGTACAGTGAACTCAACTGTCATGTTCAAGAAATCAGTCTGAGATTATTCCAGCTTTATGACATGGCGCATTATCCTGCTGAAAGTAGCCATCAGATGTTGGGTACATTGTGGTCATAAAGGGATGGACATGGTCAGCAACAATACTCAGGTAGGCTATGGCGTTGCAACGATGCTCAATTGGTACCAAGGGGCCCAAAGAGTGCCAAGAAAATATTCCCCACACCATGACACCACCACCACCAGCCTGAACCGTTGATACAAGGCAGGATGGATCCATGCTTTCATGTTGTTGACGCCAAATTCTGACCCTACCATCCGAATGTCGCAGCAGAAATCGAGACTCATCAGACCAGGCAACGTTTTTCCAAACTTCTACTGTCCAATTTCGATGAGCTTGTGCAAATTGTAGCCTCAGTTTCCTGTTCTTAGCCGAAAGGAGTGGCAACCGGTGTGGTCTTCTGCTGCTGTAGCCCATCTGCCTCAAAGTTCGATGTACTGTGCGTTCAGAGATGCTCTTCTGCCTACCTTGGTTGTAACGGGTGGCGATTTGAGTCACCGTTGCCTTTCTATCAGCTCGAACCAGTATGCCCACAGAACTGCCGCTCACTGGATGTTTTTTTCTTTTTCGGACCATTCTCTGTAAACCCTAGAGATGGTTGTGCGTGAAAATCCCAGTTGATCAGCAGTTTCTGAAATACTCAAACCAGCCCTTCTGGCACCAACAACCATGCCACTTTCAAAGGCACTCAAATCACCTTTCTTCCCCATACTGATGCTCGGTTTGAACTGCAGGAAATTGTCTTGACCATGTCTACATGCCGAAATGCACTGAGTTGCCACCATGTGATTGGCTGATTAGAAATTAAGTGTTAACGAGCAGTTGGACAGGTGTACCTAATAAAGTGGCCGGTGAGTGTAGGTTGCCTATAAACTGGGGGGGAAGTGTGCTGGATACCTATATTATGGGTGGGAGCAGTGTGCTGGATACCTTTATACTGGGGCAGTTTGCTGGGTACCTATATACTGGGGGCAGTGTACTGGATACCTATATACTGTGGGGGCAATGTTCTGGGCTAGCTTTCTACTGTGGGGCAGTGTTCTAGTGTTTATTATTTTGCAAGGGGCACAGGATACCAGCATTGTGCTTCTGTCCTGCAGGGGTGATATACAGTGGGCTCAGTCATTGATATTCATTCAGATGCATCATCACATACGGTATATATATATATATATATATATATATATATATATATATATATATCCAATAGAGAAAGGCACAGTATATATTTCTAGTAAAGGGAGGATGGTATTTTATAGAGGCAGTATAAAGCTAATACAAGGGTCACAGTATATATATCTAATAGAGGTGACACTGTATCTATCTATTACCGCATGCACAGTATGAATTAAAAGGGGTTGCTGCAGGTATTAAATCATTATTAGGTACAGTAGACTGTATACATGTAAAATAGAAGGCTCTGTACATATGTAAAATCATTTGGGATACTGTATATATGTATTTAGGGACTGGGAATTGCTCCTGGTGAGGTGTTTTTGTATGATGCTCAGGTCTAGTACTGTACTTATGTATTGGACTCAATACTGGTGCTGTACTTATGTACTAAGTTTGGTTTATGTTACATACATAAATGCTGGTCTATTATTTTTAAATTGATGGGGGGGGGGCTGTTTATGCTAAAATCTGGGAGCATTATAATGATCATGGGGGGGGGGGGGATTTTTAAAATTCGCCCTGTATAACAGAGTACCTAGAAACTACCCTGTACTGTATCTATGGTCTACAAGGTCTATGGTCTGCAAGGTTTATGATACCTGAGACCTCCCCTTAGAGTGCGCAGCTGTAGATATAAATCTGAATTTGTATTCCTCATATTTTAGTGGAGAAGGGGGATAGGATTCTGATAAGTGGAGAGTGAAGCATTTTTATCTGATAAGTTTTATTAATATCATGTCTTGTATTTTTTTGTGCAAAACTGTATGAGCAGAAAAAGAACATTTTCATAAAAAATGGCATAATACTATAATATGATACTATAAGAGTAAGACCCCAAGGGTAAGAAAATCAAAACTTCTTGAAAGGGTAACTTATGGTAAGTAAGACAAAGGCTAAAATAGTTATGACCCAATCTCTGTTACTTTGGTGGAACCACTGATTGGAACGTTCCACCATTTGGGAGGGCACCATAGCAGTGTAGTTCCCTGCTTCTGTGGTACATTACTTTATGAAACATGAATGTGGAACATATAGAAGGAGTATCCAGAGTGCTACATTGCACATAAGTATCAGATGGTAGCTGCAGAAGCTTTAGAAATGGCCCAGACAATATGTTACATTTTCTATAATACATTGTGTTCCTGTGCTAATCTCTAGCCACCAAATTTAGCAGCACTGTTTTACTTGGTAACTGGTCCAGTACTTGGTGTAAGAAATTCAACAGCTGCAAAAAGGATTTCTGGGAAAAATAATAACAGCCAAAATATGTTTTTGTTATTTTCTCATGTGACTTTTTAAAAAATATATTTGTGTATATGTCAGTTTCTATAACAATATTGCGAAAAAATAAAATAAGTGCTATTTATGGAGCTCATAGTAACTGATTGTAATGTTTTGTGGCAGGTTCACGGGCAGCATAGCAGAGTTTATCATTTGGCAGAAGACTGTATTTGGACATGATTTTACGTAACCCAGCAAAGTGATACCTTACGTAATTGTGGCTGCAGGCAGGTTCATGTACATAATGTTGCATGCTCTCTGGCCCAGACTATGTATCATCAGCATGTACGGCTCACTAATATGCCAAAAAGACTGCCCTTGGCACAAACATGGGCAGAACAGTTGGCTTGCTCACAGCAGTTCTGGGCATTTGCTGAAATACATGGGAAGGGTGCTAACCACTGAAACAATGGCTAGCACATGTCCCCAATATAAGGAGGTGCGCACAAGACCTCAGAATGCTAATTTGTAGCACTGCCACAAGATACAGTCCAGCAGCTTATGCTGTGAATCCATGTCCAACATCCCCCACCGGGGCCTTGCCTTTTCTTGTGGCCTGGCAGCCGGGGCCCAGAATACCGGAGTGGCTGGCGGTTGTGGCCTAGGAATGCTGATGTCACGGGGCTTGGTATGGGGACCGGAGGGCTGTCCTACAGCCTGGCAGGTCTCCAGCAGGTGGTGTGTGCAAGAAATATGGAGGGAGAGGCTGATGTACTGATGCACTTCTCCCTGGGGTAACCCCTGAGTGTCTGTAAGATAGGTCCCTGGGTAATGGATGGGGAAGCCGTGGTGGTTGACAGCCGTATCCAGGGATCAGACAGGGTTAACGTGCAAATCAACTCACGGTTCTTTATTGAACAACAGGTAGTAGGCAACGGGCCTAAACTGTTAACAGCAAATTCTGGTACTGGAGTGGTTGTGGAAAGGGGTCCTCATGAATAAAGCACCAGTCTGCTAGTAGATGCAGGCTGGGATAATTCAGATGGAGCCCCAACTGTGGAAGCTGCAGCTCTGGGTTAGAGTCTCCTGACTCTTTCCCTGCGATTGGTTTCTGTCACAGCACTAAAGGTGTACTCCATACTGACTCCCTGTTCACTCTGTCCATGTGCTAAGAGACCTTGAGCTGACAGACAAAGAAAGACTCTTTTCTCTGTGGAAAGACCATGAGGTCTGGACAGACCAGCTAAGACTGGACTATCAGGTCTGGACCCTGTGCTCCCACTGCACAGGGGTTTTATATTCCTCCTGGTCAGGTGGTAGCACAATCACACTCCAGTTAACAATACAGCCAACTGATTGGACAATATCTTACACCCATTTAACTATTGCCTTCCCAGGCAGAGGCTACAGCTGCAGATTACCTGATTTCTCCCTGCATTATCCCTGGGGTGAGTTGATCATGCTCACCAGATAGATCCTGACAGGTAGGGGGCCTTATTCGCAACTACCCCCTTGACTATACATTGGCAGGGGCAATGTACCCCCTTGACTATACATTGCACATGCCTCATGTCAGGAGCAAGTAAAGCTTACCATAGCATGTGTATTACTGAAATGCACTGCTAGAAGTAGTGCCTCTCTACAGTGCAATAAGTACTGCACTGCTCTTAACCTGTTACTGTTAACTGTGCTGCCAGTACTAAACATACTTTAATACCATCTTCATGCATGAAATGTAATGCTCTGCTTTTTATCAGTGCCACATATACAGGCAGTCCCCAGGTTACGTACAAGATAGGTTCTGTAGGTTCATTCTTAAGTTGAATTTGTATGTAAGTCGGAACTGTACAATTTTATAATTGTAACCTCAGGCAAACATTTTTCTGGTCTCTGTGATAATTGGACTATAAAATGTTGGATTGTCATAAGAACTAGGATTAACAATAAAGCTTCATTACAGAGACCTGTGATAACTATTACAGCTGTTTATTGTAGCCTAGGGCTAAAGTAAAGTAAATTACCAAAATCCAGAGGTCCGTTTGTAACTAGGGGTCGTCTGTAAGTCGAGTGTTCTTAAGTAGGGAACCGTCTGTACCTCCTTTACTAGATGTACTAAACTGCTACTCACAGTAAGCACTGTAATGTACCCCATTTGTCTGAGCTACATGCACAGTACTAGCAACTTAATGTCCTACAGATACTCCACTGTACTGCATATACCAGACTGCTCTCTACGTATTCTGACCCCCTAGCTATATAACATATCACTGAAACCCCCCCCCCCTTACATAAACACAATAGTATTTTGCCTCGCTCTGTACTACATATGCAACACCCCTGCCGATGCATAGGCAGACTGGTAGTTGCAAATAGTGCCCCCTCTCCAGGTCAGGAGCTGATAGGGGACGGATCACCTCTCTAGGAAGGTTCTAGAACTGGAGTATTGTGTAATTGCAGCTGTAGCTACTGCATGGTAAGGCAACAGTTAATTTTGTAATGTAATTATCCATTGGTGTTTCTGTAACACAAGCTGGAAGGTGACTGGAGAGGTGCTACCACCTGACCAAGGGAGTACATAAACCCCTGCTGGGTGGAAGCACAAGGTTCAGTCTGTTCAGTCCAGTTTAGTCAAAATGAGAGACTTCATCTTGGAGTCAGACTGCATAGTCAAGCGAGAAGGTATCGCCTGATTTCTTCACTCAAGAGAGAGTGAGCAGCGCACCTTCAGTGCTGCCACAGCCATTAATCCAGGGACCTTCTAGTGCCTCGGTCCTACTACCTAGCACATAGGGCAAGTCCAGAGACTTAAGCCCAGAACTGGAGCTCCATCATCCGGACTCAGTGACATCTGAACCAGCTCAGCCCGCATCTACTATCAGGCTGCATGCGCCTTTCCTGCAGAACGGCTGTCCATTCATCATTTTGGCTGATGCCTGGCATTCAATAAAGTACTGTAAGTTGATTTGCACAACTGTTCTTCGTCTGATCCATGGATACGGCTGCTTACCACCACGGGCTCCCCATCTATCACCCAGGGATTCATCCTACAAACACCTCAGGGGTTGCCCCAGGGAGATACTATAGCTTCAGGCTCTCCCTTCATATTTCTTGCACACACAACCTGCTGGAGACCTGCCAGGCTGTAGGTCAGCCCTCCGATCCCCATACTGAGCACTGTGACCGCAGTGTGCCCAAGGCCACACTAGCCGGCCACTCCGGTATTCTGGGCCAAGGCTGCCTCCAGGCCACCAAAAAAAGACTAGGCCCCGGTGTGGGATGTTGCACATATACCACATGCAGGAGCGTAACTAGTATAGGCTGGACCCTTCTATATGGAGCTCCCTTCCCCTTAAAAAGTATACACATATATAAAGTAAATAGCAGGCAGCACTCCGTGGTTCCAATTTCAAAATAAGCTGTGAACTTTATTGAAAAAGTGGCAACGTTTCGGTGTATAACACCTTCATCAAGCAACTAACAAGTGACCCACATTGAATATATATATATATATATATATATATATATATATATATATATATATATATATATAGCATAGCATAAAGAGGCGTGTCTTAAAGTACCTGTTCAATATTGTGTAATTCATCATTGTACAGACATATAAAAAAATACATCTAAAGGTAAAGTGCATCGATTTCAAATACATGTATACAGTACAAAGTGTAATAAGGTGTACAAGTGCAAGGACAAGTGTGTAAAAAGGGGGTTAAAATTACCCTAAATGCTCTGGAGAGAGCTCTCATAGTGGAAGCCTCAGGTCCACAGCTGATGACCTTAAAAGGACAAATGAACATATACACACTGTCCTAAGTAAGGGGGGGATCGATCTATAAGTAAGGGGACCGTCCTACAAGATACAACAACATAGTAATATACCCCTCGAAGTGGTATACACATAAATGTTTAGTTTAACCTGGACAGTGGTTTATAAGGAATGTTTATAATCCATTTGTGATCGATGCTATATAAGTGTAACAAGTGACTGAAATATGACATGAGTATTAATTATGTGATTTTTGTTTCTTTTATTTTATTTGCACTTGTGCACCTTATGATTACACTTTGTACTGTATAATCGGACAGGGAATAATGACATTGTTATATACATGTATTTGAAATCGATGCACTTTATCTTTGGATGTATTTTTTTTATCTGTCTGTACAATGATGAATTACACAATATTGCACAGGTACTATAAGACACGCCTCTTTATGCTAATCACCTGCTATGTTTTGCTATATAAATTCAATGTGGGACAGTTGTTACTTGTTACTGTTGCTTGATGAAGGTGTTATACACCGAAACGTCACCACTTATTCAATAAAGTTCACCTCTTATTTTGAAATTGGAATCACAGAGTGCTGCCCGCTTTTTACTTAATTAATCTACAAGAGGATCAAGCCAGACAGAACCTTTGGGGTGCTGCACCCCTCCTTATTAGGAGTCTATAAGATTGTGCTGACTTGGACTTTACTTCATCTACATATAGATGGTAACCCGCACATTGCCGCCGGCAAAGCTGCCGGCGGCTTCAAACACATGATGGCGCACGGACGCTGCCACCTTGCCGAGGATCATCCCTCCCCGTGACGTAATTGGGGAGCTCATCACCCCTGCATTTCCCTACCGCCTGTTTGCCAGCCTTTTGAGAGCACCTTAGTTACTATACCTGGGTATTATTTGCACATTGCACGCACTTGCACTTTCAGGTTCCTTTGATATTTTACTCATGCTTTGGCTGCTTACAGGACTTATGAATTTTTAGGGAGGCACTGTTACCGTTCATTGATATTTATTGAGACTTGGCATTCCCATATAGATTTTTGTTAGTAGGTTTTCAGTCCACCACAGGGGGACTCAGCAGGGGTCTATATTGGGTTGACCTGCACTGTGGTCACCAATTGATTATGTATGTATATTACATGTTTTAGATGTTTTTAATTGTGTGTCATATATGTATCTTGTTTGGTAATGAATAAAGTTTACTATGTTTTCTGCATATAGTGTCTACTGAGCCAATTTTGGTGCACACTTTCCCCCTTTTTCGTTGTGTAATTGGGGAGTGGCGATCCGTCACCATGACAACCTCGGGTCTTCCAAAGACCTGAGGCTGTCTCGTTTTAACCCTTTGAAACTAATGAATGAGGAGGAAAATCCCCATGTACAGTCATCAAAATATAATAACCGTTATTCACTGCATTTAACCCCATAATGGAAAATAGCACCCAAAGTCAAAAATGGCACTTTTTTGCCATTTTGAAAAATATTTTAAAAATCTATAAAAATTAACCAAACGTCATACAGCTCAAAAAATGGTAGCATTGAAAACTTCATCAGAAGTTGCAAAAAATGACACCACCCACAGCTCTGTACACTGAAGTATGAAAAATTAATTTGTGCTAGAAGATGGCAAAATAAACTAAAAAAATTCTACATGCGTTTTAAATTTTTGTAAATGTATGAAAACATTTTAAAACCAATACAAATTTGGTATCCCTGTGATCACACCGACCCAAAGAATAAAGTAGACAAGTCATTTGTGGCGCACAGTGAAAGCCGTAAAAACCAAGCCCACAAGAAAACGGTGCAAATGCGTTTTTTCACCATTTTCACAGCATTTTGAATTTTTTTCCTGCTTCCCAGTACATGGCATGGAATAATAAATACCATCACTATGAAGTGCAATTTGTTACGCAGAAAACAAGCCGTCACACAGCTCTGTGTGTGTAAAAATACAAAAGTTACAGATTTTTGATTGTGGGGAGAGAAAGATGAAAATGAAAAAACAAAAAAGGGCAAGGTCCTTAAAGGGTTAAGATTACAATTTTACAAAAGCTTACGTTTGTTGACAGCATACCCAACCAATGGTTAAGCATGAGTTTATTTTTGAGGTGCTCAAATAATGGTGAATTACATACACACCAATAACTTCAATAGTCATTTTAACAAGAATGTATCTGTTAGATGTAGGTTGCATCCAAAACTAGAGAACAGCCTGAGAATTTCACTCTCTCTGAAGCTGCATAGAGTTCTATATACTGCCATATAAGGTATCTGAGGAATATGGTCTGCACATTATACAGTTATAAAGCAGTCAAGATCCTACAAACACATCAGGAAATTATGGGGAATTAGAATTTAAAAAGACACTATGCTATATTTTTGAGCCACTCCAGCAGCTTCGTGGAGGAATTATATTAGGAGAACATTGATGTAATTCTCTAATAACTATAAGATGCTGAGGTTATGTTAAATATATCACAGTATCTTTCACTATGAAGCTCAGTCCCTAATATATAGGCTGTGTTGGATTGACGTGGGTTAACAAGTAATGAATTTATTGAATCAGGTTGTCATGGCTACTGATCAAAAACTGTTTATGCCTATGTGCTGCCCAAGGCAGGAACCAGCAGTGGGCATACCTGGGCAAGTGCTGGGGCCGCTGGGGGGCAAACATAAGGCTGCACAAAAGGAAACCATGGGGGTGATAGGGGATGTATCTAATGAATCTATAGGGGGTGGGGGGGCTTTATATAAAATATTCATGAGGGGGCTGTATATAAAATAACCATGAGGAGGCTGTTTGGTATGATAAACTAGGGAAAATTTTAGGGAACAGGAGACTGTTTTAGTTTATGAATTTTTAATGCTGCCACGTGAGTTCACTGCACAGGGGCCTACTGAAAACTGGAGCCGACCCTGGTGCTGCGGTTAGTTATGACTATGGCAGCCAAAAGGTAAGTCTTCTGTCACCAATCTCAGGGCAGGTGTCTGCTGTATTCAGTCTCTGCAGAGGAGACAAAGCTGGGAGCAGATGGGATGGTACCAAAATACTATGGGGGAATTTATTGAATGGGTTTTTAAAAAGTACACAGGCACGGCGCAGGAACACCCTATGCCCCTCCTCCCCCATTCTACCGGCAACCTTGCTCCTCCACACCCATATTGCGTAAAGGTGAATTAGTTGCAATAACAATCACAAATTCTTACAGTGCGGAGAAGAAGCACTGATTAATCTCCCCCTATGTCTCTGCTCCGAGGTTTTCTGACACTGAAATAGGCTGGGGGCACCATAAAAATAAGCTGAAGATTCTTGCTAGACTTCCATAGATTATCTGTGTGTGCTATTTTGTAAGACATTAGATTATAACTACAAATATATTTTTAGTTTTAAGTTTCGCCCCAACATATGCAATCCATCCTAATGCCAAACACATCATTCACTCTTAATTGAATCAATATCTTTGTTCTGTTCTCCACACCCTGACCTCAGGTCTTAATCTTATTCATAGAGAAATCTCCCAACTGGGGATAGAGAAGTGCAGCATACAATTAAGTTCATTTTGTGGAATCAGTGAGTGATCAGCCTTTTGGTGACATCAGGAAGGGCTAAGGCTCTCGGTACATCGGGCATTTATAATTTTTTTAAACAAGTTTGAAAAAGGAAAATGAGAATCAGCTGTAGGCAACATATGTTGCTCTACACTTCGAGATAACTGAATTATATTATCATTTGTCTTTAAAACTTGCTTTTTCTTGTAAATTGTCATAAATCTAGAGGTAGACCTTCAGTATGATTTATTGAGTTGTGCCACTGTTTCATTAATCATTGTGATTTACAATTCATATTTGAAAACTTGTAATAACTTCACATAAAGGGTATTTGATGAAGGATAGATTTTAGCAGCAGAGACATGGAGGCAATGCCATGTAGACATAGCCTTAGGTCAAAGTAAATGACATCATTCTTAACAGTAATTTATCTTACAAATGTGTGTTCATTATATTCTGAATTATAATAGCATAAAGTTGTGGACCAAATAACATCAGTAAAAAAGGAACTTTCTTAATTTAAAGCAGTTGGCCACTTCTTTATTTAAGATGCACATGTGCCTTTATTGCCCTGTAGAAAATTTTTGAATGTTCATCAATCGATTAAGCAGTCCTGCTACTTACTTTCTTACTATGTGCAGACCCTCTATGCTTCTTTCTTTACATCTCTGAGTGCTGTGGATAGGTGGAGCTGCAGCAGAATGACTCATACTCCTCCTCCCCCCTCCCGGCTTCCTTTAGTATAGACGGACTGTGAGAATTAAGTGACTGCAGCTATATGAACAGGAAAGTGCTGCAGCTTTCAGAGGATAAAAAGAAATGTCTAATAGAGGGGAATTATTGAAAACTGGCCAACCCCCATTTCAAATAAATTTGACATGGTCAATGAGAAGCTCAAATTCAAATTACAGGCTCAACAGGTTTTTAGCAATTTGTTTTCCATGGTGGGTTAATATTATCTCTTCCAATAGTCAGCCTTCCATCTCTTCCTCTAGGAACTCTGTTCCAACCCCTCTCTTCTCCTTTTTATTTATTTTCCTTTTAATTTTCTTGCTGTCTTTATTGGTTTCATAAGGATGATTTCCATCCTGTTTATACTTTAACCTGTATTTAGGATTCTTTATCCTCAGAAGGACATTGTAGCTTCCTTGTACTCTCATAATTCTACTATTTTTGTCCTGAGGTAAAACTATTGTTCATTACTTGCTCATTTTATGTTTCGAAAATGATAATATGTAGTATCATTGGTCTACACTTTGCAAAATCGAGGGTTGGGACAAGGCATTTTAGTGCCCTAAGCAGGCACAAAATATGTGTGCTCCCCCATCAAAGCCATAAAATCAAAACATAATCATAGGGTCTTGGGTAGCAAGGAGGATCAAAGGAACCTCTCATCAAATTCATGGTGCTCTATGAAGAGATGTGCCAATCATTACCTATACACAAAAGGAGAGCATCTGCTGCTCAAAAAACAGCCAGCACCTCCATGCATTAACAGATCTATACATCAAAGTATGAAAAAAAAATGTAACATGACCAAGCCATGTTTTTTATACAAAAGATTTTTTTTTAAATGCATTAAAGTATAAAAAGTTATATAAATGTAAGACTTGAGTGATTGCACCAAGCCAAAGAATATAGGAGAGGTTTGATTTGCAGCAAAGACTAAAAGAAAACGGCACAACAACCCAATACATTGCATGGAATATTAACCCCGTAAGGACACAGCTCAATTTTCACCTTTAGGACACAGCCCGATGTCAGAATCAACTATTGTGGACCCACTGGACCACCGCGAGCAATGACGTAAGGCACCTGGGGCCGGAGTCTAAGTGGCACCCGGTTTTTAGCAGGGCGCACCACAGGCACGACTTAGCTTGCGGTGGTGGCCAAGACGGAAGTACAGAGTCCTGATGCGGAGGCAGAGTCGTGGTCAGGCAGGAGGTCAGGACGGCAGCACAAGCGGGGTCAGGGACAAGGCAGAAGGTCAAGACAGGTGGCAGAGAATCGGAGTCAGGTACAGGAATCGATGTCACAATCAAAGTCACAATAATTGCAGGAATAACGCAGGGAAGCTTTCTCAGAGACACGAGGCATAAAGATCTGTCAGGGGACACAGGAAGGGGTTGGGAATTTAACAGGGAAGGCAGTTGGCCAGTCGCCGCTCTGGCCCTTTAAATATTAGAACGCCGGCGCGCATGCATCCCCGCCTCCCGAAGGAAAGTGAGAGCTGCTGTGGGGCTCCAGGGGCGCGGGGAGGCACAAGGGTGCGCCTGCGACCTGGAACATGGGTCAAAGGAGCATCCGTAACAACAGTCATGACTTTGTAATGCTTTATCTTACCAAGTTTATTTTTAGACTGTTTTTTTCATGATATGTTGTACTTTACATTAATGCTATATTTTTGTTGACATTTTTGCACCTAAATGGAATGGAAAATTTGGAATGGAAAAATTTCCACAAAATGGAAATTTAGTGAAACTTTTTACATTTTTAACTTTTCTGATTTCTAAATGTTATGCTCAGAATACAGTTAGTCTAACTGCCAAAATTGGTTGGTAACTAAAATTAACCATATGTCTGCTTGATGTTGACATAAAATCGGGAACAGGTCCGGGGTCACAACAGGAGGTCAATACACGGGAATAGATCACAGATAACAGCTTTCTCTTACTGAGCGCAAAGATCCGGCGGGGGATGCTGGGAGAAGCCGGCTTTTGAACAATAGCCAGCTTTTGAGCAATAGCGGGAAGTGGCCAGAGCCAATCAGCGCCGTGCTGGCTCTTTAAATTTACGATTGCTGCCACGTGTTCAATAGGGGACGCATGCGCTAGGAAGCCTGGACAGGAGCAGGAGCATGGAGAGGTAAATGACGTCGGGGAGAGCGGGCACCGTGGAGAGGAGCATCCTTGACATATTCTATAAGTCTTTGTTACTTAAAATATTTTATCACTTCTACATCGACATCTGTACATCTACATCTCTGGATAAAGCTTGAATTGTTTTGTGCTAATTTGTCTAATTTTTTGAACATCAATTGTTGCCTTGACAAAATTTTTATACAGCTAAATGCTTTAAAAGTATTTCTATTGTAGAAATCACTAATAAAAAGAGCACGAATTAGACGTTTTCATGTTAACTATTAGGTTTTATATGCAGAAAAATTGTGTTTGTTTTAGTCTCATGTGTGTCTTATATTAAACATGAAAGTTAGAGGACATCACGACCACATTTCCTTAGTATGACAGTATAATCCTATGATGTGTGATAGAATGCAGTGTACTGTGTACCCAGAATACTAAAAACCAGCTAATAACAGCTGCGTGCAATATAAAGTTGCCAAACATCATCCTAACATGAACAGATTAGTCATTGATGCACTCTGCAGCAGTCTGAGCTATATAGTTTTAATTTTCCATGAAAATAGATAAATGAGGGTTTGTATTATTGAGTGACAAGTTTTATTTTCTAATGGCTTCAATTAATAATTTTTTTTTAAACTCATGAATGGATAAAATTAAAAAACACTGACTACAGAGAGATAATCAAGTAATATCAAACGAATTACCATATGTACTGGAGTATAAGCCTAGTTTTTCAGCACAAAAAAATGTGCTGAAAACCCAAACTCGGCTTATACCAGAGTAAAAAAAATGGGGTTTTACCAGGTTTTTGTGGCAAAATTAGGGGCCTCGGCTTATACTTGGGTCGGCTTATACTCGAGTATATACGATAATTAATTATTGTGACTGTTGTGGCCCATGTTCTTTTTAGTGTAGGCACAGTCACCACTGTCCTGCTGTCCTTCTGTGTCTAACCTATTGGTAAATATGGCATGCCATGTGCCAGTGGGAGGGGAATAGTAATACGGCGCACCATGCACAAGTCTTGATATTATTCTCCGGCAATTTCTAGCTGATCATGTGATGCTTTGCAGAAGCATGATGGGATGAATAACAGAACCTAGAAAAAGAACCGTGGTGTGCGGGCATGGAAAAAACTATTTCCAGTGGAGAGCTTCTTAATGAAAAACATCTTATGGTTCTAATTGCACCAAACCTAGAAAAAACTGAATAATTTAAGGTGCAGTGGGATACCCAAAACTGGTTGTTTCATCATAGACACTTGCACAGTATTACATAATGGACACTCAGAACAGGGGAGGTCCCAACCAGGGTGCTCTAATAATAATAAGGACATAATGAGTCATTACATATTAATTTTATAAGTTGACATTGTCATAAAAATATGAGGAATTTGTCTTCATTTGGACTTTTAACAAATACAATAACAATAAAACGAGACGCCATGTCTGTGTCTATGCAGGGTTTGCTTGTGGTCCATGTCCTCATACAAACTCTTTACTGATCACTTTTTTCAGTTTCTGGCATCATAAGAAAGAAACATTCACTCTATTGAAGTTTTATGGCATGCAGTAAAGGGTTATTTAACTTTTCCTATATTATTTTCCGCCTGTCTTATTTGTGGAAACAATCTGTTATGGAAGAATGAGTAGCAATTGCTGTCTCTAATTTGCAATGATTTATAGTAATTTATTTATTTTTTTTAAAAACCATCGCATCCTAAAAAATATTTATGGACAGGAACTCTGCCAAGGTATCGTGCATTCAATTGATAACAGAAATACTTAGTAAGAATGTAAGGATTATAATCTACAGGGTAACATAAAGCATCTCCTGAAAATTGTGTAGAGGATCTTTTGTGTTATTGTCAATGTCTACCTTTAGTTGGCAGAGAATGAATGTAGACAGTCCACCATAATCTTCTCTAAAAGGACCATCTTTTGGCATAGTCCACTACCAGCTGCTCTCAGCATAAAAACTGGATGTTGGTCACTTAGTAGCTGTATTGTTCATTGATTGGTATGGTGATAAATTGATTTACAATGATGTAGCAGGTCTGAGGGTCCTCGGTCTACGATGAATGGTGCAACAGGAAATGATGCATTCGGTGGTGGAAGATATTGAGACATGTGTGGTGGCCAAGCTAGGTAAATGCAACACATATCACATTCACTTCAAAAAGGACTCAGCAAAATGTAGAACATGAAACTTAATTAGTTAGTGAATATTTGTTTAATATTCCAGAATGAACAAAAGTGAAACCTTCTAATATTCTGCTAAAAACTGCCCCAACTAAGTTATGCTTTTCCCATCCTGCAATTATACATTCTTAGGATCAAGACAAGCACAGACAAGACAGTCCTTTAAGTTTATTATGTGACATGGCTTAATAGTTGGGTATTGGAAATCTTTAATAAATCAAAAAGGCGCAGCTGGGCACGAAAAGGTCCGTCGCTGTAATGTTTCATCTCCCTGTGTGCTGACCTGTAGATTTAGTCAACATGGTGAGTGCTGCTACTTCTTCATTGTGTGTCACAATAATCCATTGATGATTTTATTTCCTACTACAAACAAGACTAAAGTACATTTCAGGTTGAGTTGAGGTCATCAGTGGGTATTACATACATATTGTAGTTTGAAGCCTAAAATTAATATGTTTGTATGGGTGGGATCTATATTTGATCCCATGATGGTACCCATAGGTTGAACATGAAAGTAAATGTGAAATAGCAAATAGTTGAAGTGTAATGTCTGAACGAGCAAAGTTGTTGTAAAATATACTGTCTGTATGCCTCTAAATTTTCAGGACTAGTATACCCACCGACAAGTTTCTTATGGTATACTGTCCGTAGGCACCTAATTCACACAGACAACTCACGGTGGTAAATCACACAGAACCTACAATAACTAAATATACTATTTTATAAGAAACTTGGTAACGTAAATCTCTTCAGAATCATAGATTCTCTAAGGCTAAAAGCAGAGCTTTATTAAGTTTAAAAATTTATATATGAAAAAATACAGTATACACATAAAATATACAGTGAAAAAGATGATAAAAAATATACATACAATATTATACATAAAAACAATAATAAAAAAGATAAGGGAACAAAAAATGAACAGCCTTGTTGATGAAAATAGCTCCAGTTATTCGCACCGCTGGTTTTCAGCAGAAGTTCCCTGGAAGCCTATGCATTTGAAAAAAATTCCCAAAAGATTGACAAAGGGAGTCCCCTTGACTAATTTAAATCCAGTGGGTTTTTGCTCCCACCCCTGGCTGTGATGGAGGAGGAGGTTTGCATGCTAATGCTGTCTACCCATCCTTAGGTCAACTTTTGTAGATGATTTCATGAAAACCCCATAACATTTGATAGGAAGATGTCGTAACCGTGCCATTGCCTCTAATCATCTGGGTATCTCTTTGTTATCATTTTCCGTGATTTGCCCCAGTTCCCGCATAGCTAAATTCTTGAAATTTAAGAGGCCGATACAGTAGAGCCCCTTATCCCTATCCTGGAAATGTGGAACCATAATCATGAATTATGTTCAAGTTACTTGACAAATATGATTTCCCTTTGTGTGACTTTTTGGAAGCAACTAAATAAAACCATGCTTGTTCTTTATCAGGCACCTCCCTGATGTTGCCTCAGTTTGGCATCCCCCCCTGAGATGGTGGGGCTTTACTCAATAATTCAAGATTATTTTTCATACTTTTATCACAAATGCTACCAAGCAAACACTTTGTCATTTCAAAGGCGGATATTTAACACGTGGCAGCGCTTCATGATATCTCTGCTCTTTTGGTCCTCTGGCTTCTTACTATATCAAACACCTGACGGTGCAGGCGGACACTTTTAAGTCAGACCCTTCCGTGCATAGAATTCCACTATAACCTGTGCCAGGCTCGAGCTAGTTAGCATGCTCGGGCCTCCCCACTTTGTGCCATCCTAATCTGCAGCGTATAAGGGCCCATTGCATTCCCCTCCACAGTCACTTGGCATGACAGTGGCATAAGGGGGAAAATAGCACACGGCAGAGAAATTCCTCACATCAACTTCATTTTATTAATATTACAATTAAAAAGTATTTTTTCTGTGAACTTTATATGAAAAGATTGACGTCTATCTCCCAAACCTTTTTAGTCTTTTTAGACCTTGTGAATTTTATTTAAGGTTTAAATTGTCGGTAATTTTTCAACAAATGGTGCATGAATCAAATGTCATAAATCAATGTAAAAAATTTTGAAATATGTTTTTATAGTGAAAACTGAAATCAACCAGTTCCAAAAACACAAAACACCAGTCTTGACATGACGGGACTTACAATTAGCCAACTGGAGCATGAGGACAAGATGTCCTGCGCTTTGGGCTGCTATGTTTTTATTGTCTCTCAGTCTACGAACTGTATTTTAAATGCAGGAATAAATGTGATGTTTCAATAGAGCCGCGTTGGAATTTTACATTATCCACATGTGTGCAAGCAAAATGAGAAAGCAAATATGATTTAATTAAAAAAAATGAATGCAATAATGTACATTGTTTTTCCTGGGAATGAACATTAATGTCCCAACTTAAGACCCCGCAGATTAGTTTACTTATACTGTACAACTAAAGACAACAGCATATGCGCTGAAGTATAGTGTGTAGCTTCTGGTCCTTTATATCTACATATTTCTATGCTATACTTTTGTCTATATAGTCCTCAAATGTGTCTCCCATTTAACCTTTTGTCCCTTTTCAATTCAATTTACAATGAGTTCATCCCCTGGTTGATGTAAGCACTTGGAAATGAGTGATAAAGATTTTCTGGCTCTGATTTCTGTCAAATCTGTTTTCAATCTACATAAATGTGAATGGTGTTACATTGAGTTGCAGTGACTTAAGAGATAAATAGTAAACCACTACAGAAAGACAACTAGAGAATATTTACATCCAGTGATCCAGTACATTTCCATTGAAAAATGAGGAAAATTCATCACATGTGTTATCTACTTTGAATTTAAAGGAAATCTACCATTTGTTTTTATGCATTGCAAACCAAAGATACCTTGACTAATTAGTGTGACCTTACACTATTGCAGAAACATATCTTATTTAATACCGGATTCAAGTGGCTTTGCTCAAAAAACAATTATAAAATTCAGGACCTTGGGAAAGCTGTGTGCCTACATAACACATGGAGGAGGGGAGGAGATAAGCTGTGATATCCTCTATTGTCAGTAGTGATGTAATGATGGGTCAGTGTTATCTATATAGAGGTCATTGTACAGGGAGGGAGAGGAGATAAGCTGTGACATCATCTATTGTCAGTTTTGATGTAATGATCGGTCATTGTTATCTATATAGAGGTCATTGTACAGAGAGGAGGGGGAGGAGATAAGCTGTGACATCATCTATTGTCAGTAGTGATGTAATGATGGGTCAGTGTTATCTATATGGAGGTCATTGTACAGGGTGGAGGAGTAGATAAGCTGTGACACCATCTATTGTCAGTAGTGCAGTAATGATGGGTCAGTGTTATCTATATGGAGGTCATTGTACAGGGAGGGAAGGAGATAAGCTGTGACATCACCTATTGGCAGTAGTGATGTAATGATGGGTCAGTGTTATCTATATAGAGGTCATTATACAGGGAGGGAGAGGAGATAAGCTGTGACATCATCTATTGTCAGTTTTGATGTAATGACGGGTCAGTGTTATCTATATAGAGGTCATTGTACAGGGAGGGGAGGAGATAAGCTGTGACATCACCTATTGTCAGTAGTGATGTAATGATGGGTCAGTGTTATCTATATAGAAGTCATTGTACAGGGAGGGAGAGGAGATAAGCTGTGACATCATCTATTGTCAGTTTTGATGTAATAATGGGTCAGTGTTATCTATATGGAGGTCATTGTACAGGGAGGAGGAGGAGATAAGCTGTGACATCATCTATTGTCAGTAGTGATGTATTGATGGGTCAGTGTTATCTATATAGATGTCATTGTAAAGGGAGGGGGAGGAGATAAGCTATGACATCATTTATTGTCAGTAGTGATGTAATGATGGGCCAGTGGTATCTATATTGAGATCATTGTACAGGGAGGGGAGGAGATAAGCTGTGACATCACCTATTGTCAGTAGTGATGTAATGATGGGTCAGTGTTATCTATATAGAGGTCATTGTACAGAGAGGAGGGGGAGAAGATAAGCTGTGACATAATCTATTGTCAGTAGTGATGTAATGATGGGTCAGTGTTATCTATATGGAGGTCATTGTACAGGGAGGAGGAGTAGATAAGCTGTGACATCATCTATTGTCAGTAGTGATGTAATGATGGGTCAGTGTTATCTATATAGAGGTCATTGTACAGGGAGGGAGAGGAGATAAGCTGTGACATCACCTATTGTCAATAGTGATGTAATGATGGGTCAGTGTTATCTATATAGAGGTCATTGGTCAGGGAGGGGTAGGAGATAAGCTCTGACATCACCTATTGGCAGTAGTGATGTAATGATGGGTCAGTGTTATCTATATAGAGGTCATTGTACAGAGAGGAGGGGGAGAAGATAAGCTGTGACATCATCTATTGTCAGTAGTGATGTAATGATGGGTCAGTGTTATATATATGGAGGTCATTGTACAGGTAGGGGAGGAGATAAGCTGTGACATCACCTATTGGCAGTAGTGATGTAATGATGGGTCAGTGTTATCTATATAGAGGTCATTGTACAGGGAGGGAGAGGAGATAAGCTGTGACATCATCTATTGTCAGTTTTGATGTAATGATGGGTCAGTGTTATCTATATAGAGGTCATTGATCAGGGAGGGGGAGGAGATAAGCTGTGACATCACCTATTGGCAGTAGTGATGTAATGATGGGTCAGTGTTATCTATATAGAGGTCATTGTACAGGGAGGGGAGGAGATAAGCTGTGACATCACCTATTGTCAGTAGTGATGTAATGATGGGTCAGTGTTATCTATATAGAAGTCATTGTACAGGGAGGGAGAGGAGATAAGCTGTGACATCATCTATTGTCAGTTTTGATGTAATGATGGGTCAGTGTTATCTATATAGAGGTCATTGTACAGGAAGGAGGGGGAGGAGATAAGCTGTGACATCTATTGTCAGTAGTGATGTAATGATGGGCCAGTGTTATCTATATGGAGGTCATTGTACAGGGAGGAGGAGGAGATAAGCTGTGACACCATCTATTGTCAGTAGTGATGTAATGATGGGTCAGTGTTATCTATATAGAGGTCATTATACAGGGAGGGGGAGGAGATAATCTGTGACATCATCTATTGTCAGTAGTGATGGGTCAGTGTTATTTATACAGAGGTCATTGTACAGGGAGGAGGAGGACATAAGCTGTGACATCATCTATTATCAGTAGTGATTTAATGATGGGTCACTGTTATCTATATGGAGGTCATTGGTCAGGGAGGGGGAGGAGATAAGCTATGACATCACCTATTGGCAGTAGTGATGGGTCAGTGTTATGTATATAGAGGTCATTGTACAGGGAGGGGGAGGAGATAAGATGTGACATCATTTATTGTCAGTAGTGAAGCAATGATGGGTCAGTGCTATCTATATAGAGGTAATTGTACAGGGAGGGGTAGGAGATAAGCTGTGACATCATCTGTTGTCAGTTTTGATGTAATGATGGGTCAGTGTTAACTACATGGAGGTCATTGTACAGGGAAGAGGAGGAGATAAGCTGTGACATCATCTATTGTCAGTAGTGATGTAATGATGGGTCAGTGTTATCTATATGGAGGTCATTGTACAGGGAGGAGGAGTAGATAAGCTGTGACATCATCTATTGTCAGCAGTGCAGTAATGATGGGTCAATGTTATCTATATGGAGGTCATTGTTCAGGGAGGGGGAGTAGATAAGCTGTGACATCACCTATTGTCAGTAGTGATGTAGTGATGGGTCAGTGTTATTTATATAGAGGTCATTGTACAGGGAGGAGGAGGACATAAGCTGTGACATCATCTATTGTCAGTAGGGATGTAATGATGGGTCAGTGTTATCTATATGGAGGTCATTGGTCAGGGAGGGGGGGGGTAGATAAGCTATGACATCACCTATTGGCAGTAGTGATGGGTCAGTGTTATGTATATAGAGGTCATTGTACAGGGAGGGGGAGGAGATAAGCTGTGACATCATTTATTGTCAGTAGTGAAGCAATGATGGGTCAGTGTTATCTATATAGAGGTAATAGTACAGGGAGGGGTAGGAGATAAGCTGTGACATCATCTATTGTCAGTAATGATGGGTCAGTGTTATCTATATAGGGGTCATAGCACAGGGAGGAGGAGATAAGCTATGACATCATCTATTGTCAGTAATGATGTAATGATGGGTCAGTGTTATCTATATAGAGGTCATTGTAAAGGGAGGGGGAGGAGATAAGCTATGACATCATCTATTGTCAATAGTGATGTAATGATCGGTCAGTTTTATCTATATAGAGGTCATTGTACAGGGAGGGGGAGGAGATAATCTTTGACATCATCTATTGTCAGTAGTGATGTAATGATGTGTCAGTGTTATTTATTTAGAGGTCATTGTACAGGGAGGAGGAGGAGAGTATGTTTTATCTAAATAAATTTTTAACAGTGATCTATTCTCATCCAACTTTCGCTTGTGTGAAACTACACTAGAGAAGTTCCTGAGAGGGAAACTGTGGATTCGCTAAAGAATATACAAAAGGACACAAAAGGAGCTCTGGTCAGACTTTTTTATTTAAATAGAGGACATTTTGCAGGGAAGAGGAAGAGATAAGCTCTGAAATCATCTATTGTTAGAAAGGCTGAACAGCGAACAAGCCCCTAGTTCCACACTTAGTTTTTTTTTTACTTTTAATTAAACAAAGGTTGTTAAAAAAAATGTTGAAAGTGAATTATCAATGCAAGCTGCAAAAGTGTAATGCCTAATTTCTGAAAACTATAATTCTTAATAAATGTAAATTTATTTCTTTGTGTTAAAGGATAATTAATTTCACTTGTAATTCCATGAAAAGACTGCTAAGAAAAGGCAAAGTGAATAAAGCTGCAGACTGTTCATCAATCAGTTGCTTTTGGAACCTAAACTACACACTTGTCCCATCGCAAACAACATCACAAGTTCAGTTTTGTTCTAATATTTTTTAGATTGGTTTCTAATTTCTCCAGGGACTTACAGAACACTGCGCTTATCCAGCAAACTCATTATTGATACATATGGTAATGTTTTATATTGCGTCTTATATTTAGCAAGCAAGACTTTCCAAACTGGATTTAGTATAAAAATTGTTCTTCAACATCTGCAGTTTTCCATGGGATGAAAAGTTACTAAACAAATTACAAAAATATATGAAATAAGGAAAATGAATATTGTCAAGTGTGGCAAAACTAAGAGATACAAACCTAGCAGACTATCTGGAAATAATGTGGTCCTTCACTCAGAATCAGTGGCTACATAATGGCAGGAGGGATTTTTTGGGGGATAAAGTTTGGGTTAGGTTTCTGCAGAGACAGTGCATTGTAGGCAAAACTTTGCAACAATCACCTCCTTTTCGTCTTTTTTGTTCTGTTTGCTTTCCTTGTCCTTTGCTATCATGTGTACTGCATTACCTTGCACTTTGTTTATGCTGTTTTTATCCCAATTGCCAACTTTTTTATTGATTGTTACATTTTTGCAGGTTGTTATTCCATAGCTTTGTGCTTTTTTGGTGTAAATATTCTGCAAATATATGCACTTTATCATTGTATATGTTTTTTCTAACAGTAATAACTATAATTGAATGGTCCAGAACCGTTCAGGTCTATGCCTAACAATCCCTGAAACTCGGACGTCACTGGCAGGTATCATAGTATCATAGTTTATACGGTTGAAAAAATACACGTGTTCATCAAGTTCAACCAAGGAAGGGAAGGGATTGGATGAGGAAGGGATTAACCCCTTAACGACTTGGCCTTTTTTAGTTTTTTCACTTCCATTTTTCACTCACCAACTTCAAAAATCTATAACTTTTTTATTTTTCCACATAAAGAGCTGTGTTATGGCTTATTTTCTGCGTAACAAATTGCACTTCATAGTGACGGTATTTAATATTCTATGGCGTGTACTGGGAAGCGGGAAAAAAATTCCAAATGCAGTGAAAATGGTGAAAAACCACATTTGGGGCGTTTTCTTGTGGGCTTGGAATTTACAGCTTTCACTCTGCGTCCCAAATGACATGTCTACTTTATTCTTTGGGGTGGTACGATCACGTGGATACCAAATTTGTATAGGTTTTATAATGTTTTCATACATTTAAAAAAATTAAAACCTCCTGTACAAAATATTTTTTTTTTATTTTGCCATCTTCTGGGGCCAATAACTTTTTCATACTTTGGTGTACGGAGCTGTGGATAGTGTCATTTTTTGCGAATTTTGATGGCGTTTTCATTACTATAATTTTTGGGACTGTGCGACCTTTTGATCACTTTTTATAAATTTTTTTATATTTTTCAAAATGGCAAAAAAATGCCATTTTCGAATTTGGACGCTATTTTCCGTTACGGGGTTAAACGTAGTGAAAAAACATTATCATATTTTGATAGATCTGGCATTTTCGGACGCGGCGATACCTAATGTGTTTATGATTTTTACTGTTTATTTATTTTTATATCAGTTCTAGGGAAAGGGGGGTGATTTGAATTTTTAGGTTTTTTTATTATAATCTTTTTTTTTTAAACTTTTTTTTATTTTTACTTTTACTATTTTTCAGACTCCCTAGGGTACTCTAACCCTAGGTAGTCTGATCGATCCTATCATATACTGCCATACTACAGTATGGCAGTATATGGGGATTTTACTCCCCATGCATTACAATGTGCAATTAGCACATTGTAATGCATGGGTTAAAACGAAGTAGCCTCGGGTATTCGGAACACCCCAGGTTACCATGGCGACGGATCGCTGCTCCCCGTGACGTCATCGGGGAGCAGCGATCCACGACAAGATGGCGGCGCCCATGCGGCGCCATCTCTTTGAAGCCGCCGGCAGCATTGCCGGCGGCGATCGAGGTGAAAACACCCGCGATCGGTGCTAGCACCGATCGCGGGTGTTACCGGTAAGCCTTTGCTGCAATATGCAGCAAAGACTTACCGGCTATGGAGAGGGCTCGGCCCGCGAGCGGGGAAAAAATTCTATATAGGTGTAAAAAGGCATCTAGACCCTTCTTCAAGCTCTCTGCTGTCCCTGCTGTGACCAGAGCCTGAGGCAGGCTTTTCCACTGATTGACAGTTCTCATAGTAAAAAAGCCCTATCGCCTCTGGTGAGAAAGCCTTGTTTTCTCCAGACGGAAACAGTGCCCCCTTGTCTTTTGATTTGATTTAATCTGGAAAAACTTCCCACCATATTTTTTGTCTGGACCATTCATATATTTATAGAAATTAATCATGTCCCTTTTAGTCGTCTCTTTTCCAGACTAAATAGATCTAGTTGTTTTAATCTTTCCTCATAACTGAGACCCTCCATACTCCTTATCATTTTTGTGGCTGTGCAATGTACCCTCTTCAGATCCAGGGCATCCTTTTTATGGACTGGTGCCCCGAACTGGAGGGCATATTCCAGGTGAGGCCAAACCAGTTACACAACCCACAATCAAGGCACTATACGGTTCTTTTATTGATCGCCACCAAGTCGCTACTGTTCACTCTTGCAAAGGATCTTCCTATATCCCTTTGAGATTAAGGGTATAGAAAAACACACAGCACTCCATTGAGTAGTACAGTTTAAAGGAAACCTACCACTACGGATCTACCTATTAAGATAGATCAGGTTGTAGGTGCCTCTATTGTATGTGAGGACAGTCCTTTTAAGGGCTAATCCTCATCTCCCCTGTATCTTTTAATAACGTTTATTTCTCTAATATGCTAATTTTCTAAAGAGGCTACTGGGGTGTAGAGTATCCGGAGCTGAGGCTATACGGCATGGCTACTCCACGTCCCAGTAGCCTCTTTGATCCTCCCAGGGGCGGACTGGCCATTGTACTCACCGGGAATTCTCCCGGTGGGCCGGTCGGTTTCTGGCTGGACAGGGCCGATCTCCTCTGTCTGGGGCCGGTCTCCTCTCCCCCTCCTCCTCAGACTTCCTACAACTTTAATCATAGTACCCACATCCTATAACTGATGCGGGTACTAGTGACACACAGCGGCAGCTGAGGGTCCGGAGCGCACAGGTATGGTGTACAGCGCGCAGGCCGGCACCGCTCAGCTCACACTGTATCTTACTGGAGCTGCTCCGTGCAGCAGTGATGTCACTGGAGGGGGCGGAGCCTCCGGGAAAGGGGCGTGACTTTATACACAGTCTCCTCACAGTGCAGGAAGTGGAGCTGTAATGGCAGCCTGCAAGAAGAACTGGTAGGGATACTGTGTGCAAACATGTGTATGGAGGTGAGGGGGCTTCACAGGAGGGGATAGGATGGCTGTAGTAAGGTCAGGGAACACCTGTATCTTACATGGGACTGCATGTCTGGCAGGGGCTGAGGTGGCATGAGGTGTATCTTACATGGGACTGCATGTGTGGCGGGTGCTCAGGTGGCATGAGGTGTGTGTTACGTGGGGCTGCATGTCTGGCGGTGCTCAGGTGGCATGAGGTGTGTGTTACGTGGGGCTGCATGTCTGGCGGGTGCTGAGGTGGCATGAAGTGTGTGTTACGTGGGGCTGCATGTCTGGCGGGTGCTCAGGTGGCATGAGGTGTGTGTTACATGGGGCTGCATGTCTGGCGGGTGCTGAGGTGGCATGAGGTGTGTGTTACGTGGGGCTGCATGTCTGGCGGGTGCTGATGTGGCATGAGGCGTGTGTTACGTGGGGCTGCATATCTGGCGGGTGCTCAGGTGGCATGAGGTGTGTGTTACGTGGGGCTGCATGTCTGGCGGGTGCTGAGGTGGCATGAGGTGTGTGTTACGTGGGGCTGCATGTCTGGCGGGTGCTGAGGTGGCATGAGGTGTGTGTTACGTGGGGCTGCATGTCTGGCGGGTGCTCAGGTGGCATGAGGTGTGTGTTACGTGGGGCTGCATGTCTGGCGGGTGCTGAGGTGGCATGAGGTGTGTGTTACGTGGGGATGCATGTCTGGCGGGTGCTCAGGTGGCATGAGGTGTGTGCTACGTGGGGCTGCATGTCTGGCGGGTGCTCAGGTGGCATGAGGTGTGTGTTACGTGGGGCTGCATGTCTGGCGGGTGCTGAGGTGGCATGAGGTGTGTGTTACGTGGGGCTGCATGTCTGGCGGGTGCTCAGGTGGCATGAGGTGTGTGTTACGTGGGGCTGCATGTCTGGCGGGTGCTGAGGTGGCATGAGGTGTGTGTTACGTGGGGCTGCATGTCTGGCGGGTGCTCAGGTGGCATGAGGTGTGTGTTACGTGGGGCTGCATGTCTGGCGGGTGCTGAGGTGGCATGAGGTGTGTGTTACGTGGGGCTGCATGTCTGGTGGGTGCTCAGGTGGCATGAGGTGTGTGTTACATGGGGCTGCATGTCTGGCGGGTGCTCAGGTGGCATGAGGTGTGTGTTACGTGTGGCTGCATGTCTGGCGGGTGCTGAGGTGGCATGAGGCGTGTGTTACATGGGGCTGCATGTCTGGCGGGTGCTCAGGTGACATGAGGTGTGTGTTACGTGGGGCTGCATATCTGGCGGGTGCACAGGTGGCAAAAAATGACAGATGCAAATTCAATTAATAAAATCATGAAAAAACGCCCCCCCCCCCACACACACACAAAAAATATGAAATAAAATTTCTTTAAAAAAAAAAAAGAAGCTTTTTACAAAGCAACCATCATGGATGTGCAGTATCAGCTGCAGTCTGGCCACTGGGGTTCGGCGGCGTCGGCTGCAGTCTTGGTGTTTGGTGTCAGTGGCGTTAGTTTGGTGGTGGGAGGTTTCGGTGGCTGCAGCCACAGGTTGGTGGTGGGAGGTTTTGGTGGCTGCAGCCACAGGTTGGTGGTGGGAGGTTTCGGTGGCTGCAGTCGCAGTCTGGTTGGGGGGTTGGTGGCGTCAGCTCCAGTCTGGGCAATGCATAATGTAACATCACTACAACTGCCTCAATTTAAACACAGACACATGATTATATAAATAGCGTCTATCACCATTCTATACAGCCATGAGTTATATACTTGTATTACTGAAAATTTCATACTCCTCCCCGGCCAAATATACTCCTCAAAAGTAGTAAGAGGAGTAATATTACCCTTCTAGAAATATCTTAGTGCGACCTCTGGATGTACGGGACTGTGTAAAGATGTGAATTTTTGCGGGATGAGCTGATGTTTTCTTTGCTACCTTTTTGAAATCTGTACGGCCTTTGATCACTTGCATTACTGGGTTCAACACCGAGAATAACCGTTATTATATTTTGATAGAAAGGACATTTTGCGGGGATACCTTACATGTTTATGATTTTTACTGTTTATTTTCATATCAGTTCTAGGGAAAGTGGGTGATTTAAATATTTAGCTTTTTTATAATTTTTTTTTTTTTTTTTACTTTTTCATACCCCTGGATTGGTCCTACCATATACTGCAATGCTACAGTACGGCAGTATATGTGGATTTAACACATGATCTATTACAATGTACCATTGGCACATTGTAACAGGTCTTGGAAATATAACAGAATATACTTCTGTATTCACAGTATATATTTGTAGTTATTCTAATGTAGTGGGGAGCTGTATGTTTTATAGTAAATTATAAGTGGCAATGTAAATATTATTATTTTATTACACACATAATTTATCCAAGGGCACAGTGTGGTCAGTTGTGGTGTGAGGGGTATATATGATATATGTGGGGGTACAGTGTGATCAGTTGTGGTGTGAGGGGTATATATGATATATGTGGGGGTACAGTGGGGACAGTTGTGGTGTGAGGGGTATATATGATATATGTGGGGGTACAGTGTGGACAGTTGTGGTGTGAGGGTATATATGATATATGTGGGGGTACAGTGTTTTCAGCTGTAGGGATATATATGATATATGTGGGGGTACAGTATGGTCAGTTGTGGTGTGAGGGGTATATATGATATATGTGGGGCACAGTGTAGTCAGTTGTGGTGTGAGGGGTATATATGATATATGTGGGGCACAGTGTAGTCAGTTGTGGTGTGAGGGGTATATATGATATATGTGGGGGGCACAGTGTGGTCAGTTGTGATGTGAGGGGTATATATGATATATGTGGGGTACAGTGTGGTCAGTTGTGGTATGAGGGGTATATATGATATATGTGGGGGTATAGTGTGGTCAGTTGTGGTGTGAGGGGTATATATGATACATGTGGGCACACAGTGTGGTCAGTTGTGGTGTCAGGGTATATATGATATATGTGGGGGCACAGTGTGGTCAGTTGTGGTGTGAGGGTATATATGATATATGTGGGGGCACAGTGTGGTCAGTTGTGGTGTGAGGGGTATATATGATTTATGTGGGGGCACAGTGTGATCAGTTGTGGTGTGAGGGGTATATATGATATATGTGGGGGCACAGTGTGGTCAGTTGTGGTGTGAGGAGTATATATGATACATGTGGGGGCACAGTGTGGTCAGTTGTGGTGTGAGGGGTATATATGATACATGTGGGGGCCCAGTGTGGTCAGTTGTGGTGTGAGGGGTATATATGGTATATGAGGGGGCACAGTGTGGTCAGTTGTGGTGTGAGGGGTATATATGATACATGTGGGAGCACAGTGTGGTCAGTTGTGGTGTGAGGGGTATATATGATATATGTGCGTGTACAGTGTGTTCGGTTGTGGTGCGAGAGATATATATGATATATGTGGGGTACAGTGTGGTCAGTTGTGGTGTGAGGGGTATATATGATATATGTGGGGGTACAGTGTTGTCAGTTGTGGTGTGAGGGGTATATATGATACATGTGGGGGCACAGTGTGGTCAGTTGTGGTGTGAGGGGTATATATTATATTACTTAGGAGCACAGTGTTATTCAGGTGACACTATAATGTAAGTGACTGTAGTGTCTTTAGGCTCACAGAGGAGCTGAAAGGAAGCGACTACACGTGAGTGTGAATTCTTTATCGACAAGTGATGGCCTGGAGAATCAGTGCACTTTTATACCTGATGGAGATGATCATCACCTGTGAGTAGCTAAATGTCACTTCTGACAATCCTGTACAAAGTGTGATACTTTCTGCTTTACACGAGGTACAAACAGAAGTCCTGTGGAAGAAAGATATGGAGGCCTGGCGCAGCATTCTTGCATATAATATGCTGCCATGGGGTGCAGCAGCCATGTGGATAAATTACACAGGTCTGCTGCACCCCATAGGTCCATATTTTACGATGGCCTGCTGCAGCCTGACCACCTTTGTTTTCTTACACAGGACTGCTGCCACGCCCTCTGTAAAGTGCTCATGTACATAGGAGGCAGTTTTTTTGCAATTATATTCCTGTACATAGGGGGCAGTATTATAGTAGTTATATACTTGTCCATAGGGGACAGTATTATAGTAGTTATATTCCTGTACATAGGGGGCAGTATTATAGCAGTTATATTCTTGTACATAGGGGGCAGTATTATAGTAGTTATATTCTTGTACATAGGGGGCAGTATTATAGTAGTTATATTCTTGTACATAGGGGACAGTATTATAGTAGTTATATTCTTATACATAGGGGGCAATATTATAGTAGTTATATTCTTGTACATAAGGGGCAGTATTATAGTAGTTATATTCCTGTACATAGTGGGCAATATTATAGTAGTTATATTCTTGTACATAAGGGGCAGTATTATAGTAGTTATATTCCTGTACATAGTGCGCAGTATTATAGTAGTTATATTCCTGTACATAGTGGGCAGTATTATAGTAGTTATATTCTTGTACATAGGGGGCAGTATTATAGTAGTTATATTCTTAAAAGCCTATGGTACCCCTCAGAAGGAGGGGAGAAAATGTGAGGCAAGGAGGATTGCTGACATGATTAAAAAAGGTAATATTTTATTGAATGAATAATTTAAAAAACATAACCAAGTTTAAACATATTATACAGAAAGATTACAAGATAACAGGGTTGTGGAGTGATAATGCAGCAGAAAAGAACAATCATACCCGGACACAGCACTTTAAATCAAAAGTAAGCCAAGTAAGATGGAATATTGTACGCAAGTTTGAGGGTGGAGAATAGACCAAGATGCAATTATAATCGTAACGGCATAGCAACGCTAATGCCTTGTATCAGCCACAATAGTGGGGCAACCAAGTCGGTTCTTACCAGGAAGGTAGTTGAAAGTGCATGAGTGTCCGGGGATGACTGCCGCCCCGACGCGCGTTTCGGCTACTACTGAGCCTTCGAAGGCTGAAGGCTCAGTAGTAGCCGAAACGCGCGTCGGGGCGGCAGTCATCCCCGGACACTCATGCACTTTCAACTACCTTCCTGGTAAGAACCGACTTGGTTGCCCCACTATTGTGGCTGATACAAGGCATTAGCGTTGCTATGCCGTTACGATTATAATTGCATCTTGGTCTATTCTCCACCCTCAAACTTGCGTACAATATTCCATCTTACTTGGCTTACTTTTGATTTAAAGTGCTGTGTCCGGGTATGACTGTTCTTTTCTGCTGCATTATCACTCCACAACCCTGTTATCTTGTAATCTTTCTGTATAATATGTTTAAACTTGGTTATGTTTTTTAAATTATTCATTCAATAAAATATTACCTTTTTTAATCATGTCAGCAATCCTCCTTGCCTCACATTTTCTCCCCTCCTTCTGAGGGGTACCATAGGCTTTTATGTATTCCTTCTATATATGGGGCACCCAACTTCTGGTGTAAATCTATGTACAGTCTCTATAACAAATGTATAGATATCCCTGTACAATTTCTGTTTTCATCTCTTTTTAGTTATATTCTTGTACATAGGGTACAGTATTACAGTAGTTATATTCTTGTACATAGGGGGCAGTATTATAGTAGTTATATTCTTATACATAGGGGGCAGTATTATAGTAGTTATATTCCTGTACATACTGGGCAGTATTATAGTAGTTATATTCCTGTACATAGTGGGCAGTATTATAGTAGTTATATTCTTGTACATAGGGGGCAGAATTATAGTGGTTCTATTCTTGTACATAGGGGGCAGTATTATAGTAGTTCTATTCCTGTACATAGTGGGCAGTATTATAGTATGGTAGTTCTATTTTTGTACATAGGGGGCAGTATTATAGTACGGTAGTTCTATTTTTGTACATAGGGGGCAGGATTATAGATAGTTAGCTTGTATATGGGAAAACGTATTTTAGTAGTTTTATTTTGTATAAAGAAGGCAGGATTAAATGTGTTATTCTATATATACCAACAATTTGTCGGTTATGACCCCACCCATATTGTCTGACCACACCCACTTGTCTTGACTCCGCCCATAAAATGGGGCCGCTTTTACAGTTTTTTCCAGGGCCATTTTAAATTCCCAGTCCGCCCCTGGAGGTATCCATCTTCAGTTACTCAGGCAGCGCGTCAAGCAGACCACCTGTGATTTCTCAGTTATTAACCATAAATGACCAGTGTTTTTTTTTCATTGACTTTCTTTGGTATTTCTTTCAATGATATGGATTTCTGATCTTCTATTAATCCAGAGACTACTTGTTGGCTTAAAGCTGCCAACAAAAGAAGACATTTCACTATCCTTGCATCAATTAGTAGATGCTGCTCCACTGAGGACTGTGTAGTTGGAATTATTACATCAATTACATAACAACCAGTGCCATAAATTTAGGCTCTGTAGTGTTAGGCAGGCAGTCCTCAGCTGTAGCAGATACTAAGAGAAAACCCCACTCGCACAAAAGAACCTAATTTGTGTAGTGGGCGCTGCAAATAAGATCACGGGTTGATAGGGTATTGTAGGGCTAGAGAGAAACTGCACCAGAAAGAGTGGATAGCCCCCTCTTAAAGGAAATCAACCACCAGTATGGAGTGGTTTTTAACCATAAAAAGGATCAGGCTTTCATTTATCAGATACTGGCTTCGTCAGATAAAAATCAAATATATGTAAATTAGCCTCAGGGGCTCCTTTATGTCACAGGAACCTCTGCTCCATCTGGCTCCATCTGCTGATAATTATGCACACCTTTTCTCAGCGCTTATTCCCTCCTCTTCCCTTCCCCTGCCATATAGCCAGTGATGTAAGTTGGCTCTCAGCAATTCCTGTAAATGCATATTGGGTCCTGCATGGCAGGCTGCCCAACCAAACATGTGCGGGAATTGCCAAGTGTTAGCTGATGTCACTAGCTCTCTGGCAAGGAAAAGGGGAAGAAGAAGAAGGAGGAGGGAATAAGCTCAGAGCAGAGATATGCATAATTATCATTAGATGGAGCCACAAAATGCAAATTGGCCTCAAGGTCTCTAGTGTACGCCACAGGAGCCCCGGAGGCGAATTTGCATATAAATGAAGAACGTTATAGGATAAAAGCACTCAATAGTAGTGGAAGATTTCCTTTAAAGCATGCAAAGGGGTGATGAAAAGCCCTTTTTAACAAACTAAATACACAGGACCCTCTCAAACATGTGGATAAACGAGGACTGTAGCAAAAGAAAGGGATCAGGAAGAGCGGATATATTGGAAAAAAACATCTCATTGATCATAGTATAAAAATTATAGCAAATCTTATAGTTTGACGTGATGATGAGGATAACAGTTTTCTTATTTACAGAAGTCAGTGTCTGGGTTTTCTCTACCTACATTAGTCTGGATGGAAGCATATGTTATTTATTGAGGTATGGAAATATTATGCAATGCATTGAGCTGTGCAGTGCAGCTTGGCCAAAGGTAAAAGATAAGTTATGTCTGAACTAATGATGGGGTGATAATAGACATTCTGCAAATCTGCATGTCCAGATGAGTAATGCATTGTGTGCGATAACCAATTGGGTCTGCACCATATTTGTAGTTTATTTTTCCTAGATTTATATGCCAGTTTCTATTGAAAAAAAGACAAGAATGCAAAACTTTCCATAGGCTCAGACTGTCATCAAGTGAGAGCACATCAACCAAGTGCGCCGCACCTCTGATTATAGTCCACAAGTTTAAAGCAACATTCAAAATGTCAAAAAGATTAACCTTAAATGTAAAGAAACTATACATACCCACCTCTGTTTATTTACTGGAATTATTAAATCATTTTCTTGAATTGCATAATAATACATCTAATAAACTAATACTAACCTATAAATCCTGTGCTTGCATCTGCAGCACTGTACACAAAAGGAACTTACATCACGCTATAGGGTTAAAAATATCAGCATAGAGTGACCAAAGCTGAACTCACTAGGAGAGATATTACAATCTAGCTCTGGCTGAGTTCACATACGTGACCCAAAGGAGAGTTGATCTTAAAGTGACTTTATGTTAGTTATGCAGAGAAATATGAATGATGAGATTGTTGGATTGTTGGCCTCTAATATGGGGCCCCAGGGCTATTTGACTTCCAGATGAGGTAAGAAAAGAACATAATTACTTATAAAAATGTTTAAATAACTTTTTTAACCAGCGCTCAAGTGTTAAAGGTCCTGTTTTGTGTAAATGGTACGTACGTAGGCATTGCAATCATTCTGCAACTGAGCAGTGGCATGCTGCACACAGGTAAGGCCCAGTTCACACTAATATTCAAATATCTGTGCTGTACCTCTGCTAAAAGAAAAAAAAGAGGAAGTTTTACCCCTTACCAATGTGTGACGTAGTAGTACGTCACGAGTCGGCTGCGGGTGATTGGAGAGGGGTCACGGGCTGAGCCCTCTCCATAGCCGGTGAGCAAACAATCAGACAACCTAGGGTTAAAATACCCCAGGGGGTTCTGAAAGAATAGTAAAAATTCTAATCACCCCCCTTTCTCTAGAACGGATATAATTATAAATGAACAGTAAAACTCATGAACACATTAGGTATCGCCGCATCCAAAAATGTGAGATCAATCAAAATATAATAACAGTTATAGCCAGTGTTTAACCCACTAATGGAAAATAACGCCCAAAGTCGAAAGTACCACTTTTTTGCCATTTTGCTAAATATAAAAAATGTAATAAAAAGTGATCAATAGGCCATACAGTCCTAAAAATGTTAGCATTGAAAAAGTCATCAAAAGTTAAGTTGGCTGTTAAGGGATTAAGGCATCAGTAACCCCTGACCCCCCCCCCCCCCCCCACGTCCATGTAAATTTCATGTCATCTGTTATGTAACACCAAAATGTTGCTGCATATGAAATAAACTTTATCTGAACTTTTCACCAAAAGTGTGGGGTGATACCTGCCTTTCTTTATATAGATAGAACATGATGATAAGTAGTCATTTAGAAGCTGGTGTGGGTTGTGTGCGGCAGGAAGATCTGGTTCTTAGGGGGGGTTCTTGTCAGATATGTAGATATATGGAAAGATACATAGAGATATAGATCAATGAATTATGCAAGTAACGTATCTGTCATGATAAATGTTAAAAACGGACAGTAACTGAAGGCAAAGGGGGAGATTTCTAAGAAGTAACTGAAAGAAAGACAGTTCTGGTTGCTCATGGCAACCAATCAGAGCTTGGCTTTTATTTCCCCACAGCTGTTTATAAAATGAAAGCTTTGACAACTTTACCTCAGACACTTCTGATAAATCTCCCCCAAAGTGTCTGTTTTTTTTTTTAACCATGAAACTGTCAGGCTCCAGGGGAAGTGGACCCACTGGACCACCACCGACGATGACATAAGCGAACACCTGGGACCGGAATCTAAGTGGCACCCGGTTTTCACCAGAACCCGCCACAAAGCGGCTTGGACTTTCTGCGGTTGGTACCAGCAGGTTGTTCCACAGGTGCGACTTTGTCCACGGTGGCAGCAAAGGCGAGGTACACAGACGTTGAGCAGAATCGTAGTCGGGGACAGTCAGGAGGTCAGGATGGGAAGTATGGGATCAGAGCCGGGACATAGCAATAGGTCAAGTCAGGCAGCAGAGGAGCGTAGTCTGGAACGGAGCCAGGGTCACAATGAGAAATCACAATAACAGTGCCGGGCATGAGACAAGCTTTCTCTAAGGCACAAGGCACGAAGATCCGGCGGGTTGAGCAGGGAGAGGCTGCTTTAAATCTTTATGAGCTGGCGCACGTGTTGCCCTAGGAGAAACACTAAGGCTAAATTCACACTGCCGTGAGCCCGCCGCACCGTAGTACGGCGGGCACACGGCAGCGCGGGGAGAGGAGGAGGAGGTGAGCGCAGCTCACCCCCGCCCCTCTCCATAGAAACTAATGGCGCACGGCGCCGTAATACGGGGAAAGATAGGACATGACCTATCTTTCCCCGGGCTACGGAGCGGTACGGTGCCGCACGTGTGCTGCACCGTACCGCTCCCGTACAGGGCCGTGAGCCCATAGGAGTGTATGGGGGACGTATATCGGCCGCATATACGTCGGCCGTATATACGTCCCCCATACTGTAGTGTGAATGCAGCCTAAGGTAGTAGAGGACATTAATGGCCAGATTTATCAGGGTTTACATACATGAAATCTGGCATACAAGCCTTGAAATACTATTTCCCCCATTAAGCCAAATGAGCATTGAGGGTTGTGAATGGGGTGCAGCCAGCGGCAGAATGGGTGCTCACTACCTAATCCCAGTCGTAGAGCTGCCCCCGGGCACAGCACATTAGGTTTATCAGGAAGTTCCAGCCTCCTCCTGAACATAATACGTACCATGTGCCAACATATGATAAATCCCCCTTATGTCTTCAGTAATGTCGAGTTTATTTCTGATTATTTATCTGCATTTAAAAAATGAAAAGGATGATAAATAAATGGAAACCTGATTCTAGTGGGAACTTAGCGGTAGACTGACGCTTGGCTGCAGGGGTATCGTGCCATCCCCAGGAGCTGCAGAGCAGTATAGCCAGGGGGAAAACAAAATAAGTATGTATTATTATGCTCTATTCCCATATTGGGGGACAGCAAAAAATAAGAACTATTAACCCCCAATCCCATGAGAATAACTTAATTGTAATCTGCAGTCTGAAGTTTCTGGGATGTTACCTTTACTTAGGAATTTACTTAGTTGTATTCCTAGAAATGTAAAACTATTTTCCAAGCTTTTTCACTACACTTTACAAACCTATTGGGACTTGTATTGTGTACCAGGCTACTGATGTATTTAAATTTAATATCAGATATTATATATTCCCATAGGAATCTAAATATGCAGGATTGATTGATATTAATAGCGACATTTTTGACAAGCTACCAGTTATACAGATATGTTCACCTTGATTAAAGGGGTTTGACAACAAATTAATCTTATACCCTACCAGAGATCACTGAAAAAGGAGGTCAAAAGTTTCCCAAAGTGGTCCAGGTTAAAAGACTTTATGATCTGCACTCCATTTACCTTTAAAGTACTGAAATTTCAGAGGTGCCATACATGTTTTAGTTGTTGGATAAGCCCTTTAATAATAATTCTTTATTTATATAGCACACAGATTACGCAGCGCTGCACAGAGCTTGCCAAATCAGTCCCTGTCCCCACGTGGGGCTCAAAATCGAATCAACCTACCTGTAGGTTGGGTTTTTTTTGGAGTGTGGGAGGAAACCCATGCAAACACAAAGATAACCCTTTAAAGAAAATCTATGGTTGAAATGGTGAATTAGTACTCACCGGTAATTCGGTTTCCATCTAGTCCTCCATGACGGCCCACTTGGAGGATGCCCCTTGACCTCTGTAGGGACAGGAAGCAGAGAGGTTAAAAGCCTCCCCCCCGCATCCTCCCGCCAGTGTCTACCAAATAACTACACCGGTGGAAGGTAACAAAAAAATTTTTTATTTGTATGTTAAATATTCACATACATCTTATGGTACAGCAAAACCATAGGGAGGGAAATATATAGGCCGTCATGGAGGACTAGATGGAAACCGAATTACCGGTGAGTACTAATTCACCATTTCCAAAACGTCCTCCATGACGGCCCACTTGGAGATCTACCAGATTAGTAGAAACTCTTAGGGTGGGATAACTGCCTGTAGAACCTTCCTTCCGAAGGAGAGGTCTTGCGAACTTGGTAAATCCAGACGATAGTGTTTAATGAATGTGGATGTTGACGCCCAGGTGGCTGCTTTGCAGATCTGCTCAAGTGATGCGCCTCTTCTTTCGGCCCAGGAGGCTGACATAGCCCTGGTGGAATGAGCCTTTAGACTAGAAGGAACTTCCTTCCCTTGTAAGGTATAGCATGTGGAAATGGCCGACTTAAGCCATCTTGCTATTGAGATCTTGGAAGCTTTTCTCCCCTTATTTTTCCCCTGGAATTGAATAAATAAGTTATGATCAATGCGCCAGGGTTCTGTAGCCTGCAGATAAGCTAGTACAACCCTTCTTACGTCTAGAAGATGCCATGAGGCTTCGTCATTCGAAGAAGGATTTTCGTAGAAGGACGGGAGGGTAATCTCCTGGTTCCGGTGGAAATCTGATACCACTTTGGGAACGAACCCGGGGTCTAGAGTAAGAACAATACAGTCAGGAAGAATGCGCATATATGGTTCCCTGATGGAAATAGCCTGGAGCTCCCCCAACCTCTTGGCTGTGGTAACAGCAATCAGTAGAGTAGTTTTTAGCGTTAAATTTTTAATGTTAGAACTCTCCAGAGGTTCGAAAGGAGGTCTGGAAAGAGCGTCTAACACTAGGGTGAGATCCCACGTAGGGGTCCTCCTGAGAACCTGAGGTCTGATTCTGGAGGAGGCCGAGATAAAACGCTTGACCCACCTGTGGTCCGCTAAGGGGAAATCGAAAAAGGCTCCCAGGGCCGAGACCTGCACCTTCAAGGTGCTAGTGGATAGGCCCAATTCCAGGCCCTTCTGAAGAAAGTCCAGGATCTGGAAAATATTTGGGTTGAGTTGAGATGGAGGATTATCCCCACAGAAAGACACAAATTTCTTCCAAATTTTGTGATATATGTTAAAAGAAACTTTTTTCCTACTTGCCTTGAGTGTGGTTACCACCGCTCTGGAGAGGCCCTGTGATCTTAAAAAATCGGACTCAGGATCCACGCCGCCAATTGTAGCTTCTCCGGGTCTGGATGGAAGATAGGACCCTGACGTAGAAGATCCTTCCTTGGAGGCAATATCACAGGTTGTTGGATGGCCAGGGATGTCAGCAAAGGGTACCAACCCTTTTTTGGCCAGTTCGGGCAGATGAGTATTACCCTTGCCTGGTCCATAAGGATCTTCCTGAGGACCCTTGCGACCAAGGGAATAGGGGGAAAGGCGTAGGAGAGAGGTTCGGTCCAAGGATGACTGAAGGCGTCTAGTCGATCCTTCGGCTCCCTTGCCTCCAGAGAGAAGTATAGATGACACATTGAATTCTCTCTTGTGGCGAATAAGTCGACTTGCGGAGTGCCCCAGAGCTCTGTCAACTGGCTGAAGATTTCCTGATTTAAGCACCATTCGTTGGGAGAAATCACTCTCCTGCTGAGGAAGTCTGCCTCCGTATTCAAAACTCCTCTTAAGTGAGTTGCGGAAAGAGATAGTAGGTTCTCTTCTGCCCAGAAAAAGATGGTGCGAGTCAGGGAGGAAAGAGCTACTGACCTCGTACCTCCTTGTCGCCTTAGGTAAGACACCACCGTGGTGTTGTCTGTTAGGATATGGACATGTCGATTCTTCACTAGAAGAGGGTTGGATTTTAAGGCTTCCCAGACGGCTCGTAGTTCCCGATAGTTTGAAGGTTTCTTTGCAAGTGAAGGGGTCCAGGGTCCCTGGGCGTAATGCGAAGGGAAGACTGCTCCCCAGCCTAGGCTGCTTGCATCGGTCGTGATGGTCAGACACGGAAGGCAGTGCCAGGCAACCCCTTTCTCCAGATGTTTTGTTCCCAACCACCATTGCAGATCTCTTTTTACCGAGGATGGAATGATGATTTTCCTGTCCAATCCCGAGGTTCTCCGGTTCCAAGAACGGAGAATCCAGCTTTGCAGAGTGCGACAATGGCTCTGGCTCCAAGCTACGGATGAAATGCAGGCCGTGAGGAGACCCAGGATTTTCATTGCTCCTCTGATTGTAATGGAGGTCTTCCTCCTGAAGGAGCGGATCTGGAGTCTTAACCCGTCGGCTTTTTCCTGAGGGAGAAAGGACATCATGAGAGTAGAGTTCAACATTACCCCTAGGAACTTCTTGTGAGTGGAGGGAGACAGATCGGATTTTTGGGTGTTGATTATCCACCCCAGATCTGAGAGTTTTCTCATGGTAAAATCTCTTGCTGTGATAAGATCTGATCTGTTCTTCCCTATAATCAGAAGGTCGTCTAAATATGGTACAATAGACACCCTCTGTAGCCTCAGGAAAGCAACAACCTCCACCATGACTTTTGTAAAAACTCTCGGAGCTGAAGAAATACCAAAGGGTAGAGCCCGGAATTGAAAGTGGAGGATAGAACCCTCTGGAGAGAAGACTGAAAATCTGAGGAACTTTTGAGAGGAGTGGTGAATAGGAATGTGGTAGTAGGCGTCCCGAAGGTCTATCGTGCACATATAGTGGTCGGTATATATAAGCTGAGTAGCGGATCTTACCGATTCCATATGAAATCTCCTGTAAGTGATGAAGTTGTTTAGGGATTTCAGATTTATAATCAGCCTGTTCGACCCGTTTGGTTTCTTGACCAGGAATAGTGGAGAGTAGAAGCCCGACTTTTCTTGGTCCTGCGGAACTGGAATCACCACTCCGGATTGAATAAGGGATGATACCTCCTGCCAAATAAGAAAATGGGTAGAAGGAGAAGTATAGGATGATGGCGAGACAAATCTTGAGGGGGGGTAGGTGCTGAATTCTATTTTGTAACCGGAACTGATGATGTTCAAGACCCAAGGATTTGAGGTGATATTTGTCCACTGAGTGATGAACTGTAGAAGACGCCCCCCCACTCTGGCGTCATTGCTTCTTTCCCCCCGAGTTGTCTGGGGGATTGGAGAACAGAAACCCCCTACCTCTGCCTCCCTTAGGGTAGCTCCAGCGCCCCTGTTTACCTTTCCCGCGAAAGGAATCTTTAGGGTTCTTGAAGGGACGAAAGGAAGGTTTCCTGGAGGATGTCTTGTTTTCTGGAAACCCCTTCTTCTTATCAGAGGCTTTTTCTAGGATGTTGTCTAATTCAGGACCGAAAACGAAATCTCCTGTGAACGGGATGCTGCAGAGTTTTGATTTTGATCGTATATCGCCGCCCCACTGTTTCAGCCATAAGGCTCTTCTTGCTGCGTTTGTTAATGCTCCTTCCTTTGCAGCGAAGCGGACGCCCTCGGCGGAGGCATCTGCTAAGAATGCCGTGGCGGATCTTAGGAGCGGAATGCTGTCCAGTAAGGATGCTCTGGGGGTACCTTCTCTAATATGTGATTCCAGCTCGTTCAGCCAGAAGTAGAGGGTCCTTGCAACTGATGTAGCTGATATGTTAGATTTTAAGCTAAGCATCGACGTCTCCCAGGCTTTTTTAAGAAGCGCGTCAGATTTTCGGTCCATAGGATCCCTGAGCTGAGCGGAGTCCTCGAAGGGAAGGTCTGTTTTTTTGACCACCTTTGTCACCTGTACATCTACTTTCGGAACGGAGTCCCAAACTTTAGAGACCTCTTGATCAAAGACGAGGCGTCTCTTAAAGCTCTTAGAGGTTAGGATCTTCTTCTCTGGGTCTTTCCATTCCTCTGTAATCAACCCTTTCAAGGTTTCGTTAACCGGAAAAACACGTTGTTTTTTAGCCCTTAGGCCCCCGAACAACTCGTCCTCCCGAGACATACAGGGAACTTCTTCTTCGATATTCAAAGTTTCGCGGATTGCCTTCAAGAGGTTATCCAGATCATCTATCTGGAACAGGTGACGAGAATCCAATCTCTGACTGAAGTCCTGGGAATCTTGCTCCTCAGTATCTGCCAGGGAACAAGACGGACCCTCTGAATCATAGGTTTCTTCATCTGATGAAGAGATGTCCGCCAGTCTAGGTTTTTTAGGAGGAGGATCTTTTTGTGTAGCTGACGCCACAGATGCTGTCACTTTATCTTCAATAAAGGATTTTAACTCATCCATGAAAGAAACTTTTTCAGACCGCATAAATTCATCAATACATGGTCTGCATATAGGTTTTACATATGATTCGGGCAAAACCTGGAGGCACATATTACATTTCCTAGCAGGGGTCCTACTCTTGATAGGACGGTCGGACTTGCTGGATTTCTCAGACCTCTCAGGTCTGTCCTCTTTGCCTTTCCCCTTAGACCCTTGTTCTTTATCCTAAGGGGGAAAGGTGAGGAAATTTAACTAACTTGGGGTTCAATATGTATCATAGATACCATAAGACCATGCCATACAGCACCACTTACGTGACCAGAAGGGTGGAGTAGGCCCAAGTCTGCCTCATCAGCCATAGTAAGGAAGTCTGGGACGGCACAACCACAGTACACTGTAACACTACGAGTGAACGCCAAAACTAGCAACCCACCTCGTTAAAATACCTTATCGGGGAGCCCATCCCCCATGCAGGTGGCGGTACAGCGGTACAGCAGTCCTCCGCGACCGGAAGTCGTCACGGAGCGCAAAGGACGCCTGGGAACGGAAGTTCCCCCAGGCGCCGCGCGTCCTCGCGTAAGCCCTGCTCGGCCGCGGGTGAAGACGGAAGATCCGGATCCACCTAGAGCCAGGGAGGAGCCCCCGGGGAAGAGTCCAGCCGCGGCCCCGATCCGGAGGGGAACTACGACCTGCAATAGGTCGGCGTAACCCCAGGTAAGTGCTCTCTTGCACAGGAACAAACGTCCCTCCCCCCCCACTTGGAGGAGAGAGAGACCCTCTCTACCTGCCCTCTGTAGGGACAGGAAGACACTGGCGGGAGGATGCGGGGGGGAGGCTTTTAACCTCTCTGCTTCCTGTCCCTACAGAGGTCAAGGGGCATCCTCCAAGTGGGCCGTCATGGAGGACGTTTTGGAAATCAAGAATGATAAACCAGCGCACTGTGACTGTGGTAATCTTCTTATATCTGTTATCCATGGCCTCCTTCCTTCTAAAACCAGGCTGTTACACTTCCCTCTGTCTGCTGTAATCCCAGTGGGAGGGGGAAGTGCCTCAGCACAGTGTAATAGACTATGAAGCCAGAGCACAGATGGGCTCTGCTTATGCTGCCATATGGCTCATTAGCATAATTTTAAAAGTAAAGATTATTGCAGTCACAGTGCCTGGATCTCTGAGTAAGTGCCCCTGATTTATCGTGATGTATTTTGACAGTAGATTTCCATCAAGCAGCCAGACTTCTCATTAAACCAAATAAGAAAGGACATATCTGTGTATAAATATTACACATGAATCAGTGGAGTTGCCTGTTGGCTCATCCACATTTTCCTTCCTGTGCAATGTATAATGACATGGAACATTCAGTGACACAGATCATGTGGTTTCTCCTGTTCTCAAAAGCAGAAAACTATCATGGTGACCGCATTGTGTAGATGGAGAGAGAACCCCAAGCAGGAACTTCATCTTTTTAGTGTTGACTTCGGTTTGTCAGTCTGGAATATATTCACAGCCGACTGTCACAACAAGTACAAACTATGCCCTGTGTCTACTAACAAAACTATAGAAACACTGCAAGTTTTAATGTCTCTGCGATTTCATTGGTGGATCTAGGTGGGTATAAATACACGTCACACGACATCTGATGAAATGAGTGCACAAGTAGGTTACCCCACCAATCCAATCCAAAAAAACTTGGCACAATGATACAGTATAACAATGTGACTGATGTATATTTATATATGTTATCTCCATTCCCAGCACCCCAACCCCAGAAATTCCTCCATCTCTCAACATGTAGCTGACAGTAGGTCCTTTAAAAGTTTGCCATGTACCTATGAAGTGCAAGTTACACAGAAAACAAGCCATCGCACAGCTCTTTACATGTAAAAATAAAAAATAAAAAAGATTTGTGAAGGCGGGGAGTGAAAAATGGAAATGCAAAAACAAAAAAAGGCCTGGTCGTTAAGGGGTTAAAAAAGTTCAGTCCATGGTCAAACAATGAAATTGCAAAAAATTTTAAAGCTAAATTTTAGACTGTTGAACTGGGGATGTTGGGAGCATCGTCCAGTTGGGTGCCTTCCTATAGAGCAGTTGTCAAGTCGGCAGGGATGCAGAGGTTAGTATCAGACTCATCTGACCTGACAAAGTGGCCATAAACAATTTGAGTCCTTTTCTTCTGGGTTCCTGGTGGTCTCAGAGCCAACCAGTTCCTGTAAGGTTGGAATGGCCTTCATTTACAATGGTGCGGGCATAAAGCTCAGTTCCAAGTCCATACATACATGTCACCAAGTTGTTCTAAATGTTAACTTCATGGGAGATATTTGTAAAATAAACCTCGTGCTCCAAAGTTTGTGACAGACAATTAGTTGGCCATTTCTACATTTCAATTAGGTTCTCATGCTCCTTTGTAATTCTTGGAAATATAAATACTAGGGACATGTTTTTATAAAACGCTCATGTCCTGGTGCTATTACTAATGAGTTGTTTGATTGGGAGCATGTGAATCACACCAGCAACAATAGCTTCTCTCCAGTGCCCAGGGGAGAACTTTATTACAAACAACAAAATGTTTTTTTCCCCAACTGCAGGATTTTATGTTCAGCTCCAGACTGGATCATTCTGCTACATGATTTGCAAGATTTTGTAAGTAAAATGAAATTCAGGACTGTGAACTCCTGTGAATCAATATTTATGTACAAGTATAACATTACATAATGGCAGAGTTGGCTTAACATTTCCAATGGAGCCTCCTCAATCAGGACGCAGTGATATCTAGACATTCACTAGTAGGTTGCCCAAACTGATACTTCTATTGCTTGGAAATGGACTGGATACGGATGATCCTGCTTTGGACTCTCACTATAGTTTAGGGTAGTAAGGGGAACTTACCTTCAGATCTACCTTAATAGATTCCTGATGGTAGGTTTACTTGATTTTGATAGCAGTGGGTCTTTCAAGGGACACTTACTTAAAGATCCTGCATAGAAACCTATAGTCAGTATTCAAATAAATTATAAAACATGTTCTGGAATAAGCCAAACATCGAAAATCTACCACTGGAACTACTCAAAAAATAGATTCCCTTTAGAGCAAGACTATCACTTGGGTAGCCATGATATAAACTAAATATACTTACGGGTTAGGCTTTTCTTTATGACCGAAAATGCCTTTATTATGCTGTAATGCAGATGTTGTGTGAAAAAAATGACTTTCAAAAATATGCTAATCAACATCGGGCACTCCTGTGCATGCACCTCTGGCTGCCCAGCGCTCCTTCGTTTCCTAATTATGCACACCTCCCTGGACTTTCATTTGCACCAACTCCCTCCCACCCCTCTGCCCGAGAGCCGGGCAATGACACTTGCGCAGTCTTCATCCACATCAAGCAGACGCATCAGCTGGCTTGCATGCGCAAGACTTCTGGAGAGCCGTGAGGGAGTGGGTGGAAATGAAAGCACTATGGATGTGTGTATAATTAGGAGATGAAGGAGCGTCAGGCAGCTTGCTTGGCGCTAATTAGCATATTTTTAAAATTATTTTAGTTTGTGATACCAGCATTTTCAGTATAATAAAGACATGTTCTTTTAAAGAAAAAAAAAAGCCTGAGTTTATGAAGTGTAACCCCTTGCCGAAGTGTTACATATTAGTTCATCACACTTCGGCTGCAGATGTATGAAGAGGGCTCATGGGTTGCTGCATATTGCAGCAAACACCCACCAGTAATGCCCGTGATTGGTTTAAGCACTGATCGCAGTCGTTGAAAAATGTCAACTCTCTAAAGCTGCCGGCGGCAATAAAAAAAAAACAAAAAAAAAACAGTGGCACTTGGGAGCGGCCATATTAGCTTAGATTTACGCTCCCCATGAGGATGACAGCCTGGGGTCAGAGACTGGAGGCCATCTCTTTTTTAGCCGACAACGCGCGATTTGCAAATTGTAATGGTTTTGAAAAATCTCCCCAAAAATGATATATTGTATGGGGACATTATAGCAATCCTTAAGTTTTTCTTTCATATTTTTACATTTTTCCAAAGAGGCACAAAAAAGAAACCGGTTTTAGAGAATTATAAGTATAGTCAAATGTAGTTGCGTGATATCACCTTTATGTATAAGGGAGAGTCTAAGTGGTGAATAAAATATAACTTTTAATGCAGTATTGCTAAAAAAAATGAATAAAAATGGTGCATAGATGTATGTTAGCTAGGGTTACTCCTAAACATAATGACTGCCTAAAACATCATATGTTTACATTTCTGGGACTTCCACCTGATAACTCCATGAAATATACTTGTACATACCTTCTCTTGGACCTCTAGGCTTTTAACAGGGCCAGTTTTACCAGGGATAGGTTCCTGTCGGGGTGGCAGCTTTATAGGGCTAGGTTGCACAGGGCATAATAGCCATCCGTCTCATCAGGGAATAATAGGGTCAGTACTGTACGATATCCGTATCTGTCCTTCTTCCCTCTCGACAGTTGTACCCACACCTTGTGCATACTCTATAACCTGTACTGTTCCTCCTTCTTTTGGACCACTGATTGGATTACCCACACCAACTCCGACCTGCATAGACAACAAACATCGACACCAAGACGGAAAGGTCTTGACGATGGTGCCCCGCTTTTGGTCCTAGCACTACTTCTGATGAGTCCATACCGTTCAGAGATCAGTCCTACTTATGTATTATAAAAATTGCCGTAGTCACTGATATACTCCTCATGGTTAAAAAGGACACCAGATATTTAAACAAATGATGTTTTAGGCAGTCATTATGTTTAGGAGTAACCCTTGCTAACATACATCTTTGCACCATTTTTGTTCTTTTTTTTTTTTAGCAATGCTACATTAAAAGTTATATTTTATTCACCACTTAGACTCTCACAAAAGAAAACAGGAGCCGATATAGCACCAACATCAAAACAGACCAAAAACTGCGTAAAACATGTAAAAAGGTGAGACAAAATGAGGGGGGGCTATGACCTCTCTACCTAAGGAGTCGGAGCCCCTTACAGTAGTGACGTGGCAGAGGAAACCAAGGTGGACTAGTAAAACCAGGTTTTATGATAACATTGAGCTCAATCTGGAGCGGAGAGCACTAGAGATATTCCATATAATAGATATTTTGTTGGCTCAACCACTAAAATTGAGTTGGGGGGGAGATGAGGATACTACATAGAGGGAGGAGGAAATGGAAAGATAAGGGTAAACTATAGAAAGAGGGAGCGGAGCAACATAGAAAGGGGACGAAGTAAGATGAATGTCAGAGCCAAGTTGAGGAAATTATGGGGTATAAAGGGATTGGTGGGGGGGGGGGCGCATCACAGAGGCTATCCATTAAATTATTGTGTACAGATCCTAATGTGATTAACAGGACCCCTTCACAATACGCAGCGCACATCGTATGGCCAAGTGTCCAACTCTATTATTCATGTCTTTCCACACCAGATGTCAGATGGGGGAGAAAGGTTTGCCCAGGGGGATGCTTTAAATCTGTGGAACCGATTTGTGGTTAAATACTTCTGTAAATTTCTTTTTTCCAAGAGACGTTTGACTGAAGTTACAGAAGCACAGAAACGAAGGGAAAAAGAATATTACATTTTACAGACACACATTCAGATGAGTTCCAACCAAGCAAAGCTCCAACAAGATGGCCAGCTATCCAGCTAGTTTAATAAAAATTTAAAATAAATATACACACAAACTCAATGATCTTTTTTTTGGAAATATAAGGCCCATAGAGGTTTAGTGGGTAGTCATTTTCAAAATATATGCTTCCCAAAGGGACATTTGAAACCATCACTAGAAAAGGGGGGAGAGGTTACTAGTGGAACAGCAGACGACGTCACCGGATAGGAAACGTCCAGTGGCAGCGACCTACCATAGATTGCAAAGCTATGAAACTGTGCACTCACCCACCAAATGATTCAAACTGCAACATACCAGATGATATTTGGGGAAATATAGTACAAAAAATGGGAGGGACAGACAATCATAGGATTTAGAGAAGCGGGATGGTTGTTTTGATAACGTACCCAACTTCTAAACCGTTCCAGCCTAATTGATAGGAGGTGTTGGCATCGGGGCCCACATAAGGCTGTACATAAAGAATGCAAAGGGGTGAGGGGGGGCTGTATCTAAAGAATCCATAGGGTGCGAGGGAGGCTGTTGGGAAGGATAAACTAGGGAATATTATAGGGAACAGGAGACTGTTTCAGTTTCCAAGTTTTTATTGCTGCCACGTGGGCTTACTGCAAAGGGGCCTACTGAGGCTGTCGACCAGGGGCCTACTGAAACCTGCAGCCGACCCTGGGTGTTGGCAGCAGTGGTCTATGAACATACACGATGGAGGAGTCTCCTCCGAAACGTAGCAGTGCATGCAGTGTTTGGAACGTCAGTCTTTGTGATCAGCCAGACATGTGCCAAACAATCGTGAAAAGTTTATCTTACTCCCATTTTATGTCAAGAAGTTTAAACAAGGAAGTTTGTGATTTGTGATAGGCAAGAAGATTAAAATGATAAAAACTTACATGCTATGATTGCATTGCACGTTTATAGTTCTATGATTTGGAGTTAAAGGGAAAACTTAATTTGATGTAAATCAGATTTTGTATTCCACGCTGTAGCAAAGGTGAACAGAAGCTACTTTAGTGTTTTAGTTGGCAGCAGTGGTTACATGAGGGCACACATGTGGTACAGACTACAGATCACCATTAGTGAGGATCGTATGGCACTTTCATAACATACCTGAAACCTTGGTGTCAATGCACCCGTGTCCTTGACAGGCAGCTACTGTTTGCCTTTGCCTACACCTCAATAATAGACATGGCCTGATAGGGAAGAAACCAAGCTGCTAATTGGGATCAGATTGTTTCATATTTAGAGCATGGAGAACTTGTGGGGAGCACTTTAATCTTCCAATGGAGTAAGCCGTTCTGGGGAGCCATCACTTGACAGACTGTCACCCCTACAAGTGATACAACGGACACCAAACAGCTCTGTGACATGTGCAGGACTTAGAGATCACATGCGTTACCTCTTATGGCAGGACTTCCTACTGGCCTTGTTATACAGAATAATGCACTACTGCACACTATTTTAACAAAAATCTAAATAATGCAGGGACGTTCCCTCTGCCGGCCAAACAGCGGCGCCAGAATGTGATAGTGAATACAGTTCCGGTGCGGCTGTTCAGCCAGAAGAGGGAACGTCCCTGCATTATATTTTTATATAACACTGGGACTCCCGTCCACTGCCCTGTGTGCACCCATGGGAGCAGGCCACCATTCAGCACTTCTACACGGGCTGCACACGTTTGTGTGTACCAGGGCTCAGACTGTGCTGGGTCTGGAGACTCATTTGCAACATTTGTGAGCAATTGTGCTATAGCATATGATACAAAACCTGTATGGGAGCTGCCACACGGTGCGTTCTTGGACCGTTTTTAAACACGTGTTTTTGTAAGTTTACCATGCGTCCGGACACTTTTAACCCTTTAATGACCGCAACGTAATAGCATGTCACAGTATGGATAGGGCTCAAGGCCCTCTCACAGGTTCTAGCACCGAACACGGGTTGACCCGCACATCACCGTCGTCAAACATGCCATCGGCTTCAAAAACCAACATCTTGTTGGAAATAGTTGCTCCCCGTATATCAGGGTGTGGCAAACAGTTGCCATGACATCCTCGGGTCTTCTGAAGACCCGCAGCCGTCTGGATTTAACCCATTCATTACTATGTGCTAATTGCACATTGTAATGTATGATGATGAAAATCCAGTAGTATGGCAGTATATGGTAGGGCCAGACAACCAAGGGTTAAAGTACCCTAGGGAGTCTTAAAAAAATAAAAATGTAAAAGTAAAAATAAAAGTTAAAAAAAATTATAAAAAAACTAAAAAATGCAAATCACCACCTCTCCCAAAGATTGATATAAATAGAAATAAACAGTAAACATTTAATTTAAAAGAGTTATTACTGCCAGAAGATGGCAAAATCTTACAAAAATTTGTACAGGTTTTAATTTTTGTGAATGTATGAAAACATTATAAAACCTATACAAATGTGTTATGGCACCAAGCCAAAAAATGATGTAGACATGTCATTTGGGGTGCACAGTGAAAGCCGTAAAAATCCAAGCCCACAAGAAAACAGTACAAATGCGTTTTTTTGTCACCAGTTTAACTGCATTTGGAATTTTTTTCCAGCTTCCCAGTACACTGCATGGAAGAATAAATAACGTCACTATGAAGTGCAATTTGTTACGCACAAAACAAGCCGTCAGAGTTCTCTACGTGTACAAAAAAAAAAAAAAAGATTTTTGATTGTGGGGAGAGAAAATGGGAAAAAAAAAATACCCCCACAAAAAAGGGCCAGGTCCTTCTAGAAATTGAGAAACAGTTTCAAAGCAGCCAAACACATGATAAACATACGAGACGCATGGTCCAAGAACGCACCATGTGGTAGTATCCAATACCTCTGTGCCAAATTGTATACACGTCTTGTAACCTGGTTAGGCTCCAGGCTGGGTTTACATCTGCGTTCTACTGGTTATCAATAGTGTGGGGGTGGGGGGGTGTGAAATAGGGCAACAGCTTACACCTTTTTTCCTTCATAAAGTCAGATTGAAGACACCGGTTGGGCAACCGGTTTTTAGTTTTATGTTTAGTTTCTATTACATTCCCATAAAACAGAGAGTGCAACGCAAAACCCGAACACAGGTGTGAACTTAGAGGTGGTCAAACTGCTGACCAAGGCTTACTTACCATTCAACATTTTTTCCCCAATAAACCTGCACTCCCACTCCACTTTTTTGTTTCTGTGGTTCAGGAGAGGGCTGCATAAAGAACATTTTAAAATATTAAGAAGTACAGGCAGTCCCCTACTTAAGAACAACTGACTTACAGACTACCCCTAGTTACAAACGCACCTATGGATATTGGTAAGTTACTGTTCCTTAGCCCCAGGCTACTATAAGCAGCTCTAACAGTTCTCTAAAGGCGTTTGAAATTAAGATTTATTGTTAATCCTGGTTTGTCTGGATTTATAATTATAAAATATACAGTTACGACTTACATACAAATTCAACTTAAGAACAAGCCTACAGAACCCATTTACGTAACCCAGGGACTGCCTGTATTTGGGAACAAGTGCATCTGCTTCTATGCATCATACTGCATCGAAAAGAAAATCCCACTAGCCAACTTATAAATAGCCGGACACACACACACACACACACACACACGATACCTGAAAGATAGTAAAATACAATGACTAAAAGTGGAATTTTACAAAACCACAGGCTGCACGAGCTCGCAGCGTCTGAGGAAACAATACATCTGTAGGCACCAGCAGAGTCTCACGACTGCCAAGTTTGGACTCCGCTCCTTTAGACAAATAACACTTCAGTGACGTGCTGTTCTGAAATTACATAAACAGCACAAATTACCAAGATCTGGGCCCCAGGGTTTTGTGGGTTTCAACTTCTTATGCAATCAATACTCCAACATCTGCAATCATTTTACTGTAGCAGCCCGTGCCAGAAAAAGTACATGATTAACATTACCGAGCCTCGCAAAAAAGAAAAACCAAAGCCGAACAAGTCGGATTATACCGCGCTAATCATTCCGTAGACGTATCTCAGATAAAAACTAAATAAATAAAAGCCATTTCTCTAGGTTATCCCCTTATATGGAGACTTTTACAATCGCAGAGCGGTAAACATGGCAGGGTGGATTTTCATCAAGTGTTTACACTCAATCACTTTTAGAGATTGACCGACTGAGTGATAAAAGACGCAGTGTAAGAACATTTCTCTGACGGGGCTTGAAAAATATTTGCCTCTTGGAGATGGTTTGTGTAAAATCCTCTTGATTAGTCCCTTTTTCCTAAAGCTTTGCATCAAACGGGACGGTTACAGTAAACGAGTCTCAAGGTTTATTATAATAACTTACTATAAAATACAAATCATAAATATACAAAAAAAAATATACTGAGAAAACGGCTGTCCAATCAGTGGAGGTCTTTGAAGAGTGGATGTGACAAAGCCTCTTCTGACGTGATCCGTGTAGCGGGATTCATATCCAGCAGTCTATCTAGTAGATGATAAGCCTCATCCGGCACCTCGTCCCAGCCGTTCATGTTAGATTTTCCAGGGTCAATAGCAGAAGTCAAGCGGCTGAAGATGTTACTGGAAGAAGGCGCAGCATCAGAGTCTTCTACGAACCATCCATCTTGGTTTTCTATCATTTTCAATTGTAAAGCAGCTCTCAGCTTTTGGGCATCGCATTCAGACCCAGTAGTTGGGGTAAAACAAAGTCGTCTCAGTCCTTCGCATAATGTCTTTAAATCTTTTGCGGGAAGATCTTTGCTGCAAAGTACAGTTTTACCTAAACAGAATATATGGAATCAGAATGGAATGATCCGAACATTCAGATTTATGTACATTTATCACAACATTTGTCCTTAAACGCAGCAATGGACACAATATTTTCCCAAAGCTAAAATTATGTCTTTCATCATTGTTTCATGCAATCTACCATGAGCAGATGAGGTCTTGGGGCTGACAGGCGAGACCTTGGGGAAAAGACAAAAAGCAGGTTATTACCCCCGGTCTTAAATTTGCGCCACAAGGTGCTGAACCAGCACTATGTAGTGAATAGAGGCAGCACCGGCCCATAAATCTAGTTATGCTCAGCTCCTCCTGCTCTATAACATTCTGTACATAGCATCCTATCTGCAGGCAGAGTGTTATAGAGCAGGAATCTATCTAGAATCCATTCAGCTCCTCCTTCTCTACAACATGCTGCCTGCAGATAGGAAACTATATACAATATGCTCAGCTCCTCCTGCTCTATAACACCCTGCCTGCAGATAGGACCAAATAATCAATACCCTTAATGTCCCATCTGCAAACAGCATGTCATGGAGCAGAAGGAGCTAATTGCAATCTATGCAGCATCTCCAGATCAGACAGCAGGTTATTTCCAACGTGGTTCCTTTACAAATGAAAGGAACCATAAAGTGTACCACTATGGTAATGGTCTTTGGATTACAGGATAATATAATTTTTCTTGTATGGTCACAGAAAAGTGTATGAAGTGCACTTGTAATGTCAGCCCAAATAAAATACTGATACCAAGAATCCGCTGTAACAATTTCTGGCTTATATCCCAATTCAAGACTATCAAAAAAACCTAAGTATTTGATTAAAAGGAAGCCATCAAAACCAGGGACACTCGGGCTGGTTTCACCTTATTCCATGATCTAGGATTCACTGAGTTCTTGTTACCCTGACACGGAGCAGAGGCAACTGTGCATGGAGCTCAGAGTGAACGGTTTGTTAGCGCTACTTGTTGTGTCGGTGATCACAGAAAAATGTGAAACCAGCCGAAGTCATGGATCCAGGCACTGTGACTGTGGTAATCTTCTTCGATTTGTTAATAATGGCCTCCTTCCATCTAAAACCAACTTCAACAATTACAATAATAATGAGCCTGAAGGGCTACTGTAGCCCCTCTGTGGTCAGACTATACAGACGGTTACACGTGTCACTCTGTGCAAGTGCTGACGAAGCACCAGGGAGGGAGAGTGCAAGTCTGTGGAGTCTGATCACGTAGGGGCTAGAATAGCCTCTCAGACTCATTGGCATAATTTTAAAAGTTGATTTTAGAAGGAAGGAGGCGATGGATAACAAATATAAGATTACCACTGTCACAGTGCCTGGATCTACGAGTAAGTGTCCCTGGTTTATCATGATGGATTTCCATTAAAGAAATGTAAATGTAGCTTCTTACCAAACTGTTTAGCAGCTTGCGCCGTCTCTCGTGACCCACGGATGGTCATGATCTGAGCCAGAGCATTCATATCATCGGCAGCATTGAAAAAGTGATATCTTCCGCTGAGGAGGGAGAGAAAGATGATGCCTGCAGACCACATGTCAATAGCTGCAACGAGATTGACAAACTCTTTAAATTCTATTTAGCAACTGCAATCTGATAGACGGCAAACATTGCTACTTTCTTAAAAAGGGACCAATCCTATGATTTGGGCTATTACACCCCTAGTGCCAGGTACTTCTGCCATAGTGGTATCCAGGCAAGTCTCCCGCTAGGGACAACCATCATGCATAACTTTATAAGTGACAAGGAATTTATGTGACATTACTTCCATAGTTGCATGATTGAGGTTTCATATGGAATTGGAGTCCTGTAATTAGAAGTGATTAATAGCCCATAATGTCCAGTAATGGAAATCACTGGGAATAAGGTAGCATAATGCATTACTTTTTCATACTTTTTATGACAAGACAGCATGATTCGGGCACCAGGTACCACCATCGGTTTACATTATGGATTTTCTCCATGGTGGCTCCCAGGACTTAATGTAGCCCTTGTAAACAAGCCAGACATCCATAGGTTCCCTGGGTTTCCCAAAGTTATTGATGTTGAGGACATGGATCATAAATATGAAATTGCTGGGATTCAACAAACGTCTTGCGGATTTATGGTGATCGAAAAAAACCAAACAAGTAAAAACCGAGTGAAAATGCAGGAATAGCGACGTCCATGGAGCACTGAAAACTTTGACAGATCACGGAGAGACAAATCATATACATTGTCCTACAAAAAGCTGGTTTTACAGAAGGGAAGATCTGGAAGCTGCTAGAATCCCTTTAAATCCAGACTATTAACTGAGCATTTCTAAACAATTAGCAGTTCACATGACAGTGTATCACACCCCAGCGCACATCGTGTCTGTTCTATGACAATGCACTTTATAGTCTTAATAAAAAATCTATTTTTTTTCCTGGAACAAGATGAAGAGCTTCAACTTTTTCATAAGGAAACCAAATGGCAAATTAATTATTCCAACCAGTTCTTATGCATGTCAGCGTTTCCCTAGCCTGTAATTATAAGGGAAGACTGGATTAATTAATTAGAAATGTTGGCAGATAAGACGACTGCATGTTATAGAATGGACCATTTTAATTCCATGAAAGTTTTCTTGTTTGTTTCCCCTCGTCATCTGGGCCATCTGCAGTCTTGGAGACAGACTCGTGTGTAGCTGTTCTTTGTCAAGGGCGAGTGCCACTATCCATGCACGGCACCCAATGTCTCATTTACCTCTAGGGTGCACATAATTTACCCCCATTCCTAACTGTAATGTACAAATGTTATACCACAGGATCTTAAACAATTCTAACATCTCTAAAACAGATTGTTTTGTCCGAGATGGCTAGGGATTGCAGCCCCAATTAGGGGATAACCCCTTTAACCTTGGATATATCCACCACTGAGCTGATGCTGTTTGACTTGTAATTGGGCCAGAATCGGTATACAGGGGGTGTCATCCGTAACAGCTATCACCCCAGTGTTACATTCACGGTCGGAGTGAACTCAGATTGTGGGTGTTTAACCTGTTAAATTATCTGCTGGGGTCCTCTCCCCAATGATTGTTCCCCCCCACGCAGTCTTCGGTGCATAGGCTGACTGAGCTAATACCCTTCAATACTTCAGAATTGCAGGGTATTATCATGAACGAGTAATCAGATGATTGCTTGTTCATGTCCAATGTTGGAACTACGGTATATACTCGAGTATAAGCCGAGGTACCCAGTTTTACCACAGAAAACTGGGAAAACTTATTAACTGGAGTATAAGTCTAGGGTGGGAAACGCAGAAGCTACTCTCTAATAAAATATCCAGCAAAGTGCCCCTGTTGCCCAGCCTCCTTAAAAAAATAAATAAAGTACTCACCCTCTGGCACTGTCCCCCAGTGTCCTCTTCTCCCCACAGCAGGTGTTCGGGCCGGCAGAGGCACGCCTATGCACTCTGCCGACATAAGACGTCAGCAGGCGGTGACACTGCCGCGTCTTAGTTCTTCTGTGCATAGATGTGCACATACCTTCTGTGGGGAGAAGGTGACACCATGGGCCAGCTCCCGAGGGCGAGTACTAACTTTGTTTTTTTTTTTCTATACATACTTGAGTATAAGCATATAAAATTGTGCTGAAAACTCAACTTATACTGTAAAAAAAAAAAAAAAAGTTCTTAAATAAAAATGGCCATAAGCCCTATTAACATATAAAAAGAGATAAAAGTGATGTGAAAAAGCAAAAATCATTACAAACTCCGCACATATAGCATCATTACACATATGAAATTATATTGCACATGCATGATGAAGAGTTAAAAAATTAACCCACCAAAGATTTTTACCCATTTCATCCCAAAAAAAATAAAATAAATAAAAAACCGCTATTGCTAGCCATCTCGGATAGAAAAAACATCTAATCCAAAATGATACTGGTGCAAAGTACAACATCTCTCAGAACAAGCCAGCAACCAGCTCTGTAGATAAAAAAAAAATTTTGTGCCACTTGGAAAACGGCGATACAAAAAATTTATAGATTTCCCCCCACATTAGGTTTCATTTTGCAAATTTAGTAAAATGGAAGAAAAAAAAAAATAAAAAACTCTAAGTATGGTATCCTCGTAATCATACTAATCCATAGAACAAACATAACATTAGGTTATTTGGTGAATAGCAAAAATAAATAAAAAATAATAAAAAAACTCCATTACGTAAAATTGATGCTTTTCTACTCATCCCCCCCCCCAAAGTTAATAAATTTTCAACAAAGGGGCATAACAACCCGAAAATGGTATAGCTGGAAAATGCATCTAATCCTGCAACACAAGGACCAACAGAATATTAAATAAAAAAATAAATTAAAAAAAACAAACAAACAAACATTTTATACAAAAGGGCGCCAAATAGCAGCTGCAGGGCCCTCCTTCCCTTCCGCGCCTCGCTGTGCTCCCACACACAACAAGTGCTGTCCACATGTAGGGGGTCTCCATACTTAAAGAAAACCCATCTTAAAAATTTGTTATGCAATATCTTCTATCTTTTAGAAATGTGTATATTTAGTGTAAATTAATGGCCTAACTTTGTGGGTAATACGGTACATCCTAAAATTTCAACTCCATTTTGTTTTAATTACTATGCAGTCCTTAAAGTGTTAAAATATTCCTAAAAGCAGTTTCTAGTAGTTTGAGGGGTGTACTTTTGAAAATAGGGGATGGGGAGTTTCATAGGGGGATTCTAATAATTTACATTTCAGATGAAAATATGTGTTCGATTTATAAGCCGTCTATCATCATATATGAATAAAAGGACTTAAAAAAAAAAATGATGAAAACAAAGTTAAAATATGGGAAAAATTAATAAGCAACTCATTTTGGTGGTTAAACTTTCAGTCTCAAAAGCAGATCATTTCAAATTTTGGTAAATAATGAATTTCTCCAAAAAATTGACAGTTTTTTTTTTTTTTTAAATAAACGCAACACATAACAACCAAAATTTACCACTTACATGACGTACAATGGGGTCAAGAAAAAAAAAAAAAAAACTTATCTCAAAATCATTTTGGCAAGTTTGAGTGTTCAAAAGCCAAGTGGCAAGCCTTAACGTAGAAAACGGCTGCGTCCAGAATGGGTTAAGGAAGCACCTTCAACTAAAGGGTTTAGAGTGCAATTCAATACAAGATTTTTACGACCAAAAGATTTTTATTAAACACCTTAAAGAAGCGTGCCCTTGTCCCTGCCCTTCTGTATCCCTTAAACAATGCAACATGGTCGTGTCTAAAGTTTAGTTTCATTGGTGGTTTTCATTACCCTCTATGTCTTTGGAAAAAGTAACAGAAACCAAGTACAATACGAAAGATGAGATTGGAAAGTGTCCATTAACCTTCTGTTCCCTGTTATGGAAAGTTGCTTTACCAGAGGGAACAGAACCTGCTAAACACAGGTGTGAACTGAGCTCTAGTTCTCAGTCTTGCTCATAAGGATGCAAACAAAGTAATCATCAGAGGTGAGATGTAACGAATTTTTGGAATTAAGATTGGCCATGGAAAACACAGACGTGTGTATGAGCCTAGAGAAACCAATTTGACTGTGTAAAATCTGTTGCATTATTGGATAGCACAAAGACAAAAACAAAAAAAAATCAGGGGTTGCTCCATTTTCCTAGTTATGGCCATTTCTAAAGTCCAATATTGGGGAGAACAATTGAAAACTGTATATTACCTGCAGTCTGATGCGGGCACTTCGTCAACACTTCGGGTGCGCGGAAGCCAGGCGTGCCGGCTCTCGGGGCAACTTGTCTGTTCCTGAATAGAAAGAGAGAAGTACAAAATAATAATAATAATAAATTTACCAGAGTAAAACATCAACTTTTGGAATAAATGCTCTGTTTCTTACTTATACACAATTACTTAATCTACCACCAAGATGAAGTCTTGTTAACCAAGCGCAACAGCATACTATTGCCCCCTCTGGCAGAAACCACCTCTGCTCTTCTTTTAGCTTCTTATTCCCTAATTTTTACTGGCACTGACCATGGCAGCTAACTTACCATTACATGGGCGCCGCCATCTGGTAGGCTTGCTACATGTAATGATCTCTAATATCCAGCAGGTGGCAGGCTATTAGACATCATCAGTAATACTGCTATATACTGCAATACATTAGTATTGCATAAATATAGTATTAGCAATCAGACCCTGCAGGGTTAAAGTACCCTGGAAGGTCCGAAATAAAGGTAAACAAATTAATTAAAAAAGTAGAAGTTTAAATCACCCCCCTTTCCGTAGATTGCATATATATATATATTGCATACTCGAGTATAAGCCGAGACCCCTAATTTTACCACCAAAAACTGGGAAAACCTATTTACTCGAGTATAAGCCGAGGGTGTAGTATATACAGCCAGGCAGCAGCCCCAATGTAGTATATACAGCCAGGCAGCAGCCCCAATGTAGTATATACAGCCAGGCAGCAGCCCCAATGTAGTATATACAGCCAGGCAGCAGCCCCAATGTAGTATATACAGCCAGGCAGCAGCCCCAATGTAGTATATACAGCCAGGCAGCAGCCCCAATGTAGTATATACAGCCAGGCAGCAGCCCCAATGTAGTATATACAGCCAGGCAGCAGCCCCAATGTAGTATATACAGCCAGGCAGCAGCCCCAATGTAGTATATACAGCCAGGCAGCAGCCCCCAATGTAGTATATACAGCCAGGCAGCAGCCCCCAATGTAGTATATACAGCCAGGCAGCAGCCCCCAATGTAGTATATACAGCCAGGCAGCAGCCCCCAATGTAGTATATACAGCCAGGCAGCAGCCCCCAATGTAGTATATACAGCCAGGCAGCAGCCCCCAATGTAGTATATACAGCCAGGCAGCAGCCCCCAATGTATTATACAGCCAGGCAGCAGCCCCCAATGTATTATACAGCCAGGCAGCAGCCCCCAATGTATTATACAGCCAGGCAGCAGCCCCCAATGTATTATACAGCCAGGCAGCAGCCCCAATGTAGTATACAGCCAGGCAGCAGCCCCCCAAAAAACGGAATACTCACCCTCCGGTGTCCGGATCGTTAGCGCGGGTCCCGATGTTCAGCGCGAGGCTCCTGATCTTCGGCGTGGGTCCCGGCGGCTCCTCTTCACCGCCGCATCATAGTGTGCGCCCACCGCAGATCGCATGGACGCGACTCTTCCGGCGAGAGAGCAGAGAAGAAAGAAGAGGAGTCGCCGGGACCCGTGCCGAAGATCGGGAGCCTCGCGCTGAACATCGGGACCCGCGCCAACGATCCGGACACCGGAGGGTAAGTATTACGTTTTTTATTTTTTACATGACTCGTGTACAAGCCGAGGGAAGTTTTTTCAGCACATTTTTTTGTGCTGAAAAACTCGGCTTATACACGAGGATATACGGTAAGTAAATAAACAGCAAGAATGATAAACATCAGTATCAGTTCAGTATCACCGCTTACCAAAATATCCAATCTATCAAAATATAATAATGATTATTCCCGGGGTTTAACCTGGTAACAGAAAACAGCGCAATACTGTACGTCGGGCGGTTTTAAGTAGGGGACTGCCTGTATACACAAACCTAAGAGAACCATCAGAATCGCCACAGTAAGGCCTCTTCCACACTAGCGTTGCATTTCACGTCAGGGTGCAATGCGTGAAAAACTGACGTTTTTGTTCCATTTTTCCTTGGAGTCATTAGCGTTTTTGCACTTTTCATGCGCGTGTTGTTCGAGTTTTTGGTGCGTTTTTCACGTGCGTCATTTAAGTCAATGGGAGACTTGAGCATTTTTCAAAGGGTCCATGGTTCGGGAATAAAATGTTTTATTTAATTGAAAAAGAATGTCTTCTGATAAGTTAGCAGATGTATGCAAACATCTACAATCTATTCTTCACTGTTCCGCGCGTATATTATCTCCCGACAAGTTAGCAGATGTGAAGAACAGTGAAATATAGATTAAACCAGTGAACACAGTGAACACAGGATCATTTAAGTGAAAAACACAGTGAAGAACACAGTGCAGAATAGATTACAGATGTTCGGCACTTCTGCTTACTTGTCGGGAGATACGCGCGGAATGGTGCAAACAAAATAGCATGTGAAGAACAATACACTCACCGGCCACTTTATTAGGTACACCATGCTAGTAACGGGTTGGACCCCCTTTTGCCTTCAGAACTGCCTCAATTCTTCGTGGCATAGATTCAACAAGGTGCTGGAAGCTCCTCAGAGATTTTGATCCATATTGACATGATGGCATCACACAGTTGCCGCAGATTTGTCGGCTGCACATCCATGATGCGAATCTCCCGTTCCACCACATCCCAAAGATGCTCTATTGCAGGGGTCAGGAACCTTTTTGGCTGAGAGAGCCATAAGCCTCACATATTTTAAAATCTAATTCTGCGAGAGCCGTACAATGGGGCTTATTTACTGAGGGTCTCGCGGACGCATTTTTGTCGGGGATCATGCAGCCGCCGCAGAACATTATTATACACACGCCACCCCCCCTGCAGAACATTATTATACACACGCCACCCCCCCCCCGCAGAACATTATTATACACACGCCACCCCCCCCCGCAGAACATTATTATACACACGCCACCCCCCCCCCGCAGAACATTATTATACACACGCCACCCCCCCCCTGCAGAACATTATTATACACACGCCACCCCCCCCCGCAGAACATTATTATACACACGCCACCCCCCCTGCAGAACATTATTATACACACGCCACCCCCCCTGCAGAACATTATTATACACACGCCACCCCCCCTGCAGAACATTATTATACACACGCCACCCCCCCCCGCAGAACATTATTATACACACGCCACCCCCCCCCGCAGAACATTATTATACACACGCCCCCCCCCCGCAGAACATTATTATACACACGCCACCCCCCCGCAGAACATTATTATACACACGCCACCCCCCCCGCAGAACATTATTATACACACGCCACCCCCCCCCGCAGAACATTATACACACGCCACCCCCCCCCGCAGAACATTATTATACACACGCCACCTCCCCCCGCAGAACATTATTATACACACGCCACCCCCCCCCCCCCCCGCAGAACATTATTATACACACGCCACCCCCCCCCGCCGAACATTATTATACACACGCCCCCCCCCCGCAGAACATTATTATACACACGCCCCCCCCCGCAGAACATTATTATACACACGCCCCCCCCCCCGCAGAACATTATTATACACACGCCACCCCCCCGCAGAACATTATTATACACACGCCACCCCCCCCGCAGAACATTATTATACACACGCCACCCCCCCCCCGCAGAACATTATTATACACACGCCACCCCCCCGCAGAACATCCCAATACACATTTGTTAACCCCTTAACGCTCTGCGCCGTAGCTCTACGGCGCAGAGGTATAAGGGATGTATGAAGAGGGCTCACTGGCTGAGTCCTCTTCATACAGAGGTGGGGGTTTTTGCATTTTGCACAAAACCCCCACCGCTAATAACCGCGGTCGGTGCTTGCACCGATCGCGGCTATTAACCCCCTAAACGCCGCCGGCAAAGTCGCCGGCGGCGTTTAAAAGACGGCGGCGCGTGGGCGCCGCCATCTTTTTTTCGATCGCCACGCCCCCGAACGTCATCGGGGGGCGGCGATCAGTTGCCATGGTAGCCTCGTGTCTTCTTTTGACACGAGGCTATCTGGCAGCTGCATATTCGTTACAATGAGCCAGTGGCTCATTGTAATGAATGTGCTGCAAAAATGCCATATATTGCAATACAGAAGTATTGCAGTATATGGTAGCAGCGATCTGACTATCTAGGGTTAATGTACCCTAGATGGTCTAAAAGATAGTGAAAAAAAAAAAGAAAAAAAAAAGTTTAAAAAATAAAAAAAATTAATAAAATATTAAAAGTTCAAATCACCCCCCTTTCCCTAGAACGGATATAAAACATAACAAACAGTAAAAATCACAGACATATTAGGTATCGCCGCGTCCCAAAATGCCCGATCTATCAAAATATAAAAACGGTTACGGCCGGCGGTGACCTCCGAGGCGGGAAATGGCGCCCAAATGTCCGAAATGCGACTTTTACACCTTTTTACATAACATAAAAAATGAAATAAAAAATGATCAAAATGTCGCACAGACCTCAAAATGGTAGCAATGAAAACGTCGCCTCATTTCACAAAAAATGACACCTCACACATCTCTGTGCGCCAAAGTATGAAAAAGTTATTAGCGTCAGAAGATGGCAAAAAAATTTTTTTCTTTTTTGTACACATTCGTTTAATTTTTGAAAATGTATTAAAACACAATAAAACCTGTATAAATTTGGTATCACCGCGATCGCACCGAACCAAAGAATAAAGTAGGCGTGTTATTTGGAGCGAAGAGTGAAAGTCGTAAAAACTGAGCCCACAAGAACGTGACGCACGTGCGGTTTTTTTTTCAATTTTTCCACATTTGGAATTTTTTTTCAGCTTTGCAGTACATGGCATGTTAAAATAAATAACATTACGGGAAAGTAAAATTTGTTACGCACAAAATAAGCCCTCACACAGGTCTGTACACGGAAAAATGAAAAAGTTATGGATTTTTGAAGTTGGAGAGCGAGAAATGAGGCGAAAAACCCTCCGTCCTTAAGGGGTTAAAGTGTCTGCGCCAGTTTTATGTGGCGGCTGCTCTGTGTCCCACAAGACTGCTAGACTGTTGTTACTGCTAAGCCGGACCATGTGCCACATTTATTACTGACATGCACCACAATTTTGTCTTTGGTCCTAGCTATTTTGTATCTCAGCTGCTGCAGAACCTCACATTAATGTAGAAATGCAGTGGTGGGGGAAGATATGAGGGGATGATGCAGATGGGTCTGTAAGGGACACTTAGGAGCTTCATAGCTGCTCCTGCACACAGGACACTAAGGGGTTAGTGCAGAGTGTGAGGAGACACTGGGGGGGGGAGGGGGGGAGCACTTATCTGTGGCTAGCTGGTGAGAAAGGTTCCAATAGGCTATCCTATGCTGATGTTAAAGAGTTACTGTAAAGGGTTTTTTTCCACAAATCAATAGCTCTTGGGATGCAAAACAACTTTTCTTATTATCTTTGTAACCTATATTCAGTAGTTTCTCTGCTATCCCCCTTAGATTACCTCATTGCTGCTTCCTCTCCATGTGTTGATGAGCCCTATGAGTCCCTATGTTGTTTACATTTTGTTTCTGGTTAGTTTCTTGGGAGGGGAGGAGCTGCTGCTAGGCTACAATAATCATCTTTAACAGTTTATAAGAGGTGCCTGCTATTAAGCTTGATTGTTAATCCTGGTTCTCATGACAATCCAACAATTTCAAAATCCAATTGTCAGAGGCCAAAAAAATTTTGTCTGGAGCTACAATTATTCAATATACATTTCTGACTTGCATACATATTCAACTTAAGAACAAACCTACAGAACCCATCTTTTATGTAACCTGGGGACTGCCTGTAGTGAGGTACAAAATCTCCCTGTTCCCCATCAGTCCCTCCATCCCAGTCTGTGATCCTGCAGAACTTTCTGTCTGTCTGTCTCTGCTCTTCTCTTGTTACTCCCTTCCCCCACCTTGTACTCAGCACTGTACAGATAAGCCATTAACCCTTAGTGCTCACACAGCACAGGCTTTATACTTCATCTACTTACGATTTCTACCACTTATTCCATGCTCCTCCGTGTGATGGAAGCTGCCAGGCTGTCACTATATATTTCCTGTATGTGCACTGTGCAGTATTCAGTGGGAAACTAAATGGATTTAATGTTAAATTACTTTGAGAGAGAACAAGGCATCATGGGATCCGCAGGCAAACTAACTGGCCTCAGGGTGAGGGCATAGACTGACATTAGTCTATGAGAACACTTTCAGAGCAGAAAATGCCATTTTCAGAAAGAAGAGGACGAGCAGCACAAAGTAGGCCTAGTTCTGTTTGTTTCAAAGGGGGAATCACATAATTTGGTAAAATCACTATAGCTTTACAGTTATGCTTTAAATATGCCTTTGTAAGCATTCTGATTAATTTCACTATTAACTATTTCCCCATTACTTGGCTCCCTGCCAGCAGCATCTGGCGAGTCCCTGGGAGGGGGCAGCTGCAGCCAGTGTGTGCCTGTCGCTACTCATGCAGTCTCTTCCACACAATCCCCTCCCTGCTCAATGCACCTGAAAGGAAGTGTGGAGGAGAGAAGACAGACACAGGCACACACAGTTTGCTGCAGTTGCCCCTCCTCCAGGACTCAAAAAGACACTGCTGGCAGAGAGCCAGGAAACGTGAAATAAGGATTATAAAGTACTGATATAGAATGCTGACAAAAGCATTATTAAAATCACACAAGAAGAAGGGTTTGTATGCCACAATATAGCTCAATCCATAGTAAAGGCTATTGAAACCTGTCAGCAGCTAAAAATGAAGTTCCTGATTCGCTTCAGAAGGGCTTTCCATGAAAATGAAGTTGGTGGGTTTCAACACATACTTAAAAGAAAAGCCCCAATGTAGGCATGATCTGGACCACCCCAATTATCACATCTGCTCCAACAAACTTGCAAACATTGACTCCATAACAGAATCTTTTTGTTCCTTTTGGAGTTCATTATATTTGTAGAATACAGCTGCCCTGCTAGTGTACCGCATGGTTTTACATCAAATACATTACCTTGCAAGGCAAAGACTGCAGACTTGATCTCTTGCATAACAGTTACAGGTCAGGGTGGTTGGGCCAGCGCTGGCAGCTTTCCTGGCCACCCCTCCACTCGTGTTCTTTGTGGAAACCGGCTTAGGGGCTGCCAACTTCCTGGATGCTGCCTCCGTTATCTTGGCTTGCTTTATGTTCTGTTAAGTAAAAGTTTAAAAAGTTAGTATAACAAGTGAAATGTAATAATAAATCAGCACATGCAGTAAAACACATGGTAGTTCTAAAGAATTAAATATGTTCTAAGCAGGTTTACACAATATGAACAGTATAAAAGAATGCAGAAGGCTGAATATTTTCCAATTATTGATGTGCATAGATTTACAAAGATTACAGAGGTGTCCATAACAAAGAATATACATTCTTAAAGGGAATGCATTCACCAATTTTTAACCACATTTCACTTATTCTAATCTATTTTCTGATGGTGGACTACTTTCAATTTTCTGCCATTCCTAGAAATGCTCTATGCAGGAATCGGGAGCAGTTAAAGGGCATCTTCCACCAGGTTGAAGGACTGTATGCAAATGAGCCTGAGGGGCTCCAGGCTCTATTATTAACTATAGAGCCTGGAGCACCCCATGCTCATTTGCATACAGTCCTTCATCGTGGTGGTAGATGCCCTTTAATGGGGAAGGCCAAGTATTTTTACCAGGTTAAGTACAATAAGGTCACTCATACTGTACTAGGGCCCCTTTGCACACGTCGTGTGCTCAACTGGGTTGTTCCCGGGTGTGGAACAAAGCTGAGTGGAGAAGGGAGGGGTGAGTGAGCGCTTCTCATCCCTCCTCTCTTTATAGTAAGCCGGGCGACCACACCGCAAATTGCTCCAAACTAAAGACAAGATTTATCTTGCGATGTGGAAAATACGGCCATTCAAATGAATGACTGCTTTACCCATTAAAGTTAATGGGAGCAAACCCTGTAAAACTTTCCTCTTCTGCTGTGGGTCATGTGACCCAGCGACAGACGATTTCCAGACTACCCGTGTCATCCCGTTTCCTGTGGGCTTCTGGCGGGGGCAGTGCACCCACAATGAATGGCTGTGCAGATGTCCTCTGTGTGCCCCTCTAACCATTGACATAGGAATGAGTGCAGTTGGCTCCCAAGGGCAGAAGTCTATCAGAGCAAGTGCGATATAGTTGACCCAATTTTAAGGTATTGTACTAACCCTACCTAAAGGAAATGTACCATAAAGATCAAGCATGATAAACTACGAACATTTACTCATAGATTCAGACACTGACTGTACAAGCTTCTTAGATTTGTCATCCATGGCCTCTTTCCTTCTAAAACAAACATATAATTATGTTAATGAGTCTGAAGGGCTCGGGAGGTATTACCAGAGCTCCTCTGTGCTACAGCTTCACAGGCTGTTACACTGTCCCCCTGCATGATGTAATCTTAATGCAACAGAGGAAGTTTCAGCACACAGTGGGAGGAAGAAATTCTCCTAAAAGTGTAACAGCCCATAATGCTGCAGCATGGAGGTGCTCTGGGAACATCCCCAGAGCCCTTTAGCATAATTCAGAAAGTTAATTTCAAAAGGAAGGAGGCCATGTATAACAAATAAAAGATTACCACAGTCCCTACTTTATCAGGATTGATTTTGTTTGTAGATTTCCTGTAAACTTCTTATATGTGGCCAAACCCTTCAGCTGCATTATCTGTTGTCTGCGATGGTGTTATCTTCTATTACAATCCTATTTGTCTTGTGTCAGATGCATAGACAAGCATTAGTCTACCACTTAAGTGCCTAAAAACAAAATATTGCAAAATATAGTACTGTTTATTACCAAAAGATAATGACATCAAAAAAATATAAGAAAATCAAATCAAAAATTTTCCCCCATACAATGTTAAAAGAAATCTACCTGCATTGTGCAAAGCTTGTGCACAAGCTAATACTAAGGCACAAGCTTGACTAAGGCAAGCTTGGAGGCAGGATGGCAGAGGCTACTAATATGCATATAATTTGCATATATGTAAAATAAAGTTTAGATGTGGTTTGGAAGAATTAATAAGATTATAGAAAGATAGTCTTTGGCTGAGAACGCAAGGGGGAACCTACCATCTGATCTACCCTAATAGGTGGACTACAGACCGTAGGTTCCCATGAAATGTAATGACTTTGTTGGGTCATTTCTTGGAGTTACACTATGTGTGCCCTTTGTACATTTTTTTTTTGTATTTCACTTACTTTTTCCGCACTGACCTCATGGATAGCAGCACTATGAACATTAAAATTCCTCTCTCCAAACACAGACCTTTGCGTTGATCCGCCAAGCAATCCTTCCTAGAAAACCCATCCAAATAGAGCACAATAAGAATTATATCTACAACACTTTACAGGAGAAGATAATAACATAGTTAGGGAGTGAAGGAAAATAAGAACAGCTGCATGCATGATTCGAGGAGCTTAAACCCTTTCCATGTGCACCGAGTACACTGTCTAGACAGAGCAATAAACATCATAACAAGCAGCATCATCACAAATACCACTTGGAACACACAGTCCTCTTACAAATGTAGACAGATAGTGAGGAAGAACAACGGGAGAAGGACACCCAAAAGTCATTCAAAAGACACGTACAAGACAGCAACGAGAACACAAAAAAACAAAACATAAAAACACAAAGCACAAGCATGTCACAGCCAGGTATGGAGAATTACAAATGGGCTTTGATTTTCAGCATTACAGAAAGAAGTAAAAGACTGAGAACCTTTCCATTGTTTCCTGGATTTATCTGTGAATGTGACCAATGTCTTTTCACAGACTGTTTGGTTGAGGAAGGTAGAACTACTCCTCTAGGTACCGGTATATTTCCTGAAATTGTGTGAAGTTTACTTTGTGAGCAACTCCCCTGTTTTTTAGTCTGGAGGACTTTAAGAAGTTCTATTTGAGTGTCCGGTGTTCCTTGGGCCAATCCAAAATCTACCAGTGCAAACCTAGAAGAAAAGAGGGAAACTACATTACAATTACTGATGATTTGACAAATGTAGGCTACATTCACTGCCGTATGGAGGACGTATATATGGCTGACGTATATACACCATATATACATCCCCCCCATACGTCCCCCACGTGCGGCACCATACCGTTCCATAGCCGGAAGATAGGATATGTCCAGCTCGCAGCCCTCCTCCTCTCCCCGCCGTGCTATGGTACGGCGGGCACACATAGTGTGAATGTAGCCTAAGAGTATGAAATAAATCATCAGTGACTTGTGACAAGTCTTCAATTTGTAGGAACCATAGTTTATGCCAAAACTGTAGTTACATTGTATCTCCACAATATTCCAGTACAGTCACAGACGGGAGCCGATATAGGAAGTATATTTTCGCCAGAATCCAAGTCATATTGTAAATCTGGGAATCTCACAAGCTGATCCTTTTCTGCACTCCGATGACGTCTGCCAAGTTATACAGCGACACAGGCGATAAGTGCTGACCACACCACTTAAAGGGAACCCGTCATCATGTTTTACCCCACTAAACTACCAAGGCCATCAGAAAAGGTATGATATGTTCTTTTCTATATTCCCTATTCCAGGGGAAATTTCACTTGTTTAAAAAAAAACTCTCCCACAAATTCAGGCAAATATGACTCTTCAGATCCCATTTTCACATGAGAGGAGGCAAGTTTTGTGGTTGCAGGGGAAGTGTCACTTCAGAAATCTCTATCTTCTGTTCTATAGGACCTAAAAACATGCTTTTTGTGTCATAATAAAGATAAGGATCTCACCTTTCAGGAGCATATTCCTGGGTGCTATAGATCAGGAGAGGGAGGCTTCTGAAGTGACATTCCAACTGCAAGCACTAAACCGGACTTATCTCATGTGAAAATGTTGTGAGAAGGGACATATTTGCGTGAAATTGGCGGGGTACTATTATTTTTTTTACTACTAGGAGACTAGTAGATTTGAAGGGTGAAACCTGGTGACAGGTTATCTTTACATGGTGGTGATGTATTGGTGCTATTATCCCCCCTTCCCCATGACATCTGAGATCAACATGATCATTATGCCTCCCTAAAACAAGTCGCTATAAATAAATGGGCGACATCAACATGGGACAGGAATAACCCATTGTGATGTTATGTCCCCACCGCCAGTGCTCATTGAACTATATATACTAAGAGGTTTCAAAGTAATACTACTTCAGGTCCGGTCCAGCAAACCGTGTGCCAGGAAGCTTACCCAGGCTAAAACTAATGTGATGGGTCGGGGCATCCCTGTCCCACTCAATGGCCACCTTGGTGTCAAGGGGGCAATGGGTAAAAAGGTGCAATTATAGGCCATTTAAAGGCTTTGTATGCCAAAAAAAACTGAATGTACAAGCCCGTGTAAATCCCCCCTCTTATTTTTATGTGGTCATTTAGGTTTTATTACTACACTGTCCAAATAAATGAAACACTCACTGCTTTAGTCGTCTGTTGTACAAAAAGTTACTCGGTTTAACATCTCTGTGAACAATACCAAAACGGTGGATGCGATTTAAGGCCTTCAACAAATTAAATATGTATTCCTTCGCTTCTTGAAAGCTTAATGAATGCAAAATATCCTGCAATTAAAAAAATATATATATAATTCAGTAGTTTTAAAAGGCTATTAATAGACATGTTCCTACATTTCGTTATAGCAGTGTGCAAGTATATAGCTGAAGAGCAAGAATTCTGTATTAAGCCAAATCAACCCAATAGACTTACTGACAGCTTGGCCTTCTCCCATGCTAACCCAACTTCAAATTCTACTTGATTCCCATATATACTTGAGTATAAGGCAAGTTTTTCAGCACAATTTGGGTGCCGAAAATTCCCCACTGTCCCCACTTATACGCTGACCTGGAGCCTGCGTCCGCGCAAGTAAAGTGAGAAGAGGAGCTGCCTGGGACGTCAGAATAGGGAGTACTCAGTTTATTTTTTATATGTGCTGGGCATACTGGGGGCTGGCCTGCTATATACTACAGGAGGCTGGGAGACTATAAACTGGGAGGCTGTGACCAATGCATTTGCCACCCTCGGCTTATGCTCAAGTCAATAGGTGTTTGGTGGTAAAAATAGGGGCATCGGCTTGTACTTGGGCCGGCTTATACTAAAGTATAAACAGTATTTATTATTTTGTTAGCCTTACAATAAGTGATAAGTAGCAAATACAATGCCCCCTTTAATATGATATAAGGATGGAGTATGGATGCTTCACAGAAATGGAGATATCCACTCTTAAAGGTACAATCTGACATCTTGGAAATAGAAAGGTGTATATAAATATCAAATTTTTTTCTTTTTACTACAACCTTAAAGGAAACCAACCATTTGTTTTTCTGCATTGTGAACCAAACATACCGTCAGAATGCTGTAGCTACACTGATGCAGAAACATATCTTGTTTAATCCCTGAAGCGAGTGATTTTGATAAAAAAAAAAAAAATATATATATATATATCAAGATCTTGAGACAGCTGGGTGCCCTGGCTGCTGTACATGAACATATTACTTCCACATACACAGGAGCTACCTGTACTGTCCAAACAGGACTAATCAACCTGATACACAGCAGCAGGGGGAGGGTGCAGCGATTGATTGCTTCTGCCTGTCAGGGACAACACAGCGTTCTCTGGAGCAGTGCATAATTAGGGTGAGGAGAAGCGCCAGAGCAGCCACAGAATCACCAGAGCCTCATGATCATAATTTTATAATTGTTTTTTCAGTAAAACAACTTGGTTCAGAGATTAAACAAGATTTGTTTCTGCATCAGTGTAGCTACAGCTTTCTCAAGGTATGTTTGGAAATCTACCATTTGCTTTTATGCATTATGAACCAGAGTGGATATCTCTGGCTCTATGAAGTTTCCCATCACAATCCTTATTACCGTATATACTAGAGTATAAGCCGACCCGAGTATAAGCCGAGACCCCTAATTTTACCACCAAAAACTGGGAAAACCTATTGACTCGAGTATAAGCTGAGGGTGTAGTATACAGCCAGCCTGCCCCCCTGTATGTTGAGCACATTAAAAAAATAAACTTAATTCTCACCTTCCAACGATACTCACCCCCGGTCCTCGGCGAGGAGCCCCCGCCGAGGATCGGAAGCCGGTGCCGAGGATCGGGGGTGAGCATCGTCGGAAGGTGAGAACTAGGTTTATTTTTTTTATTTAATGTGCTGAACTTTGGGAGCCGCCGCCAGTGGATCCGGGCACCGGAGGGTGAGTATAATTTTTTTTTTTTTAATTGACACGTGTATAAGTATATACGGTATCACATTAAAGGGGGAACCCCCTGTTTGATATGACAACAGAACTGTGCCAGGGAGATTTGAAGTTGGTCACTTTCATGATGTTTATAAACGTCCTTTTTTGCAAGGGACGTATATAACCGCATGGCAGTCATGAAAGTGTTAATGCTAATATAGCATGCTGCGTGTTACATCTGTCTAATCCGCAGCGTTTACAGATATTTTGTCAACAGAAAGGGATAGTCCATCACTATAAAATTACTTTTTAAGCTTTAAAACATTTGACTGCATATGGAGGGACCAGTTTCACCTAGTCATATAGTCACTTAGGGCTCCCACAGACTGCAGTGAAGGTTTAGCCCTTAAAGGGGTTGTCCACTTTAAGAAAATTCCAGCAAAGAACTGATATTGTTTGTGCAATGAAAATTTTCCAATATACTGAGCTCACTATATGACAAATGACCAATGTCATTTGTGTTAAGCCCTTCCATACCTTATGTCAGAAAAGCAGACTGCCCAAACCGTGAACATGGACAGAAATAGAACCTGCTCTGAGTTTTGTGGCTCAGACCAGCTACACATACGGGAATCTGTGGAGGCCACGGCTGTGTGCACAGGTACACAGAAAATAATATGTCTGTACTATTTGTTGATGCAGTTTATATGCAATCAGGTCAGTAGATGGAAGCAGATTTTGAGCACACAAAATTGACAATGGGAATTCCCTGCATAAACGGTCTAAAAATACCAGGAGTCAGATTTTTTTTTTCCTGCCAAAATCCAATATGTGAATAGAACCTTATAGCATTTACTGTGGTTCTTTGAACCTACCACAAAGCAGTCATGCTCCAAATACGGCATCACAATAACCACGTGATCATTTTTCCTAAAGCAGTATTTTACTCCCATTACATTGTCCTCTCCCCTGAAAGAAAAAAGGAAAGAATAAATAAAAACCCCACAAGTTACCAACATGTTCATTAACTGCCTGTTATATTTAGTGGATGGAGGAACATTAGACAGGCTGCACATATCATTCAAATAAGATGTCACAATGGTTCGTACTGAAAGTGACAGCAGCCAAGTCCTACTCAATACTGTAAAGGTAAATTCACATATCCAGGAAAAAGTGGGCTTTAAAAAAAAAAAAAAATAAAAACACCTCTCAGATAATTACTTTGATCAACATATACCAACATCTGACAATGCTGCTTGTGGAACAAAAAAAATCTTGGAAGCTCCCCCCTTTAAAAGGAAAAGGAAGTTTTCTGCAGATTTTCTTTTGGAGAAATCCACAGTGTGAACTAGCTCTTGGGGTGCAACATCGTATGTAACATATAATCACAAATCTGCAGCAAAGGGAAAGAGTTGAAATCTTCAAAAGAAATTCAAACGCCACAGAAGTTAAAAAATCAAAATTCGTATGTTGGCCCGATCCCATAGATGGCAAAGCTTACACAGGATGGGATTCCTTGCATCATACAGAAATATAACTGTTGCACCAGTACTGTACAGTACCGGCAGTGCAGTATTCAAAACATTTCTGTATGATACAAAGACTCCCATCGTGTGCAATGTGTGCAGTTTTTGGGATGGGACCTCCATACCGACCCATTTCCACAGCAGCATGTATGTTCATAACATACAAGCATAATAGGGAGATTTATCACTGGTTCTGTGCCGATTTTCTGGAATAGAAGCAGTGAAATAATCGCAAATTCTTGCGCAGTGCAAGAATTTGTGATTAAAAAAGCGGATATGTGAATACGGGGGCCAATGGAGGGGTGGGCCTGATGTCTGCCCTTCACAGGTATTTATTCAAAACTACACCAGCTTGGACCCGACGCAGATTTGCTCACCAGAAACATCAAGAGATGCAACAAAGGGTGGTGTGGCCGCTATCATAATAGTCCATAGACTCATGCTGTCAAGCAGAAGCCTTTTGGTCTGTTCAAAATACACATATAAACAAAGGGGGGATTTAATCAGAAGAGAGCAGAACTACCAGTCAGACCTCAGCTTTCATCTTACGTATAAAATTAAAGCTCTGATTAGTTGACATGGGAAACTAGAACAGTTCTACTCCCAGGTACTTCTGAGAAATCTCCCCTAAAGAAGGGAGTAGTGTTATATAATACTAGACTGCTGGTGCTATCCTTTTCTAGGTATACGGTTATGGATTAGTTTACTTCATATAGATATTTATCATTTATAAAGTACTGTATACAATAAATCCGGAGGCCTCAGTATATTTCTACGATACTGCCCTGTTTCCCCTAAAATAAGACATCTCCCGAAAATAAGACCTGTACAATTTTGTTCAGGCTTAGAAATATAAGGCCTTCCCTGAAAATAAGCGGCAGTCACTGCAGCAGCTCCCCCCATGCCATATATTAGTATTAGTAAATCTTTTAGATGCTGCAGAAGGTTGTGACATGGGGATAATTCATGGAAGTAAATCACTGACTGTTGTGCTGCAAATGTGATCCCAGCAGCCACCAGGATAATAATGGTCATTTCTGGAAAGTGCTTTTACTAAACATGAGAGATTGGGGCCAATGGTTCTAATAGAAATGGAGTCACAAGGAATACAGCAGCAAATTCAGAGTTTGGAGAGTCATAAGGATGGTAGAGAAGTAGATTTTTTTGTTCAATGTTAAATGTAAATTCTTGTTCATGGAAAAATAAGACCACTCCTGAAAATAAGACCCAGTGCCTCTTAACCCCTTCCCGAAGCGCGCCGTACTAGTACGGTGGGCGCCGGGTCCTGGTGCATGGAGAGGGCTCGCGGGCCGAGCTCTCTCCATAGCCAGTAAGTCTTTGCAGCATATTGCAGCTTACCGGTAACACCCACGATTGGTGCTAGCACCGATCGCAGGTGTTTTCACCTCAATCGTCACCGGCTTCAAAAGGATGGCGGCGCGTGGGTTGCGGATCGTCGCTCCCCGATGACGTCACCGGGAACAGCGATCCGTTGCCATGGTAGCCTCGGGTGTTCCGAATACCCGAGGCTACTTCGTGTTAACCCATGCATTACAATGTGCTAATTGCACATTGTAATGAATGGGGAGTAAAATCCACATATACTGCCATACTGTAGGTATGGCAGGATAGGTTACAGTACCCTAGGGAGTCTGAAAAATAGTAAAAGTAAAATAAGCCGTCACACAGCTCTTTATGTGGAAAAATAAAAAAGTTATAGATTTTTGAAGTTGGTGAGTGAAAAATGGAAGTGAAAAAACTAAAAAAGGCCAAGTCGTTAAGGGGTTAAGGAGCAAAAATGAATATAAGACACAGTCTTATTTTGGGGGGAAACAGGGTACTTACCCAGCCACTGTAAGGCATTGTAGTTCTGCTGCTATTCTGGTTGGGTGACTGGTTGGTATTAGATGTTTTAAAGCAAATTTCCGATCTTCTCCGGAAGTTAGTCTTGCAACAGCCAAATACACAGAGCTAAACGTACCTAAAAAAATATTACAGCGCGATTACACCCGTGCAAAGTTACCAGGACAAGAGCTTATCGTATATTTTACAGTATTCTAACATACAAAAGCCAAGTATGAAAGACTTTTTTTTCATATTGGGCTCAGATTTTACGACTGCACTATGCACTCCACATAACATCTCTACATTATTCGAGTTTTATTGTGTCTTAATACACAAAAATTTAAGGGGTTGGCAAATTTTAAATAAATCAGTTTCAATAGACAGGTCTCTGCATGTATATGTACCTGTGTCTTTGCCTCCTGTGAGAGATTCAGACTTTCCCCGTTATCCACATGCTGCACTTTGTATCTCTACACAACTTCCTGCTTCCCACTCCTTCAGTCCGTCCATAATGGCAGCCTCCAGTGTGTCTATTTTCTCTCTGTCCTGGTCACTAACTTACAGAGGGAGGTTGGAGGGGGAGCACCAGGATGAGTATTCATCTACTGCTGCAGGTCCCTCCTATTTATTAGTGCAGGATCTTTGTTTACATGTCTATGCAGAGTGCACAGAGAGTCTGCACACAACAATAAAAGAAGCATCAGGGATGATTAACCCCTAGACTCTCTGCGTAGCTGTACGGCGCAGAGGTGTATGGAAAGGGCTAACGGCCTCTTCATACATAGGTGGTGTTTGTTGCATGTTGCAGCAAACTCCAACCGCTAATAAAAGTCAATGACACAATAGGTATCGCCGCGTCCCAAAATGCCTGATCTATCAAAATATAAAAACTGTTATTGCCGGCGGTGAACCACATAACGGAAAATAGCGCCCAAATGTCCGACAAGCGACTTTGACACCATTCTACATCACATAAAAAGGAATAAAAAGTGACCAAAATGTCCCACAGACCTTAAAAAGTTATTAGCATCAGAATATAGCAAAAAAAAAAAAAAAATTCTTTAGGTTAAAGTCGTAAAAACTGAGCCCACAAGAATGTGACGCGAACATGATTTTATTTTTAAATGGAATAATAAGTGATGTGACAGAGAAGTAAAATTTGTTGCACGCAAAATAATCCATCACGCAGATCTGTACAAGGAAAAATGAAAAAAGTTATGGATTTTTGAAGGAGAAGAGCGAGAAATGAGCAGAAAAAAAAAAACCTCCGTCATTAAGGGGTTAATGAATTGGCGAGCATTCAGGGATTATTATTAGGCAGCAAAGGCACATAGGCATTTTATGTTAAAGAGTGGCCAACCACTTTAACCCCTTAAGGACGCAGCTTAAAGGGAACCTGTCACCAGGGACCTAATTTTCACTAAAGACAGATCTTCCTAAATACTGCTATACTACAGTATGGCAGTATATGGGGACTTTCCACATCATCTATTAGAGAGCAAACCGCACATTGTAATAGATCAGCTAAAACGAGACAGTCAGAGTCTTAATTGCCACCGGTGGCAATAAAAGGGCTAATAGCCCGGATGTGTACAGAGCCCTAAGTCATTACACTTACCCTCTCCAATTTTATTTATTACATAGAATATATTCCGGATTTGGGGAACAGCTGCATAGAGCTTCTCAATTTCTCCTGTAAGTAAAATAAGTAAAAATGAGAGATTATTACATTCAATATCTTAAAAATGACCTTTTGGATGAGATAAAACAATTTCTGGTCATTATGTGAAAAGTCTTTCCTGTAGCACCTTCTCCATTCTGCCCTCAGCTGACAGGGATTGTGTATGGATGCTACGCAGAATCAGAGATATCCACTCTACACAAAACTACGCCAGGTCAAGTTGCCACACCGCCCCCCAGATACATCAAGAGACCTAAATCTCTTGATGTATCGGGACGGAAAGGAAAGGGGAGGGGGCGCAATCATGTGCCGGAGTATGATAAATCTCTCCCATAACCTCCATTCCATAGGTCGCTGTTAATACGGAGATAACAGCGTTAACGGTGTTAAAAGTTTTTATTAAAAACATTTGAAATATTTCTTGCGTGGACCTGTGTAAGGGGGTCACCTTATCCAGAATCCACACTATTCCAAAAAAAAAAAAAAAAAAAAAAAAGAAATTTTAGGTTTTTTAATAATAACTAATCTTGATTTCTATAGCGCCTTCGTATTCTATGACAAGTTACAAATCATGGGGGCTATATAGAAACATTACAGAGTCATAACAAAGTTATAGATAGAACAATAGTTATGAGGGCCATGGACAAAAGAACTTACAGGCGGTGACAGGTCCAGACTTTCTTCAAACAGAATAACTTAAAAATTATTTCAGTAAATAAATTATATTGTATAATGGAAATTTATACATTATTCCAAATACTTTCTGTATCAATTCCTTGCAGTTTTCTAGATCTCTGCTTGCTGTCAATGTTTACTTCCAGTGGACAGAGATCTGACCATGTTCACACAGAGATATAACGCGCTGTGAACCCGTGTGGCCATGGTCAGATCTCTATCTGCTGGAAGTAAACATTGACAGCAAGCAGAGATCTAGAAAACTTTGATACAGAAAGTGTAATAAGAATTGTGTAACAGTTCATTAAACAAACAATATTTATTTGCTGAAATAGGAACACCCCTTTAAATAAATCATGTTTGCATTGTGCAGCATGCACCGCTATGGTATTTAGCATATTCTGGGGATTTTAATAGTTTAGTGGAAAAGTAGTTTGTGGACAATATAATAATTTTTGATTTCATTTATTCTTTGGAAACAGGGGAGGCAATGTATATTTTTACATTTTTGAAGAACTATTTTTGCTGTACAGAAGCAGCGTTTAGGTACCAGCAGCCCCTATACACATCTATAGAGTAATGCTCATTCTTCTATGTGGAACTACAACGCCCAGCAGCCCTTCAGCGCAGTATAGGATCGTGTGCACACCGCCACTTCTACAGCTCCTGCGTTACCTGTCACGTCGCCTCCGACCATTTTCTCGCAATTCTCCCGGATATTGTCAGGATGAAAGAATGGCGCCAAAGCACTTCAACTTGTTCCCGGTACGTGTGATGTCACCGGAATGGGCGGGGCCTCTCCGGGGATGGGCGGGGCCTCGTCTTGTACGGGTTTGTTCTGTGCATCATAACGGGAAACAGAGAAGCCGGAGCAATGTCCGTGTGTTGTGTGTATGGAGGAGAGGAGTGCAGTGTACATGGGGTCCTATGCTGCGTGCTAAATGCACCGGAGCCATGCAATTTACATGGGACTGTAATCTAAGGAAGATGGAGTAATAGAGATGAGGCTGTTTACATGGGACTGTATGATAGGGGAGATGGTGGAATAGGGATAAGACTATTTACATGGAACTTCATGTTAGGGGAGATAGGGAACAGACTATATTTACATGGGACTGTATGATAGGGGAGATGAAGAGGCCAGTGGAATGTATTTACATGGGACTGTATGTTACGGGAGATCTAGGTATAAAGATGAGACAGAATTTGCATAGGACTGTATGATAGGGGAGATGGGGGGAATAGGGATAAGACAATTTACATGGGACTTCATATTAGGGGATATGGAGGGCTAGGGATAAGACTGTATTTACTTGGGACTGTATGATGGGGAGATGAAGGGACAGGAGGAATGTATCTACATGGGACTGTATGATAGGGGGATGGACGCTAGGGATAAGACTCTATTTACTTGGGACTGTATGATGGGGAGATGAAGGGACAGGAGGAATGTACTGTACATGGTACTGTATGTTAGGCGAGATGGACGCTAGGGATAAGGCTGTATTTACATGGGACTGTTTAATGGGGAGATGAAGGGACAGGAGGAATGTAACTACATGGTACTGTATGTTAGGCGAGATGGACGCTAGGGATAAGACTGTATTTACATGGGACTGTTTGATGGGGAGATGAAGGGACTCTTGGAATGTATTTACATGTGACTGCATGATCGGGAAGATTAATGAACAGGAGGATTATATCTACATGGGACTGTATGATAGGGGAGATGGGGGGAATAGGGATAAGACTATTTACATGGGACTTCATATTAGGGGAGATGGGGGATAGGGAACAGACTATATTTACATGGGACTGTACGATAGGGGAGATGAAGGGACCAGTGGAATGTATTTACTTGGGACTGTATGGTGGGGATATGGAGGGCTAGGGATAAGACTGTATTTACTTGGGACTGTATGATGGGGAGATGAAGGGACAGGAGGAATGTACTGTACATGGTACTGTATGTTAGGCGAGATGGACGCTAGGGATAAGACTGTATTTACATGGGACTGTTTGATGGGGAGATGAAGGGACTCTTGGAATGTATTTACATGAGACTGCATGATCGGGAAGATTAATGAACAGGAGGATTGTATCTACATGGGACTGTATGATAGGGCGATGGACGACTAGGGATAAGACTGTATTTAAAGATGTTGTGTAGTCACTACACCAGCAGTGACCGGACAGCCCCTTATACTTTTCACTATACAGAATTCATTTTAGGACTGTGTTCACATTGGCATTAGGGGCCTCCACAAAAAATGCAGCTTATGTCATGTAATGGACAATTTGTTGTATTGTTGGACTCCTTTAGTTGCGCAGAATAATGCGGCTTTCACACGCAACGTTTGTGGCTGTGAGGGAGGGCCTTACCCCATTACAGATGTCTTTCTAGCGAATCGCTTGCTATTGGGAACCAGATCCGCGCATTTTGTATTGTCTTTGTGCAAAACGTGGAGCTTGTTTCCAATCCCAAGCGTTTCACTAGAAAGACCTCTGTGATGAGGTAAGGCCCTCCATTGCAGCCTTTACATTTCATTTCAAAAGGCAACACTAACACTGCGTGTGATCGCAGACGCATGGAAACATCAGGGGTGAGAACAGAGCCCAAGTGACAAAAAAAAGGCACTGTACAAGTTATGCTCCATCCTCATCACCTTCTATGGATACATTTGGGGTATGAGTATATGATGAGTGTATCCATAGATAAATCCTGGCAGCTGCAGGCATCCTGTATGTCTCCATATATGCATCATATACTAACACTAACACAGGATGATACATCTTTCTGTCCTGCTGAAGGATGTTACACTCTGCAAAGGCCATGATAGCCTATGGGGGGGCGGATGCAAAATCTTGCATCCATCCCTGGTCTCCTGTGGGAGGTCCCCAATGAGACACCTTGAACATGTTCATACCTCCTGCTTCCGGGGTGAGGAGTGGACCAGGAGTACTGTATGTATGATTATGCAGGATTAAAGCATGAAGATATGCCATAAATACATGATAGATGTGGGGCCCAATCTGACCCCCTTCCAGCAGCAAGGCCAAAGGTCATAGACTCTTCATTCAAGTCAATGGGAGAGGCATAGAGAGCAAAGCTAACAAACCGCTATTTTCATGCAACTAAAGTAAAGCATCCAGAGAGCTTCAGCAGATGTCACATTGGGCAGAGAGGTCCGTCTGTAACTAGGGGTCATCTGTAAATCCTTAAGTCGGGTACCATATATATGTTACAGGTATTCTCGTCAAAGATGTTCTGAAGCAGCTCCTTAATCCTCCTTCCAGAGACTCCACTGGATCTGGTTCTATAATTTTTGAGACATTTTGCCATCAGAGACGGATCTGCACCGAATGTATCAAAATGAAGCACATTTCATGAATAATGTTGCACATAATACAAGATAACTCACAACAGAACACAGATTTTCTTTTAATGTTGTATAAAAAAAACGCAGAAAATGTTATCATAATGTTGTGTTATATGATGGTGGTACGCGGAGGATTCTTACAGCAGGGACAGCCTGCATTTGCCAGCAATTTTTGATGCATCATTCCAAATGTGGCACTTGATAAATGCAGCGCACCACAGGAAAAGCCGACTACTTTACGGTTCTTTCACATGAATGGACTCCACTCTCCATAGCAAGCAGGGCCATGCGTAGGGCAAAAGATACAGAAGGATCTACCTTTCTTCTGGCCATGGTACGGTGACATACGTGTGTGCTCACTGGGCCGTGCACAATGCACTCCTATGGCGGCCATATGCTGGCTACAGGTTGTATAGCTAGCAGATGGCCGCCATGTATGAAAGGAGCCTTAAATTGTATTATACACAGAGATATTACCATACATGGATTGTACTAACAGTGGTGTCACTGTACAGGGATACTACACATAGTTATGTCATAGTACAGGGATAATACACATAGTTATGTCATAGTACAGGGATAATACACTCAGTGATGTCACAGTACAGGGATAATACACACAGTTATGTCCCAGTACAGGGATAATACACACAGTGTTGTCACAGTACAGGGATAATACACACAGTGTTGTCACAGTACAGGGATAATACACACAGTTATGTCCCAGTACAGGGATAATACACACAGTGATGTCACAGTACAGGGATAATACACACAGTGATGTCACAGTACAGGGATAATACACATAGTTATGTCATAATACAGGGATAATACACATAGTTATGTCACAGTACAGGGATAATACACACAGTGTTGTCACTACAGGGATACTACACATAGTTATGTCACAGTACAGGGATAATACACATGGTTGTCACAGTACAGGGATAATACACACAGTTATGTCACAGTGCAAAGATAATACACATAGTTATGTCACAGTACAGGGATAATACACAGTGATGTCACAGCACAGGGATAATACACACAGTGATGTCACAGTACAGGAATAATACACACAGTGATGTCACAGTACAGGGATAATACACACAGTGTTGTCACACTACAGGGATAATACACAGTGTTATGTCACACTACAGGGATAATACATACAGTGATGTCACAGTACAGGGATAATACACATAGTTATGTCACAGTACAAGTATAATACACATAGTTATGTCACAGTACAGGGTTAATACACAGTTCTGTCAAAGTACAGGGATAATACACAGTGATGTCACAGTACAGAGAATATACATATAATGATGTCACAGTACAGGGGTGATAAGGTGCAGTTATTATATACGGTATACATTGATGTCAAAGTACAGCAATAATGTACACAGTGTTACCACAGTACAGGTATAATACACATAGTTATGTCACAGTACAGGTATAATACACATAGTTATGTCACAGTACAGGAATAATGTACACAGTGTTATTCACAGTACAGAGATACTACAGTGATGTCATAAGTACCACATAAAAGTCACACATCAACCTCTAAAAAGCCACACACAATCAAAAATTTCTACTCATATTTTCCATTAAAGTGTTTTTAGGTAGCTTTCTATAAGCCATTATATAATCCTATAAGAACAACTTAGTCACTAAGCAGGGAACTGTGTAGAATGGAGATGCAGGTCCCACCAGCAGTAACCACCAGCATCTCCATTCCAGTCACCTCAGCAAGTGCTTCTCCACACTAAAGGCAACTGTGTGGCTGCGCCATGATTGGCCTTTCTGCATCATGTGACCAGGGACCATCTCTTCTATGTGTGGAGGATCACTGTGCGGCAGCCATGTTATAGCCCAGAGCTGCAGGTAACTTGATAGTGTGACTATGGCTCTATGTGTCACACGTTCACTGCTAGGGCACTGGCCGCTTCATGGTGCGAGTTATCCCCATTATGGAATTTATCATTTACACGGGAGCTGCCTGCCATGTTATATGTGTGAGGTAGTAGCTATGGAGGCCATTTTGTAGAACAGTTTTATGTAGGACTAAAAATAATTTTATGACTATTTTTGTGAATAATTTTCCTCTGAAAATGTCCAAATCGAATGTCGAGTAGCAATCCAGAGCCCTCACACGTGCTCCCAGATATTGAAGGGTTTTACTGCTCTCCCCCATGTCTATCATTATTACCGCTCTCCCCCATGTCTATCATTATTACTGCTCTCCCCCATGTCTAACCTTATTACTGCTCTCCGCCATGTCTATCATTATTACCGCTCTCCCCCATGTCTATCATTATTACCGCTCTCCCCCATGTCTATCATTATTACTGCTCTCCCCCATGTCTAACCTTATTACTGCTCTCCCCCATGTCTAACATTATTACCGCTCTCCCCCATGTCTATCATTATTACCGCTCTCCCCCATGTCTATCATTATTACAGCTCTCCCCCATGCTCTATCATTATTACAGCTCTCCCCCATGTCTATCATTATTACAGCTCTCCCCCCATGCTCTATTATTATTACAGCTCTCCCCCATGTCTATTATTATTACAGCTCTCCCCCATGTCTAACATTATTACCGCTCTCCCCCATGTCTATCATTATTACCGCTCTCCCCCATGTCTATCATTATTACAGCTCTCCCCCATGCTCTATCATTATTACAGCTCTCCCCCATGTCTATCATTATTACAGCTCTCCCCCCATGCTCTATTATTATTACAGCTCTCCCCCATGTCTATTATTATTACAGCTCTCCCCCATGTCTTTTATTATTACAGCTCTCCCCCATGCTCTATTATTATTACAGCTCTCCCCCATGTCTATCATTATTACAGCTCTCCCCCCATGCTCTATTATTATTACAGCTCTCCCCCATGTCTATCATTATTACGGCTCTCCCCCATGTCTATTATTATTACAGCTCTCCCCCATGTCTATTATTATTACAGCTCTCCCCCATGTCTATCATTATTACAGCTCTCCCCCATGTCTATCATTATTACGGCTCTCCCCCATGTCTATCATTATTACCACACTCCTCCATGTCTAACATTATTACAGCTTTCCCCCATGTCTATCATTATTACAGCTCTCCTCCATGTCTAACATTATTACCGCTCTCCCCCATGTCTATCATTATTACCGCACTCCTCCATGTCTAACATTATTACCGCTCCCCCCCATGTTTATTATTATTACAGCTCTCCCCATGTCTATCATTATTACAGCTCTCCCCCATGCACTATCATTATTACCGCTCTCCCCCATGTCTATCATTATTACAGCTCTCCCCCATGTCTATAATTAGTACCGCTTTCCCCCATGTCTATTATTATTACAGCTTTCCCCCATGTCTATTATTATTACCGCTCTCCCCCATGCTCTATCATTTTTACCGTTCTCCCCCATGTCTATCATTAGTACCGCTTTCCCCCATGTCTATTGTTATTACAGCTTTCCCCCATGTCTATTATTATTACAGCTCTCCCCCATGCTCTATCATTTTTACCGTTCTCCCTCATGTCTATCATTATTACTGCTCTCCCCCATGTCTATCATTATTACAGCTCTACTCCATGTCTATCATTATTACAGCTCTCCCCCATGTCTATCATTATTACCGCTCTTCCCCATGTCTATCATTATTACTGCTCTCCCCCATGTCTAACCTTATTACTGCTCTCCCCCATGTCTATCATTATTACCGCTCTCCCCCATGTCTATCATTATTACCGCTCTCCCCCATGTTTATTATTATTACAGCTTTCCCCCATGTCTATTATTATTACAGCTCTCCCCCATGCTCTATCATTTTTACCGTTCTCCCTCATGTCTATCATTATTACTGCTCTCCCCCATGTCTATCATTATTACAGCTCTACTCCATGTCTATCATTATTACAGCTCTCCCCCATGTCTATCATTATTACTGCTCTCCCCCATGTCTAACCTTATTACAGCTCTCCCCCATGTCTATCATTATTACCGCTCTCCCCCATGTCTATCATTATTACCGCTCTCCCCCATGTCTATCATTATTACTGCTCTCCCCCATGTCTAACCTTATTACTGCTCTCCCCCATGTCTAACATTATTACCGCTCTCCCCCATGTCTATCATTATTACCGCTCTCCCCCATGTCTATCATTATTACAGCTCTCCCCCATGCTCTATCATTATTACAGCTCTCCCCCATGTCTATCATTATTACAGCTCTCCCCCCATGCTCTATTATTATTACAGCTCTCCCCCATGTCTATTATTATTACAGCTCTCCCCCATGTCTTTTATTATTACAGCTCTCCCCCATGCTCTATTATTATTACAGCTCTCCCCCATGTCTATCATTATTACAGCTCTCCCCCCATGCTCTATTATTATTACAGCTCTCCCCCATGTCTATCATTATTACGGCTCTCCCCCATGTCTATCATTATTACCACACTCCTCCATGTCTAACATTATTACAGCTTTCCCCCATGTCTATCATTATTACAGCTCTCCTCCATGTCTCATTATTACAGCTCTCCCCCATGTCTATTATTATTACCGCACTCCTCCATGTCTAACATTATTACCGCTCCCCCCCATGTTTATTATTATTACAGCTCTCCCCATGTCTATCATTATTACAGCTCTCCCCCATGCTCTATCATTTTTACCGTTCTCCCCATGTCTATCATTATTACTGCTCTCCCCCATGTCTATCATTATTACAGCTCTACTCCATGTCTATCATTATTACTGCTCTCCCCCATGTCTAACCTTATTACTGCTCTCCTCCATGTCTATCATTATCACCGCTCTTCCCCATGTCTATCATTATTACAGCTCTCCCCCATGTCTATCATTATTACAGCTCTCCCCCATGTCTAACATTATTACCGCTCTCCCCCATGTCTATCATTATTACAGCTCTCCCCCATGTCTATCATTATTACAGCTCTCCCCCATGCTCTATCATTATTACCGCTCTCCCCCATGTCTATCATTATTACAGCTCTCCCCCATGTCTATCATTATTACAGCTCTCCCCCATGCTCTATCATTATTACCGCTCTCCCCCATGTCTATCATTATTACAGCTCTCCAACATGCCTATAATTAGTACTGCTTTCCCCCATGCTCTATCATTATTACCGCTCTCCCCCATGCTCTATCATTATTACAGCTCTCCCCCATGCTCTATTATTATTACAGCTCTCCCCCATGTCTATTATTATTACAGCTCTCCCCCATGTCTTTTATTATTACAGCTCTCCCCCATGCTCTATTATTATTACAGCTCTCCCCCATGCTCTATCATTATTACCACTCTCCCCCATGTCTATCATTATTACAGCTCTCCCCCATGTCTATCATTATTACAGCTCTCCCCCATGTCTATCATTATTACCACACTCCTCCATGTTTAACATTATTACAGCTTTCCCCCATGTCTATCATTATTACAGCTCTCCCCCATGTCTATTATTATTACCACACTCCTCCATGTCTAACATTATTACCGCTCTCCCCCATATCTATTATTATTACCACACTCCTCCATGTCTAACATTATTACCGCTCTCCCCCATGTCTATCATTATTACCACACTCCTCCATGTCTAACATTATTACAGCTTTCCCCCATGTCTATCATTATTACAGCTCTCCCCCATGTCTATCATTATTACCGCTCTCCCCCCATGTCTATCATTATTACCGCTCTCCCCATGTCTATTATTATTACAGCTCTCCCCATGTCTATCATTATTAAAGCTTTCCCCCATGTCTATTATTATTACAGCTCTCCCCCATGTCTATTATTATTACAGCTCTCTCCCATGTCTATCATTATTACAGCTCTCCCCCCATGTCTATCATTATTACAGCTCTCCCCCATGCTCTATCATTTTTACCGTTCTCCCCCATGTCTATCATTATTACTGCTCTCCCCCATGTCTATCATTATTACAGCTCTACTCCATGTCTATCATTATTACTGCTCTCCCCCATGTCTATCATTATTACAGCTCTACTCCATGTCTATCATTATTACTGCTCTCCCCCATGTCTATCATTATTACAGCTCTACTCCATGTATATCATTATCACAGCTCTCCCCCATGTCTATCATTATTACTGCTCTCCCCCATGTCTATTATTATTACAGCTCTACTCCATGTCTATCATTATTACTGCTCTCCCCCATGTCTATCATTATTACCGCTCTCCCCCATGTCTATCATTATTACAGCTCTACTCCATGTATATCATTATTACTGCTCTCCCCCATGTCTAACATTATTACCGCTCTCCCCCATGTCTATCATTATTACCGCTCTCCCCCATGTCTATCATTATTACCGTTCTCCCCCATGTCTATCATAATTACAGCTCTCCAACATGTCTATAATTAGTACTGCTTTCCCCCATGCTCTATCATTATTACAGCTCTCCCCCATGTCTATCATTATTATAGCTCTCCCCCATGTCTATCATTATTACAGCTCTCCCCCCCATGCTCTATTGTTATTACAGCTCTCCCCCATGTCTATTATTATTACAGCTCTCCCCCCATGCTCTATTAAAATTACAGCTCTCTCCCATGTCTATAATTATTACCGCTCTCCCCATGCTCTATCATTATTACAGTTTGGCAATGCTGTACCACGGGGTCCCATATATCACTATAATGCCCAATGTCTAATTCTCTGTACTGTGGTCAGTCTGTGAATTTCACCACAGTTGTCTGAAGCTGTCCCTTGTGTGATTATAGGAAGATCTGCAGTAATGATACTTAAAGGGGTTTTCCCACAAAGCAAAGTTAGGCCCTATCCACAGGATAGGGCCTAATTTGCTGATCATTGCTGAGACCACAGCAAATTGTGAAAACGAGGGGTACGCCAGATCTCTTGCAAGTGCTCGTCAATTTCCGTCAGCTCCATAGGAATTAATGGAGCAGAATGGTCATGCGTAGCCATCTGCTCCATTACTTTAATGGAGCCACAAGGTTAGTCGGACCTCTTGTTCTCGTGATCTGCGGGGGTCTGAGCTCTGAGACCCCACTGATCAGCAAGTTAGGCCCTAGCTTTGCTTCGTGGGAAAACCCCTTTAAGGTTGAGTTGCCAATGGTAATTTATATTGTAAGAGCATCTACCACAACGATGAAGGATTGTATCTGAATGAGCCTGAGGGACTTCAGGCTCCCTAGGAGTTAATGTCCTTTAACCCCTTACCGTCATGTGACGTAATAGTACGTCACATGTCGGGTCCCGGTGCATGGAGAGGGCTCGCGGGCCGAACCCTCTCCATAGCCGGTAAGTCTTTGCTGCATATTGCAGCAAAGGCTTACCGGTAACACTAGCGATCGGTGCCGATCGCGGTTGTTTTCCTGCTGATCGCCGCCGGCAAGGTGCGCGCCGCCATCTTTCTGAGGATCGTTGCTCCCCGTGACGTCATCAGCTACTTCGGGTTAACCCATTCATTACAATGTGCACATTGAAATGTATGAGTAGTAAAATACACATATACTGCCATACTTTAGTATGGCAGTATATGATAGGATCGTACAGACACCCTAGGGTTAAAGTACCCTAGGGAGTCTAAAAGATAGTAAAACTAAAAAAAAAGTTAAAAAAAAAATTATAATAAAAAAAACTAAAAATTCAAATCACCCCCCCTTTCCCTAGAACTGATATAAATATAAATAATCATAAACACATTAGGTATCATTTTTTTTAAATGTATGAAAACATTATAAAACGTATACAAATTTGGTATCCACGTAATCGCACCGACCCAAAGAATAAAGTAGACTTGTCATTTGGGGCTCACAGTGAAATCCATAAAATCCAAGCCCACAAGAATACGGCACGAATGCGTTTTTTTTACCAATTTCACTGCATTTGGAATTTTTTTCCCGCTTCACAGTACACGGCATGGAATATTAAATACCACCATTTTGAAGTGTAATTTGTTGCGCAGAAAATAAGCCGTCACACAGCTCTGTACACGGAAAAATAAAAAAGTTACAGATTTTTGAATGTGGGGAGTGAAAAATGAAAACGCAAAAACGAAAAAGGGCTGCGGTGGGAAGGGGTTAAAGGAAACCTACCACGTGATATGGTAGGTGTAAGATGGAAATACCGAGCACCAGCTCAGGGTGCTGCATTGCGGTTTAAAACACTTTTTAATCTTTATGGCCGAAGCTGCTTTTTCCAGCTCGATATTTCCATCTTACACCTACCATATCATGTGGTAGGTTTCCTTTAAGAGATTAGCCACAATTACAAATTGGTCCTGCTGTACTGATCGGTGCCCATATGGTGGCGCTCATGCACCACAGTCTGCTTATTTTAGCGGCTAGCCCATTTTTAGAGGTGATAAACTGCTAGTTTTAACGGAACCAAGCTCACAGCGGTCCGGCGTATTCCTGAGGGGACGGTCCGGGGAAGAAGCAGCGCCTCGGACGGCCCCCGCATGGATACGCCAGACCACTTCTGAAGTTATGGCTCTGCAGTGTGTAGTTTTTGGGAGACAAGTCCTTTTTAAGTGCCACAGTACAGCACCATTAGGTGCAGACCACCATATAAAGAGAGGGCTCTGCTTCTGAGCCTTATCCGTTCACCCTTACAGACGGCATGACATGATAGGGTTATCTTAAATTTTTGCATTTGATTAAAATTCTGCAGGTCAGTCACAGATTTTCATGTTTTCTTTTAAATTTTTGTAAGTTTTTGAACATACAGAATAAGTGTCATGATAGGTGGCCATCCTGGTTTGTTGTAGGGCTGACAATATATAGTGCATGTTTATACCTTATTTATTGAGGGGCATATGCATTCACTGCCTAATAGATTAATACCACAGAATCTTCTTTAGACCCCCAGCTGTTATGTAAGACCATAAGCACCCCCAATCGCCTTTTCAGGCTGCTGAATAGCCCCTACCATCCATAGATGACTGTGGCACCTAAGGGTTTAGGCTGGTGTTGGATTGACCCCAGTTATGTGCAGCCGCCCTCAGTGCTGGTGCCAGATGTGATAACACAGCTCTGACTACCTCAGCAAGAAATTTTGTACAAAGGTTCTGCATCATAAGAAACACTTTCAATAGTTGCCGTCATAAGTCAGAAGCCATCATAAAAGAAAATTTACCATCAAAATGAAGTATGATAAACCACGGGATCCAGGCACTGTGACTGTGGTAATATTCTTATATTTGTTCATGCTAAAAATAACTTTTAAAAGTATGCTAATTACCCTGAAGGGCTCCTGGTGGATTTACCAGAGCCCCTCCTTTATCCCTTTTAAATTTTTAGTTTTGAAGTTTCTACATTATGTTAAATATAAAACCAAGGTTCCATTTGATCAGTTCCAAAAATTGAGAAGAAACTGTACCAGAGATGAAGATTTTGTACGAAAGAACAAATTGATGGCTGGTGATTTAATCTGATTTAATCTTAAAAGTTAAATACTTATCTCAATTTGATTATATTTAAGTTGAAAATAATATTGATAAGAACATCTATCACTAATAAATCACAACACATAACCAGTCGTATCATCCGATCATCACTCCATAGTACTAGCTATGCGCCAATATGTCTTCATTCTCTATAGGATCTCCAATGCTTTCTATACATGCGGTTCACCAAGCCGTCATCTGTGGGATCTCCTTTATTCCTTTCTGTCAAAATATATATCTCTATAGTGTGATCCGACCCTAATAGCTATGAAATATATCTAAGCTTAGGGTGGGTCATGTAGAATTACTGGTGGGTATGCTCCCTTTCCTAGTTAGCAACATGTTTCCAACTCTTTTTCCTGGCTCCTAGGACGCACCTGATTTTTCCTTAAGCTAAGCTAATCTTCTTTTACATTTTCCCCCTGCTAACTTTAAAGGGGTCTTTCATAATTATGGAAAAAACCCCGGCCGGGCAAGGGAAAAAAAGCCTTCTTACCCCACTCTGGCATCTGATTCAGGGGGGTCAAGGGGCCCTGGCCTCCTTGGACCAGAAGACAGCACAGGAGTTGATGTACAGTGGTCTGAGGAGGCCACTCATTGAATGAACTGTTGGCACTTTGAACCCAGTAAATTATGCGCTCGGCATAATGCAGCAAACATCCATCTCTGGCATAGATCTGCCACAGCTTAAAGAAGACCTGTCATCCGAATATTGGCTCTAGGATCTAGCCCTTCCCCAGTAAAACCAGTGTTAAAATGTAGCTTTATTGGAACATAATGATAAAGCTAGCAAATACTGCACTACACAGCCCCAGAACCCTCCGACGTATTCATGAGAGGGCTGTCCGAGGAGGCGGTGACTGTGGGAATGAAGCCTGGGAGTCACCACCGGCCTATGGTGTGGGCCCAGAGAAAAGCAGAGGAGAGGGGAGGGCCTCAGACCGCCCCTCATGAATACAGAAGTATTCTGAGGGTATGGCAGTGCAGTGTTCGCTAGCTTTATCAGTATCTTCCGAGTCTAACACTGCTATTACTGTGGAAGGGCTAGGGTGCTGATTGCTAGAGACAATATTTGGGTATTGTTATACATGGTAAAAGCGATCAGGTAGGCATTTAGGAGAATTTTATGTTTATTTGTAAACTTTTTTTAAAAACTTTTTTATGCTTTTGTTTTTACTGTCTTTTTATGCTTTTACTGTCCCTTTTATGCTTTGTTTTTACGATCGTGTGCGCGCCTACATAGGAAATGCCGCAGGCGTTGCGCGCGCACGGTCGCTCGCAGCGCCGAAGCAGCTTCTGCTATAAAGTTTAAAAAGTGTTAAAACCGCGATACCGCGGTTTATAACACTAACGAAACTAAGCACCGGCACCAGCTCACCCTGAGCTGGTGCTCGGTGTTTACAGCTTACACCGACGATCTGAAATGGTAGGTTTCCTTTAATGGGTAAAGTGACATAGCCAACAGGAGATTTCTGTAATGTACAGGATGTACTATGCCCCCCATTTGGTCTGATGATTGCTATGGACAACCATGGATGTTTCTGGCATAGCCCGTATCATTACTGTTGTTTTTTGGAGATGCAGATAGGACAGTGCAGCGCGTTACATACTCCAAGCAGGTTTTTCATTTTGTCTTCTTTCTGCCCGCACTTGTAGAAATTGCCTGCTCCAAATCGATTTGCCTATGGCAATTTTAGTTTGCATGGAACATCTGTTTTAAAATAAACAGGCTTTTAAATTTCAGGTGACACTGTTAATAGAAATATTTTTTCAGGCAATTGCTCCTTTGCTTTCCTGGCCTCTTCTGACTTGCACACCAAAAACACATTAAATATACAAAAACACATTAAATATACAACAACACATTAAAAATACAGCACAAAGACTCGTACCCGCTCCAAGACAGTTTAATTTTTGATTTCCCCCAAGTCCAACACCTGATCTACCATATGCTCCGAATCTTTGTAGCTTCAAAAGATTACATGCCGGTCCCCAAGCATGAATAGTTAGGAGAAGAGTGACAGATCATTTACACCACAAGGTCTAAGTTTAGATTCCCTTTTTTATAGTTCAACATAGAATATACAATGACTGTACAGAGCAGAGGCATGAATGGGATATGGCATTATACCTTGTGGCTATAGATGCAGTGTTTTATCACTTATTAATACAAAGTTTCTAGTCTTTTGGTCCTTGAGCTTCTCCCAATCCGGCTTGGCATGATTGATCTATTCCTACTTGTGTATACGGAGAAGTCTAAGAGTCTGGTCAAGCTCGATCTGCTCAACAGAAACATTTTGGTGAGAGTATAATTTTCTCTGTTTGGGTAACACTCCTGGTTTTGGCCAAATATTCTGAAGAAGATGACTGATAAGTAGGTGCGTAACTTGGAGAGGCAGGGCCTCATAGCAGGCTTCTGAATGGGAACTCCTTTCCCACTTAAAAAATATACATACTTGTATACTCACTCATACGAGTTACAATCACACACATTTATACACTCATAAACTATATATACTTATATACTTACACATAAAGTTATTCACTCAAACACACATTTGGAGCATATACACACACATACATATACAAATTTACACCAATATCCACAAATACAGTTTATACACACATACACCATATACACATCACAGATATACACACATATACAGCATGTATACATCACAAAAACGTTATATACATATTATGCTGTACCATGTGCAGCATTATATGTATATAATAGTGCACAACCTCCATTCTTTAGTGCGACAGGATGAATGACGGGGAACCCCTGGCGCTGTGGGCCCCATAGCAGCTGCTATGGCTGATACCACTGTAGTTACGCCCCTGCTGATAACAATATTGTCCTTTGAATGAAATCTACGGTGCTTGGCACATGAATATGGTCAATCTGTAAATCCCGAATCAGCCACTGGCCAGATTTGCTTAAAGTGGTATTCCAGGAATCAGCATAATTCATATACAAATGGGTACTCAAAATATAAGCTGGTGTGTAATTAGTTGTTATTTAAAATTTTGCTCCCCTTAGCAGAAAATTCTGGTGACATAGACTGTAATGAAAAATTAAAATGCTACTGGCCCTTTAATCAGTCCGTTAATTTCTTCCGCACGGTCCGTTGCGGAGAAGACACAGGACAGAAGATGGCCGCTGGTCACACGTCCACATCACATGTCCTGCACCTGCCTGGGCAGGTCATGTGATCTTCACTATGTTTTGCTGTAGTCAGTTGGTTGCAGTGCATCCAGTATGGCCAGTTTTGTGGTGATGGCAGTTACACATCATTACTATGGTAACAGAACAGGAGCATCACTGGGAGCAGAGAATAAGAGGGAGGAGGAGTTACTGAGAACTAAAGGATCATGGGACTTGTAGTTTCCAATGGGGGCCATCTTGGTGATAACTCCACCTACTTTAGAGAGGCCATAAATTTTGTAAATCATAAAATCAAACTATTTAAGCTCCATCTTGTGACTAATGACATTGAGTATTGTTGTATTAATTTATTTATATCATCATGGGTTTTTGTGTCAGACGTTCATATTCCCGGAATACCCCTTTAATCTACCACAGATGGGTATATATAGGAATATATGATACATGGTGTCCCTGCTTCCCCACAAAAATAGCACCAAACTGTAATCATGATGTGCTCCGCATTAATCTGCAGCCAGCATACGTCTGAATTAACCACAAGACTTTTGAAACAATGACCTATTGAAAAATGTTGTCCATAATGTGTATTTCCATGTTTGATGTTAACTAAAAATATTAGCAAAGCACCAAAATTAACTAAAGGCAATGTTTTGGATGGTGTGATGATTAAAGGGAACCTATCAGCAGAAATTGACTTAATAAACCACTACCAGTTTGTTGTGAAGCATCTGAACACCTTCTAGATCAGGTTTCATTCATGACCCAATAGGTTGGCATCATCCAGAAAATAAAATTTGAAGTGAGATGTAAATTGATATAGAATTGAAACAGAGAGCTCAGTGCTGAAGTCAAGCTCTTCCCAATTCATAAACTCCCCTCTGCTGTGATGGATGTCATGCACCAAACTTCAGGAGAGCCAATTACTAATTTCTCTTGCTGAAGGGCTGCCAATTACAGTAAATGGATTGAGGTGGAGAGAGCTTGACTTCAGTGCTAAACTCTTTGTCTCCTTGACTTAACACAATCAATCTCAATGTACAGTTTATTTTCTGAATGCTGCTACCATGTAAGAAACATGAACTGGGAGGTGTTAGCCTGTTTGACAATATACAGATAACGTTAGTGTTAAGTGGACCCGAACTGAAAAGTACGGCGCAGTTAACACCACAGTTAACCCCCGCAAATTGCTGGTTTTAACTTTTTAATTGCTGCTGTCAAAGTCGCCAGCAGCATTTTAATGGCTGCAGTCACACACTGGGACCAATGATGGCGGTGCTGATGGCATGCAAGCCCTAGCAAGCTTAAGGCTGCAGTACTTCACATGCCATTGGTGACTTGGCCAGCAGCATTTTAAAAGTTACAGTATCCAAAAAGGATCTTAAAATTCAGGTTTGACTAAGCTCATCACTGGTAATGGTTAATGATCTTAATTTATGCTGAAGCTAAAACAGCAATAAAACTGAGTAACATTGTAAAGTAAGGAGTTAAAATGATCTTTAATGTGTTAATATTACCAGGGGATTGAAATGTGAGAATTTTCTTTTGTGGGAAAACCCCTTTAACCCCATAGCGCAATAAGACGTACCCTTACGTCTTACTGCGCATGGGGGAGTATGAAGAGGGCTCACAGGCTGAGCCCTCTTCATACTCACCGGGCGTTTGCTTCATAATGAAGCAAACGCCCGTCGCTAACACCCGCGATCGGTGCTTGCACCGATCGCGGGTGTTAACCCTTTGATTGCCGCCGGCAAAGCTGCCGGCGGCATTAAAGAGCCGGCGGCGCGTGGGCGCCGCCATCTTGGCTCCGATCGTCACTCCCCGTGACGTCACCGGGGAGCGGCGATCCGTTGCCATGACAGCCTGGGATCACACAAAGATCCCAGGCTGTCATGATCGGGGCTATCTATTATAATGTGCGATCTGCACATTATAATAGATGGTATGCAAAATCCCCATATACTGCCATACTGTAGTATGGCAGTATATGGTAGGATCAATCAGACAACCTAGGGTTAAAGTACCCTAGGGAGTCTGTAAAATAGTAAAAAAAATAAATAAAAAAAAGTAAAAAAAAAAAAATTATATTAAAAAAACATAAAAATTCAAATCACCCCCCTTTCCCTAGAACTGATATAAACAGGGCCGCCGATAGGGCAGTACAACTGGTACTGCCCTATGGGGCCCGGACTTTAAGACACTAGGGGGGGGCCCGCAGGGCCGCATCTGCCATGAGCAGAGCCGGATCATCATTGGCGCTATTGGAGCGCTAGCGCCGGGCCCCCGGATCCGAATTTATTGGTTGGGGGCCCCCGTCCTGGCGCTCCAATAGCGCCGATATTCATGCTCCTGCTGGGGCCCCGGCAGGCCCCGACACTCTCCACGGTAGACGGGCAGGGACCTCCGTCCGTCCGGACCGGAAGCTCCTGCCCGTCACTGTATAGTGCTCGATGCGGCCGGAAACGGCCGCTCGAGCACTATTACTGGAGCGATGTGCGCCGGGGTTGTCTTCCGGCCACATCCCTCCATGAATTAGGATGCGCGGCCGCGCGATGACGTCATCACGCGGCCGCGCACCCTTTCCTGCCTGGCCGCGGGCTGAAGAAAGAAGATGTGGGAGCCTGAGGTGAGTACGAGTTTTTTTTTTTTTTAAATCAAATAGCAGTAAAAACATGGTGGGGGCTTATTAAAATATGGGGGCAGAACATTATATAATTCATGGTGGGGGAGGAGGCAGCATATTAAATAATTCAGTGTGGAGGGGCAGCACATCATTTAATTCCTTGTGGGGGGGCAGCACATCATTTATTCCATTGTGGGGGGGGCAGCACATCATTTTATTCCATTGGGGGGGGGGCAGCATATCATTTATTCTATTGTGGGGGGGGCAGCATATCATTTATTCCATTGTGGGGGGGCAGCATATCATTTATTCCATTGTGGGGGGGCAGCATATCATTTAATTCATTGTGGGGGGGGGCAGCATATCATTTAATCCATTGTGGGGGGGGGCAGCATATCATTTAATCCATTGTGGGGGGCGGCATATCATTTAATTCATTGTGGGGGGGCAGCATATCATTTAATCCATTGTGGGGGGGGGGCAGCATATCATTTAATTCATTGTGGGGGGGGGCAGCATATCATTTAATTCATTGTGGGGGGGGCAGCATATCATTTAATTCATTGTGGGGGGCAGCATATCATTTAATCCATTGTGGGGGGGCAGCATATTATTTAATCCATTGTGGGGGGGGGGGGGCAGCATATTATTTAATCCATTGGGGGGGGCGGCATATCATTTATTCCATTGTGGGGGGGCAGCACATCATTTAATCCATTGTGGGGGGCAGCATATTATTTAATCCATTGTGGGGGGGGGGGGGCAGCATATTATTTAATCCATTGTGGGGGGGGCGGCATATCATTTAATTCATTGTGGGGGGCAGCATATTTATTCCATTGTGGGGGGGCAGCATATCATTTATTCCATTGTGGGGGGGCAGCATATCATTTAATCCATTGTGGGGGGGGGGGCGGCATATCAATTAATTCATTGTGGGGGGCGGCATATCATTTCATTTATTGTGGGGGGCGGCATATCATTTCATTCCTTGTGGGGGAGGGGGCGGCATATCATTTTATTCATTGTGGGGGGGCAGCATATCATTTCATTCCTTGTGGGGGGCAGCATATCAAATAAATCATTGTGGGGGGGGGCAGCATATCAATAATGAGGGGATGTGTTCTATGTGGGGTAGCGTGCGGTCACTTGTGTTGTGAGGGTTATTTAGGAGCGCAGTGTTGTTATCCAGGAGACTTTATACTGTAAGTGACTGTGGTATTTTTAGGGACGCCGGGTGGAGATGCTGCACGGAGCTGAAGATATCCAGCTGTGAATTCAGCAGTGATACGTCATGGATTGGAGAACCCGGAATAAAGTTCTCCTGATGGAAGAGATTGTCATCTATAAGGTACTAGATGCCACTAATGACTCCCAGATCCTGTAGTCAGTCACACAGTGTCAGGGAGCTGTCTGTAGGGATGTTAATTGTTAGTAAAGTTTTCAGCATTTTCTGAACAGGTAGCGGAATTTGATAAAAGATTTTGCAAATCTGAAAGTAAGAAGACTGATTGCTCCGTGAATCTGAATTTGCGGTTACTTTGCCAAGATCTAGCTGATGTGGCTTCAGGCCAGAGTATAGTTTGTAGAACATGGTCCTTGCTGACCGCGTCACAAGGACTGCACCCTAAGCCAGTTATAATGCAAGGAATTCCACAGTGCTTGGAGTGGCAGTGCACTGTAAAGACAAACGATGTCATTACAGTTCACTGCAGCTCCAAGTGCTCAGAGCTCCCTGCATCATATATGGGTTATGATGTGAGAAGTGCAGTCCTTGTGATGCAGTCAGCACAAGGACCATGTTGCACCAACTGTACACTTTTTTGGAGCTGCTGGGACCAACTGTTTGTTGCAATAGAGGCTCAAAGTGATTTGAGTTGGTTTAATTTTTTGTTTACACCTATGGTGAAGTTTACATATATTTATAAACATTGTTGCATTTACTTTATCCATTGAATGCTGATGCTTATTTATTGGCATTCTTGTGACTACACACTTATAGATGCATGCATCTAATAAAGTTATTTTTATAGTGTGGTACATGAGTATTTTGTCTTTATATATATCCCTTGTTTAAAGGGAATCGAGCACCAGGTGCACAGCATAGTACCTGAAGGTATCATGCTATGCACCTGATGACCCTGACTTCAGCACTGTAAGTTCCATCAAAATGGCCTCTATGGTTATCCTTTAATGCTTTTATAAAGAATTATGTTAATTACCAGCTTAGGAGCAGTGGGAGTGCTCCAGTGCACCTAAGGGCTCCTTATGTCACCCAGCGGCCAGTCCTGCGGACTGCGGTGATCCGAAATCCCGATACCTGTGCCTGCTCAGCAGCCTCTGTGAATCAGTGTGCAGGTGCAGGGACTTTAGGTTTCCTTGGGGCATGCAATGAACGCTCCTTCTTTTCCTTCCCATTGGTTCTGAGGAAATATGAAGTCCTGACCCTTATGCAGTGATTCACAGAGGTTGCTGAGCAGGCACAGGTACCAGGACTTCAGATTACCTCAGGACTGGTGGCAGGGTGACGTAAAGAGCCCTTAGGTGCACTGGAGCACCCCCACTGGTAATTAACACAATTCTTTATTAAAACATTAAAAGATAGTGGCGGCCCTAGCAATTGCACTTTATAATGTTATATTTGTTATATGTTGTCTGTTAAACACTTTTATATGTTTACTGTTCACCATGCTTTAGTTTTTGATGCCATATTTGCACTATAATAAATATACTTGACCAAAAGTATGACTCCTATTGGCAATCTACCAGAAGAGTGTGCCTTGTCATAGCAACAGGCCTCAAACCCTGTTTGTGAAAGGTCACTGCGGGGGGCAGGAGGCTTGTTCGGTTTTGGGGTGTGTTGGGGCCCAGACACTTTTGCTGTATGGGGCCCCGAATTTCCTGATGGCTGCCCTGGATATAAATATAAATAAACAGTAAAAATCATAAACACAATAGGTATCGCCGTGTCCGAAAATGTCCGATCTATCAAAATATAATAACCGTTTTTCACTGCGTTAAACCCCGTAGCGGAAAATAGCGCCCGAAGTCGCAAATGGCATTTTTTTGCCATTTTGAAAAATAGAAAAAATTCTATAAAAAGTGATCAAAATGTCGAACAGTCCTAAAAATAGAAGCATTGAAAACGTCATCAGAAGTCGCAAAAAATGACACCACCCACAGCTCCATACACCAAAGTATGAAAAAGTTATTAGCGCAAGAACACTGCAAAATGAAGAATTTTTTTTCTGTACAGGAGGTTTTAATTTTTGTAAATGTATGAAAACATTATAAAACCTATACAAATTTGGTATCCCCGTGATCGTATTGACCCAATGAATGAAATAGACATGTCATTTGGGGTGCACAGTGAAAGCTGTAAAAACCAAGCCCACAAGAAATGGCGCAAATGTGTTTTTTCATCATTTTCACTGCATTTAGAATTTTTTTCCCGCTTCCCAGTGCACGGCATGGAATATTTAATACCATCACTACGAAGTGCAATTTGTTACGCAGAAAATAAGCCACCACACAGCTCTGTACATGGAAAAATAAAAAAGTTATAGATTTTTGAAGGTGGGGAGTGAAAAATAAAAACGCAAAAACGAAAAAGGGCCTGGTCCTTAAGGGGTTAAGGACGAGTGGATCCTGCCAGAGGGGGCACACACTAGCATGTAAGTGTACTTGGTTTACAATCCTTCATCCTGGTGATAGGCGTCCTTTAAATAAAAAGATGTCCTTTAAATATATATATATACACACAGGCAGTCCCCTACTTAAGAACACCCGACTTACAGAGGACCCCTAGTTACAAACGGACCTCTGGACTAATTGGTAATTTTCTGTACTTTAGCCCTAGACTACAATAAACAGCTATAACAGTTGTGACAGGTGTCTTTAATGAAGCTTTATTGTTAACCCTGGTTCTGATGACAACCCAACATTTTTAAAATTTTTAAAATTGTCACAATGAGCAAGGTTTGTCTGGAGTTACAATGATAAAGTATACAATTCCGACTTACATACAAATTCAACTTAAGAACAAACCTACAGACCCTATCTTGTACGTAACCCGGGGACTGCCTGTATCCTAAAAAAATATAGTGAGCTTAAGGCCCGTTCCACACTTGCGAGTGTGATGCGATGAACTTGCATCACACTCGCAATGCAAGCTGCCGGGAACGCACGGCCCGAACGCTGCACCGTGGGAGTGAACTCAGCATGTCAGTTCACTCCCGCGGTGCAGCGTTTGGGCCGTGCGTTCCCGGCAGTTCATCACATCACACTCGCAAGTGTGGAACGGGCCTAATTCCTATGAAGACAAGTTTCTTAAATATACTCAGAATAGCAAATTAACACATGCTCTAATTCACTGTTATTAACAAAAATACAGCATTTCACAGATATAATTCCAACCTGTCTCTATCAGTCCTTGCGTACACAATTTCACTTTCCCCTAGTTTCCAACCCCGGATGTTCTGACTTTAGGGTCGGCAGCCATCTTGTCTAATGCTGTGGAGCTGAGCTCTTCTCTGCTCTCTGCAACCGCCCCTCCCCCCAGCATTCCAGGAGGAGCTCACACTGACACACACTGACTTCCTGCCCACAAACATTAGTGAGAGCTCTCGCTATCATAGTATATAAGGCTGGAAAAAGACGCAAGTCCATCAAGTCCAACCTTTAAGAATTAAATAAATGTTTTATCCCCATAACCCGTGATATTTTTTCTCTACAGAAAGGCATCCAGGCCTCTCTTGAACATGTACATAGAGTCCTCCATAACAACCTCCTGCGGCAGAGAGTTCCATAGTCTCACTGCTCTTACAGTAAAGAACCTTTGTCTATGTTGATGGTAGAATCGCCTCTCCTCTAGGCGTAGAGGATGCCCCCTTGTCCTGGTCACAGGCCTAGGTATAAAAAGATCTTTGGAGAGATCCTTGTACTGTCTGTTCAGGTATTTGTACATTGTAATGAGGTCTCCCCTCAGTCGTCTTTTTTCTAAACTGAATAATCCCAAATTTTGTAATCTGTCATTGTATTCTAATCCCCCCATTCCCCTAATAATCCTGGTTGCTTTCCTCTGCCCCTGTTCCAGCTCTACTATATCCTTTTAATACACTGGTGGCCAAAACTGTACACAATATTCCATGTGTGGTCTGACCAGGGATTTGTATAAGGGCAAAACTATGGGGCAGATTTACTTATCCGGTCCTGTCGCGACCCAGCGGCGCGTTCTCCGACGCTGATTCGTGTTCTGCCGGAATTCACTAAGTTCGTGCGCCTGATGTCCACCAGGTGAAGTCCGCTGAATTTACCTCCTCCGTCTCAGTGTATGTGAGTGCTATTTTTGCGACACAAATTTATTTTAAAATACCCCCAAGTCTTTTTCAGCGCCGGTTTTACAAAGTAATGTTTGTTTCTATGGCCAAGTGCATAACTTTACATTTATCTACATTAAACCTCATCAACCATTTCTTTACCCACTCCACAAGTTTCCACAAATCCCTTTGTAATGCTAAACTATCGGCCTCAGTATTAATTACTTTACACAGCTTAGTATCATCTGCAAATATTGAAACTTGACTGTGTAAACCCACTACAAGGTCATTAATAAAAATATTAAAAAGAAGTGGCCCCAATACTGACCCCTGTGGCACTCCGCTGGTAACGTCAACCCAATCTTAGAACTCATAGGTCTGTGGTTTCCAGGATCGCTTTTTGATCCTTTTTTGTATATTGGTACCACATTTGCTATGCGCCAGTCCTGTGGAACATAAGCAGTCCTCAGGGAATCTTCAAATATTAAAAATAACGGTCTGTCTATCACGGTACACAGTTCATGCAGAACTCAGGGGTGTATGCCATCTGATTTATCTATCTTAGTGGTTGTGAGGCGACAACCCTCTTCCTGGGTTAAACTGTTGACATTCCAAAGAGAATTTTCCTCACCTCCACCATGACCCCCATGTCATTCCTCAGATGGCCCACATTCTCAGTTTTTAGTTTCTTATCATTTACAGGCAGTTCTTAAGTTGAGTTTGTATGTAAGTCGGAACTGTATATTTTATCATTGTAATCCCAGCCAGAACTTTTTTGGTCTCTGTGACAATTGGATTTAAAAAATGTTGGGTTGTCATAAGAATCAATATTAACACTAAAGCTTCATTACAGACACCTGTGGTAACTGTTTCAGCTGTTTATTGTAGCCTAGGACTAAAGTACAAGAAATTACCAATATCCAGAGGTCCGTTTGTAACTATGGGTCGTATGTAAGTCGAGTGTTCTTAAGTAGGGGACCGCCTGTATATACTTGAAAAATAATTTGATTATTTCTGCTCTCCCTTGCAATATTTCTCTCAGTCTCTATATTTGTGACCTTTATTTGCTTTTTAAAGCATTTATTTTTCTCTCAAATATCCTGTAACGCCTCATTGCTACCTTCGCATTTAAGCACCGTGAATGCCTTATCTTTCTCGCTAATTGCTCTCCTTACAAGACTAGTTAGCCACATTGGCTTTTTTCTATATTTCTATATATTCTATCTTTATAATCTACTATATATCTATAATAGATATATAGATATATATATATAATCTATAGTTATTTATCAGGGGAGGGGGAGGGGGGCACATTAGATCTGATTATAGTAAAATATAATAACGTTTTTTCCTGGTGTTTAACCCCGTAACAGAAAAATATTTTGGCATTTTGCAAAATATAAGTAATTCAATAAAAATAAGCGCCAGAAGATGGCAAAATGAAGAATTGCTTTTTTTATTAATTTTTGTAAATTTATGAAAACATTAGAAAACCTATTGTATATACTGTATATACTTGAGTATAAGCCGACCCGAGTATAAGCCGAGACCCCTAATTTTACCACCAAAAACTGGGAAAACCTATTGACTCGAGTATAAGCTGAGGGTGGGAAATGCATTGGTCACAGCCTCCCAGTATATAGCCAGCAAGCCCCCAGTAGTATATAGCCTGCCCAGCCTGCCCCCAGTAGTATACAGCCAGCCCAGCCTGCCCCCAGTAGTATACAGCTAGCCCAGCCAGCCCCCAGTAGTATACAGCCAGCCCCCAGTAGTATACAGCCCAGCCTGCCCCCTTAAGTATACAGGCTGCCCAGTCTGCCCCCAGTAGTATACAGCCAGCCCAGCCTTCCCCCTTAAGTATACAGCCAGCCCAGCCTGCCCCCTTAGGTATACAGCCAGCCCAGCCTACCCCCTTAAGTATACAGCCAGCCCAGCCTGCCCCCTTAAGTATACAACCTGCCCAGCCTGCCCCCTTAAGTATACAGCCTGCCCCCTTAAGTATACAGCCTGCCCAGCCTGCCCCCTTAAGTATACAGCCTGCCCAATACTAACAAAAAATAAATAAACTTATATACTCACCCTCCGGTGGCCCCGATACACAGCGCTGCTCCCCCGATGTCCACGCGGGTCCTCTTCTGTCTTCTATCTTCCTCTATCTTCTGTTTTCCGCAGGGCGCCGCCATGCTCTTCCCGCCCGGCAGGCGCATAGTATGATGCGGCCGCTGCTGACGTCATACTATGCGACGGCCGGAGAAGAACATGGCGGCGCCCTGCGGAAGACAGAGGAAGATAGAAGACAGAAGAGGACCCGCGTGGACATCGGGTGAGCAGCGCGGACATCGGGGGAGCAGCGCTGTGTATCGGGGCCACTGGAGGGTCAGTATATAAGGTTTTTTATTTTAAGTGCTGGGCTGCCTATTGACTCGTGTATAAGCCGAGCTGAGGATTTTCAGCACATTTTTTGTGCTGAAAAACTCGGCTTATACACGAGTATATACGGTACTTGTGTATAAGCCGAGTTTTCAGCACAATTTTTGTGCTGAAAATTCCCCACTTGGCTTATACTCAGGTATATATATAAAAAAAAAAACTCGGTACTCACCATTTAGACGGCCCGGGCAACTCCTTTTCTATCTTCATGTGTGCAGCAGCTCCGTGGTCAGCGCCTCTTCTTTCTTCAGGCCGGCGCCAAGACCATGACGTGTGGTGCCGGCCTGAAGAAAGAAGAGGCGCTGATCACGGAGCTGCCGCGCAGATAGAAGAGGACCTGCACGGGCCGTGAAGAATGGTGAGTACCGAGTTTATTTTTTTTAAGGGCAGGCTATCTACTACAAAGGGGTTGGCTGGCTATCTACTACAGGGGGCTGGCTGGCTATCTACTACAGGGGGCTGGCTGGCTATCTACTACAGGGGAACCAAAAGAGAAGAAATTCCACCACATGCTAGTCATATGAAAGTTGAAACGTCAATGAAAGGTCAATTTTATTGTAAATACATTTTTAAAATAAGCCATTTTTCAATTAGACAACAATATGCTCAGAATACAATATACCTGGCTAGAAACAATGTGGGTTGAAGTCAAACGTGCTAACATATATCATTCAAGTGAAAAGAAATACAATCAGATCTTGTATACACATGGGGGGAACCAAACAAATCTACATCATACTTCATTCTTATTGGTACTATGATCAATGCCCACAGATATATAGGATGTGTTAAACATGGTCAGTTAACACATGTGCCCTTACCCATGGACGTACGTTTCAGTCGTCAAGCGTTCATCTGGGGGTGATCCCTACTACAGGGGGCTGGCTATCTATTACAGGGGGCTTGGTGGCTGGCTATCTACTGCAGGGGGCGGGCTGGCTAGCTATCTACTACAGGGAGCGGGCTGGCTGGCTATCTACAACAGGGGGCTGGCTGGCTATATACCACAGGGGGAAGACAGGCTATATACTACAGGGGGATGGCAGGCTATATATTACAGGGGGCAGGCAGGCTATAGACTACAGGGGCTGGCTGATTATAGACTTCAGGGGGCTGGCAGGCTATATACTATGGGGGAAGGTGGGCTATATACTACAGGGGGCTCGCAGGCTATATACTGTATAAACTGTCAGTAGATTTTTTCCCTGTTTTTGTGTTAAAATTAGGGATCTCGGCTTATACTCGAGTATATACGGTATACAAATATGGTATCCCCATGATCATGTCAATTGGGGCACACAGTGAAAGCCGTAAAATCCAAGCCCACAAGAAAATGGCGCAAATTAGTTTTTTCATCATTTTAACTGCATTCAGAATTTTTTTCCTGCTTCCCAGTACAGGGCTTGGGATATTAAATACCATCACTATGAAGTGCAATTTGTTATGCAGAAAACAAGCCGTCACACAGCTCGTTAAAAAATTAAAAAAAGTTAGAGATTTTTGAAGGTGGGGGAGTAATAAATGAAAATGCAAAAACAAAAAAGGGTCAGGTTGTTAGGGGGTTAAAGCGACTTTGTCCTTGATAAATCTGCTGGCAGTGTTCTTCAGTTATGGGAGTTGTTTGAGACAATAACATAAAACGTCACAAAATATTATCCAAATTCGCAGAACACAGACCAGGGTGGGGACTGCCATAAATTTGCGCCAAAATTGGCATCTAAACAAAAAGGTCACAATTCATGAATTCGGTATTTTGAAAATTTGTCTATGCAAATAATATTGGGGCTCATTTACTAAGGGTCTGCAGAGCCGTCCAAACATAGGATATTCCGACGATTACCGATCGTCACATTTAAAAGGGTATTGTGGTGCAAGCAATCAGATTTTGGCGCAATTGCGCTGGATTTCATGCGACTCAAATCGAGGGACGGGCTGTCAGACGTTCCGTCGGATTCTGACTCGGCGTGGGGTTTAACATTTAAATTGTGTCGCAATATAATGCACTTACATGCAGCGGGAAGAAGAAGGTGAACTCCGGCGGACCTGAGTTGGGAAGCGACACATGCAGTATGTACGGTGCACGATCTTAGTGAAAAGCGCCGGAGTCCATGATCGCTGGACAAGGACCGGGTAAGTAAATGTGCCCCATTGTGTCTTATGTTCATTTGGTGCAATGGAAAAATCACAAAACAGAATTTACACCAGAAGTGCACCAAAACATCGACAAACATTGAGAAAACACAATGAACCATCGCCACAATTGGTTTCTTAGTGTTACTAATCTATTTGATGACATCACGTTCAACTTCAAAACTGAGTTTTGTACTTTCACAATGTACCACTAGATGTCCCTGTCAGCTTATTAATAACCTCACTGAGGACACTTACCATACAGAAGTATCTAAGCGGAGGGTGTGAATGTAGTCATTTACTTAGTCGTGAATTGTATCTGTATGTTTACTCATTACTCATGAACAATAGTACACAACAAAATTAACCAAAAATGTAAGTTTGGAATAATATGTTTATGTTAGTGTGAAATGATTGAGTCCTATGAGCTTTGTATGCATCATGTTTCAGAGACACTTGGGGGATTGTATCAATAGATGTGCACTAGATTTGTGGAATGTTTACTGCGACGGTTTTTAATTTTTGCTCACATTTTGGGGGTTGTTGGGCAACGTTTTGGAGGGTAGCGTCAGGAATCGCGACCATACAGCAATATTTGTTGTTTCTTGGAGATTTTTTGCAGTCTGCAGTATATTTTTGAAAAGTCTCAAATCTGTGGAGTATTGATTATTTACTGAAAAATGTAGAATTCAGGTTTATTGCTATAACTTAACTTAAATCCTGCTCTTAGTCCGAATCAGTCATGTTGTCCGAGGGCACGCCCCCTGATTTGTGTCGCATGAAAGCCAGTGGAGCCAAAATCTGATCGCGTGCCCCAAAATCCCCTTCTAAATAGCTATCCCAGCAGCACGATCCCCGAAAATCCTGACAGAAATGCGATTTGCGGGCACTTATGTGTTTTTTCCCTTCCCTAGGCCTCATGCACGCTAACATATGGGAAAACGTGATCTGGCCATACGTTTTGCATGGGCCCCATAGATGACTAAGGCACATGGGGGGACATTTACTATGGCGTTTCCGCCAGTTTTGTGGCGCTCTCACCACATGTTCTGCTCTCAGACCTATTTATTAGCTGTCGGGGACAGAAAAAATGACTTTTTCCGTCTGCTCCGACTCTTCTCCGAAAAGGGGCGTGGCTTTGGCGGAGTGGAAACTCAGACAGAATTAATATGTGTCACAGCCATTTTTGGGCGCTGTAAACTGGCGGAAAGTAGACCAAAAGAAAACTGGTCTAGCAGGGACTGTTGGACACATTTCTGGTGCTCGGGACAGATTTTGGTCCCAGGGACAGAAAATGGGCTCGGGGACAGAAATGTCTCTGCACAGCTCTACAATATTAAATGTGTATCTTCTTTCCGAGAGCAGGTCGATAACAAAGCCAATGCAGACACCGACACTCTAAGTAAATGTCCCCCATGGTGTTTCACCGCACCGTGACCACGCTGCAAAATATACAACATGTCCTGTATTGTGCCGCATTGCAGCGCCGGCTGCTCGGGTTTCATTGGAAAGGCGAAGAGTGAGGAACGCTCACCCCTCTTCTCTCCTAAACCTGGCTTTATGCTCACGGTATGCATATAGTAGTGTGCATGATTAGATGCACATTCCCCATAGCTGAATTACTTGCCTTTACTAAGTATTATACTGGCTGCAGCTTATCCGGGGAAGTTTTGCTCCCTACTGAATTGCATCTATATATAAAAATAGCACTTTATTGAATAAATGTATTAATTATAAACTAAATATTTGTAATGCACTACAGATTGATGGCGCTATAAAAATAAAGATTATTATTATTATTATTATTATTATATACTGTGTGAAGAGTCCTTATGCTCTGATACTGACATCCCAGACCTCACACTGTCATCCATATGTAATGGTGAAGTAATGATGTATATAGAAAGTTACTCTGTTTTCCAGATAATAATATATATAGGAGCTAATTTACTAAGGGCTTTGCCCCGCACTTTTGTCAGACTGTGGACATTTTTCGGGTCTAAAACTGCGCTACAATGGTGTCGCACGTGATCATTTGTTGGCGCAGCTGCGCTGGCCCCATGCGACACGAATTAGGCCATAGGACTGTCCGACTGATTCGGACCGAGCGCCGTATTTAACTTTCAAATCGTGTCACAAGCCCTATGTAACAGGTGCACAGATTTCTGGCGCCCGATCTTAGTGTATCACCGCACGCAGCATTATACACGGACAATGCACTTTCAGTGAACTCATGTGACCCTGTAAGTAAATTTGCCCCATTAACTTACTGTGAATTTAGCATCTGCTCTAAACCCCTCTTAAGGGCAAAAACATCCTTTTTGAAGACGTGTACTTCTTCTACACAGCTATGTCATTTTGTGCCTGATATTAAAAAGGGGGATGTCTCTAAATTTAGGGAAAGAGGGCGCTTTACTATAGAAAGAGTGCCACACCATGGGCTGCAGGTGGTATTGCATGGTCAGTTCCTAGCCCTGTATTATCACTATGCTTCTACTGCTTGTAAAGAAAGATATCTCACTGAGCCACAGAACATTATAATCACCATCTCTTATAGCTCCCTGACACCCAGATTGTCTGGCTTTACACAATCCAGGCCGGTTTCCTACAATGATTTTTGGATGTGTTTTCATTACATTTTGACACATATTGCAAACGTATTGGGCAAAACGCATGTGTGAAAGCGGGATTACTGTGGTTTTACATTTTTCACTGAAATACTACTTTCTTCATTAAAGGGAATCCACCTCTGGGTGGCGTTACCAGAGCACCTCCGTGCTGTAGCTTCACAGGCTGTTACACTAGGAGGAGCACTCCCTCCCACTGTGTGCTGAACCTTCCTTTGATGCAGTGAGATTCGATCAGGCAGAGGGAGGGGATTAGTGCTGAGGGAACAGAGGATCCGAGTGAGACAGTGTAATAGCCAGTGAAGCTGCAGCATGAGGGGCTCTGAAAATGCCCCCTGAGACCTTCTGGATTATTAGCATCATTTTAAAAGTAGATTTGAGAAGGAAGGAGACCATGACAAATATAAACAGATAACCACAGTCACAGTGCCTGGGTCTATGAGTAAGTGTCCCTGGTTTATTTGAGTGTAGATTTCCTTTAAGATGTAACCCTGACATAATTGCACTGTTAGATGATTGTTTTTTTATTATTCAATACATATCACATTGAGAACCTTTCCACCGCACATACTGTATACTAGTACAATAAGCAGCTATAAATCTACATTGTACTTTTGCTGTAGAACATTTGTGAAATCTCTTGCATAAACTTGTTATCTTACACTGTGCGTCTGCATTTCCTCACATCCTTTTTCATCACACTGCATTAAGCCATCCATACCTGATCACATACAAGCCCATGGCAATCGCTACACACTCCTCTGATCAGAATGAGATGTTTAGGTGCAGCACTGTCACTTATCACTTTTAATTGTTGCCTGACACTTTCTTGATGTTTCACTGCTCTTTTTGCACATTGACACTGTAACGTTGTAGTTGTTGCAAACAAAATAAGAAAACTATTGTCTTAAAGGAAATCTACAATCAAAATACATCATGATGTGTAGGGACACTTACTCATAGATACAGGCACCATGCCTGTGGTAATCTTCTTAAATTTGGTTATCCGTGGCCTCTTTTCTTCTAAAATCCACTTTTATAATTATGCTAATGAGTTGTCTGAAGGGCTATGGGGCGTTACCAGTTACTCTTCTACCCCCTGCTCCATCAGTGTTGAGGGAGCAGGGGGAGACATTGTAACAACCTGTGAAGCAACAGCACAAAGAGGCACTGGTAACACTCCAAACAAGCTACACTAGAGGTCACTGAGAAATAAATGTAGTGCAGGAAAAGTGTATGCTTCACTCCATTTATCTTTATGGCTCCTCCAGGACAGCAGACCCCGGAAGTCTCAGTCTGATATTTTGGGGTCCCAATATCAAAAGCGGGGTTCTGGGTTCCGAGATGACAGAGCAGCCGGTCTCACATGTTTGAGCTGCTCCGTTCATCTCTATGGAGCTGACGTAAATTGCTGAGTACTGCTCTGGTAATTTTGGGGAGCTGAAGATGGGTGTGACAGAGAACATCAGACCCCCAGTTCTGATGATCCATGGGAATCCCATCCCTGAGAACCCACGGATCAGAAAGTTGCTCTGTTGGAAAACCCCTTTAAAAGAGGGTATGTTACATACCCTACTCGAGGCTGCTGCTAGTGGTGTAAAAGCTGGTGACAGTCCCTTTTAATCATGTCCCTCCCTGCTAAACAGACCCCTTTTATTTTCACCTATTCCTATAGGCGACTGAGCATAGATGACACTACCAGTATATTGTACAGTATAAAAAGCTATACGTTATCATATATTTTTGTAGTTGCAGTTTCACCATGGAAGACTTTGATCTGTCTCTGGATGACTTGTTTTATAGTGGACCTTCCCAACAAAAATTGTAAGTAAATGTTTTGTACTTCAAAATTGCACAGCAAAGATTTCAAGGTTAAATTGGTTTTTCAGTTTTATAAATCTGTAAAAGTTTAGCAATATGCGGTAATTTGTTCTAAATTTGCATAATCATCTGATAGGTGCCGGTATATCAGGTCATATTTATGCCTCTTAAAGGCATTTTATTGGCAGCTGTTTATTGAAAAGTGGAAACCGCAACAACTCAGCCACAACGTGTCCGACCACAGCAAGGTCACAGCGTGGGGTCACTTACTGCTGACTCACTGTAGACCTCCAGGTGTCCTCTGGTATTAACATCAGCAGAAAAACTATATGCTGAGAGTTTACTCCATCCACATAGGTTTTAAGGGTGAATTTGGTGTGAAAGTAAAAATTTCTACAGACACAACAACACACAATCTATTGTAGAAACATAGTGAGTTTATTTCATTGTTTTGTTCTTCCAAGTAACTGTAGATGTATGTCTTTACATTGTATCAATAGAACGGATTCTTCACTGTACACAATGTTTTATTTAATAACAGTTTGGACAAAGATGGCATAAAAGATTGGCTCCATGCTTCATCCCCTCGTATCGATGATATCCCACTAAGTCAAGAGCTTCCAAAAGAAATAGGGAACAGTCAGTCATCAGGTAACATACAGTGAAGCCATTTTGAAACAGCTAAAAATTGCATTGAAAATTGGTGTTGGGAAGGGAAAGGGGGGCTACTGAAAATAGATGCTAACATTCAGAATTTCTCATGAGACTGACAAAACTTTGAAACATATATAATTTCATATAGATCAAAAAAAAGAGAAATAAGGAGCAGCACCGTGTTGGGGAGAGGAAAACTCGTGTGCAGGTCTTCACAGCAGGGTCCACTAGGTACCCTCGTATCCAAGAAAGAAAAAATACTGAAGCAGCACTCCGTAAATGTGTATTTATTCCACCTTCATGATGCGACGTTTCGTCTATTCAATCAAGACATTCTCAAGCATAATTTCATATATTAATTTCAAGTACCATGAACTAATTATATGTACTCTGTCAGTAAGCTATCTGCAGAAGAAAAAAATAAAAGGGCTGAAATAATTCTGTGGATCAACCTGGCCAGTCAAACTGTGATGTGGCACTTCTGTTTTACAGGGTGCAATGAAAGGCCCAGCAGTACTTAAAGAAAATCTACCATCAAAATCAAGCATGAAAAACCAGGGCACTTACTCATAGATCCAGGCACCCTGACTGTGGTAATCTTCTTATATTTGTTATCCAAGACCTCCTTCTTTCTAAAAATCAACTTTTAATATTATGGTAATGAGCCAAAAGGGCTCTTGGGGAGTACCCTCAGTGCTGCAGATTCACAGCCTGTTATAATAAGCAGAACGTGTCTCATCCAACCCCCTGCGCTCTCCCTTCTCCCTCTGCCTGTTTAATCTAACAGGGAGAGGGGAGACCTGCTCTGCTCATTGTAACAGCCTGTGAAGTTATAGCTCTTCAGGCTCATTAGCATAATTACAAAAGTTGATTTTAGAAGGAAGGAGACCATGGATAACAAATATAAGAAGATTACCACAGTCATGGTGCCTGGATCTGAGTTAGTGTTCTTGGTTTATCATGACAGATATTGATGGTAGATCTCCCCTCATATTGTATGTGAAATTTGGCAGTGCCCATCCACCAGGTGGTTTGGTATTTCTTCTTTATATGCAGAGCCAGTTGGATTCCACTTTACTATTACTGTAAGTATTTGCATTGTTTCTCTCAGTCTAGAGCAGTGATGGCGAACCTTTTAGCGGGCGGGTGCCCAAACTTTAACCCAAAACCCCTTTTATTAATTGCGAGGTGCCAACCAAAATAAGCAGTAACTTATTGTTCCCTGTTCCTCAATAACGTTTGATCATGTTGGCCTCCTGAGGACAAGATGGAAAATTTGTATAATTTTAGCTTCTTTCCAGTGTACTCAGAGAATTGTGGGGCCAGCAGATGATCCTCCAAAGATAATTCGGCCCTGTCTACACATTCTCCCTCTTCCTACAGTCCCAAGTACGTATTATTTTAATATATGACTGAAAGCAGCATCTATTAAGTTGCTTGGAACTGCAGGAAGATTCTTTGAGTCCTGTCAGGTGTGCTGGGGCAATGGCCCGGGTGCCCACAGAAAGGGCTCTGAGTGCCGCCTCTGGCACCCGTGCCATAGTTTTGCCACCACTGGTCTAGAGAATACCATTAAAATAATGGAAGGAGCTGAAGTGCTAGGGGTGCGGCCACACGCCGTGTTGCACAGTGCTAGCGGGGGGCTGTGCCTCAGCCCGATCTTATTAGCGTTTCACTGCAGAAGCAAATGCCTTGGCCCAAGGCATGTATCCTTTACGCTATCCCTAAATAATGGACACCTGCTTCTGCTGGCTCCTTTTATCAGCTGCTATGACTGACTCGTTCCACCTCCAGTACTCACAGATTTTCTTTGTAATCTGACACATAAGTGACTATGGAGCATATTTATCAGGACCTCTGCGCCATGTCAGTTGCTTATTGCTAGCATTGCTTATTGCCAGTGGGGCGTGAAGCTGGGGCACGGCCGACCGAACGGAGGGCAGGGTGGCCCGGTGTGGGGCGTTTACTGCTTCACATGTAAAACGTCGCTGGCGGCATTTATTTCTACGACTGCTCTGCCCAATAAATCAAGAGGCGGAAGCGAATAAGCAGTGGCGGGCCTATCATATGCAGTGCACGGCAGCCTGCCCGATACATCAAGAGGCGGAAGCGAATAAGCAGTGGCGGGCCTATCATATGCAGTGCACGGCAGCCTGCCCGATACATCAAGAGGCGGAAGCGAATAAGCAGTGGCGAGCCTATCATATGCAGTGCACGGCAGCCTGCCCGATACATCAAGAGGCTGAAGCGAATAAGCAGTGGCGGGCCTATCATATGCAGTGCACAACAGCCTGCCCGATACATCAAGAGGCTGAAGCGAATAAGCAGTGGCGGGCCTATCATATGCAGTGCACGGCAGCCTGCCCGATACATCAAGAGGCTGAAGCGAATAAGCAGTGGCGGGCCTATCATATGCAGTGCACGGCAGCCTCCCTGATACATCAAGAGGCTGAAGCGAATAAGCAGTGGCGGGCCTATCATATGCAGTGCACGGCAGCCTGCCCGATACATCAAGAGGCTGAAGCGAATAAGCAGTGGCGGGCCTATCATATGCAGTGCACGGCAGCCTGCCCGATACATCAAGAGGCTGAAGCGAATAAGCAGTGGCGGGGCCTATCATATGCAGTGCACGGCAGCCTGCCTGATACATCAAGAGGCTGAAGCGAATAAGCAGTGGCGGGCCTATCATATGCAGTGCACGGCAGCCTGCCCGATACATCAAGAGGCTGAAGCGAATAAGCAGTGGCGGGCTTATCATATGCAGTGCACGGCAGCCTGCCCGATACATCAAGAGGCTGAAGCGAATAAGCAGTGGCGGGCCTATCATATGCAGTGCACAGCAGCCTGCCCGATACATCAAGAGGCTGAAGCGAATAAGCAGTGGCGGGCCTATCATATGCAGTGCACAGCAGCCTGCCCGATACATCAAGAGGCTGAAGCGAATAAGCAGTGGCGGGCCTATCATGTGCAGTGCACGGCAGCCTGCCTGATACATCAAGAGGCTGAAGCGAATAAGCAGTGGCGGGGCCTATCATATGCAGTGCACGGCAGCCTGCCTGATACATCAAGAGGCTGAAGTGATTAAGCAGTGGCGGGCCTATCATATGCAGTGCACGGCAGCCTGCCCGATACATCAAGAGGCTGAAGCGAATAAGCAGTGGCGGGCCTATCATATGCAGTGCACGGCAGCCTGCCTGATACATCAAGAGGCGGAAGCGAATAAGCAGTGGCGGGCCTATCATATGCAGTGCACGGCAGCCTGCCCGATACATCAAGAGGCTGAAGCGAATAAGCAGTGGCGGGCCTATCATATGCAGTGCACGGCAGCCTGCCCGATACATCAAGAGGCTGAAGCGAATAAGCAGTGGCGGGCCTATCATATGCAGTGCACGGCAGCCTGCCCGATACATCAAGAGGCTGAAGCGAATAAGCAGTGGCGGGCTTATCATATGCAGTGCATGGCAGCCTGCCCGATACATCAAGAGGCTGAAGCGAATAAGCAGTGGCGGGCCTATCATATGCAGTGCACGGCAGCCTGCCCGATACATCAAGAGGCTGAAGCGAATAAGCAGTGCCGGGCCTATCAAATGCAGTGCACGGCAGCCTCCCTGATACATCAAGAGGCTGAAGCGAATAAGCAGTGGCGGGCCTATCATATGCAGTGCACGGCAGCCTGCCCGATACATCAAGAGGCTGAAGCGAATAAGCAGTGGCGGGCCTATCATATGCAGTGCACAGCAGCCTGCCCGATACATCAAGAGGCTGAAGCGAATAAGCAGTGGCGGGCCTATCATATGCAGTGCACGGCAGCCTGCCCGATACATCAAGAGGCTGAAGCGAATAAGCAGTGGCGGGCCTATCATATGCAGTGCACGGCAGCCTGCCTGATACATCAAGAGGCGGAAGCGAATAAGCAGTGGCGGGCCTATCATATGCAGTGCACGGCAGCCTGCCCGATACATCAAGAGGCTGAAGCGAATAAGCAGTGGCGGGCCTATCATATGCAGTGCACGGCAGCCTGCCCGATACATCAAGAGGCTGAAGCGAATAAGCAGTGGCGGGCCTATCATATGCAGTGCACGGCAGCCTGCCCGATACATCAAGAGGCTGAAGCGAATAAGCAGTGGCGGGCTTATCATATGCAGTGCATGGCAGCCTGCCCGATACATCAAGAGGCTGAAGCGAATAAGCAGTGGCGGGCCTATCATATGCAGTGCACGGCAGCCTGCCCGATACATCAAGAGGCTGAAGCGAATAAGCAGTGGCGGGCCTATCATATGCAGTGCACGGCAGCCTCCCTGATACATCAAGAGGCTGAAGCGAATAAGCAGTGGCGGGCCTATCATATGCAGTGCACGGCAGCCTGCCCGATACATCAAGAGGCTGAAGCGAATAAGCAGTGGCGGGCCTATCATATGCAGTGCACAGCAGCCTGCCCGATACATCAAGAGGCTGAAGCGAATAAGCAGTGGCGGGCCTATCATATGCAGTGCACGGCAGCCTGCCCGATACATCAAGAGGCTGAAGCGAATAAGCAGTGGCGGGGCCTATCATATGCAGTGCACGGCAGCCTGCCTGATACATCAAGAGGCTGAAGCGAATAAGCAGTGGCGGGCCTATCATATGCAGTGCACGGCAGCCTGCCCGATACATCAAGAGGCTGAAGCGAATAAGCAGTGGCGGGCCTATCATATGCAGTGCACGGCAGCCTGCCCGATACATCAAGAGGCGGAAGCGAATAAGCAGTGGCGGGCCTATCATATGCAGTGCACAGCAGCCTGCCCGATACATGAAGAGGCGGAGGCGAATAAGCAGTGGCGGGCCTATCATATGCAGTGCACGGCAGCCTGCCCGATACATCAAGAGGCTGAAGCGAATAAGCAGTGGCGGGGCCTGCGAATAAGTAGCGGATTATATGCCGGCGTATGATAAATGTCCCCCTATGTATCAATCTTAGTATCAAGATGGAATTCATCGGAGATTCCAGTGTGAAAAACAGATTAGGAGGGAGGAGGATAAGTAAGTGGAGAAAGTGTCAAATGAGAATGTTGCACTATGGTTTGTATTGCATGGTGATATACCGTATGTTTTAGAAAAGAAAAATAATAAAAGAAGATATTTAAGGAGAAAAAAAGATGTGCTACACACCTTGTTGTACTCCCTTTTACTTCCAATACTTGATGAATTTAGTTAGTGACCATTTAAGTTAGATTTTTTTCTATAAAATTCTAGGTAGCTACTTATTAGATTATTAATATTATTTCTTGTAATTATTTTCTTTTTCAAAAAGGTATGGTTAGAAAACTGAAAACATTTATAAATCCTCTATCAAAGGCAAAAGCATCAGCAGTCACCCATCCAGTGATGTCTTCTTCTCGGCATGATATTAATTGTAGCACAACAGTGACAGAAAACACCAGAAATACATGTAGTCAGGATAGTTTATTATCATATCCCTATTTTTCATTTGGTGATAATGGTGATGAAAGCAGAGATTCCTACTATTGCAAACAGAATCTTCCACAATCCCAAGGAAATTCAAGCATGTTTAGAAAAAGGTAGGCTTTTGTTGTTATTGCAAGGATGAATTGTGTTTTATTAACAGATATTTGTTTCATTTATTCACAAACAGCTCTACTACATACATTCACTAAAACAGGGATATACTCAGCACTGCTGTGCTCACGCAAACACACTGATCACAGCTATACACACAAACACACAATCAACATTGCTATACACAAACACACTCAGCATTGCTATACACACATTCAGCTTTGCTATACACAAACACACTCAGCATTGCTATACACACACAAACATATTCAGAATTGCTTTATTCAAACACACTCAGCATTGCTTTACACAGACACACTCAGCATTGTTATACACACACAAGCACACAGCATTGCTATACACACACAAACACACTCAGCATTGATATACACACACAAACATACTCAGTATTGCTATACACACACATTCAGCTTTGCTATACACAAACACACTCAGCATTGCTATACACACACACAAACATATTCAGAATTGCTTTATTCAAACACACTCAGCATTGCTTTACACAGACACACTCAGCATTGTTATACACACACAAACACACACAGCATTGCTATACACACACAAACACACTCAGCATTGATATACACACAAACATACTCAGTATTGCTATACACAAACAAACACACTCAGTATTGCTATACACACACAAACACACTCAGCATTTCTATACACACACACACAAACACACTCATCATTGCTATACACACACTCAGCATTGCTATACACACCCACAAACACACTCATCATTGCTATACACACACTCAGCATTGCTATACACACCCACAAACACACTCATCATTGCTATACACACACACTCAGCATTGCTAAGCAGAAACACACTCAGCATTGCTATACACACACAGACACACTCAGCATTGCTATACACACACACACACACTCAGCATTGCTATACAAACACACACACTCAGCATTGCTATACACTACACACTGAGCATTGCTGTACACACACTCAGCATTGCTATACACACACTCAAACGCACTGAGCATAGCTATACACAAACACCCTCAGCATTGCTATACACAGACACAAATACACTCAGCACTTCTATACACACTTATGACTGCTATGATAAACAGTACAACGGGAATACACTCATCCCTTCTATACACACACCAATACCTACAACAGCATACTCACACTCTTCTTCAAACCTAGTCCCAGTCACAACTTCTTTGCTGGCCTCATCCCCTGGCAGTGCTTCACCTGATCTCCAGGACAGCAATCGGGAGGGTCTGGCAGTGTTGGATCCTCCAGGGCTTCGGACTATAAGACGCAGGCACTTTTTAGCAAGATTTTTCACATTTAAAAGTATAAACATATATTCACAGAAATATGCTATCACCTGTTTTGGGTACAGACAGTCCAGGGACTCAAGCCCTTGGCTGCCTACTAATTTTTAAAAGTTTATTTAATTTGAGGTTATGAGTCTTGAAAGGGTGTTGCAGTCCGTTTGGTTACTCAGGTGTACATTTTCTTCCCACAGCTTGTTTAAACAACATGATCCCTTCACTTTTGGAAACAGACATATCCTTGAAAATGATACAATGTTTTCAGAGGTACCACAAAAACCCGACTATGACAATCCCTATTCTCAAGAAATAACCTGTAGCTCTAATGACAGCTCCGAAGCTAATGAAGGTCTTGGGAACATGTCTCATCCTACACCTTTAAAACTGCTGCATGGGAAAGGTACTGGATTTTTAGTATTTTTTAATAAATTCAGAAAAATTATAACATTTAAAACCTGTTTACTGTAAGGTATTCACTTTTTAGGGTTCAATGTAATTATGTAGAGCAATACCCTTTTCGGATGGATAAAGTTCATGCATTTTGAATTGTGCACTTGTTGTAAGGGGAAATAACTTTAAAGACTAATTTTGAAATAGAAAATTAGAATGAGTTGTCAATGGTTTATTGGAATACTGAGGGGGCTTTCAGTCCCTTGTTCTCACTATCAGTGGGGAACCCCACTAATCTGACTAATCTGAGAAACCCTTTAAAACTGCGGCCCTGACCGGGCCTGCTGACTTCAGGGCCACACACAGCTGCCACAGAGAGGAGAAGAGGAACGCTGCTTCAGGGAGCAAAGAAAGGCGAGTTTCTGATTGTCAGGCTTAGAGGTTGTGGATCCTCTGAACCACTGCGGACGATGGCACAAGCCACTACCTGGGACCGGAGTCTAAGTGGCACCCGGTTTTCACCAGAGCCCGCCGCAAAGCGGGTTGGACTTGCTGCGGCGTGGTACCACCAGGTCGTTCCACAGGCGTGACTTGTCCGCAGTGGCAGCCAAGGTCGAGGTACAGAATCGGCAGGCAATCTCGTAGTCGGGGTCAGGCAGGAGGTCAGGACGGGCAGCACAGGTTCGTAGTCAGAGTCGTAGCAACAGGTCAGGACAGGCGGCAAAGGAGCGTAGTCAGAAACGGAACTGGGGTCACAACAGGAAATCTCAAGAACAGCACAAGGCATCAAAATACAGCTTTCTCTAGGGCGCAAGGCACAAAGATCCGGCAAGGGTAACAGGAAGAGGCAGGGTTAAATAATTAAAGGGAAAAGGCCAGCGCCAATTAGTGGCGCGCTGGCCCTTTAAATTTACAGAACTTGCCGCGCGCGCGCCCTAGCTGTCGGGGACGCGCGCGCACAGCCGAATGGGACGAGGAAGCTGCGGACGGAGCCGACGCCGGAGGGGCAGGAGCCGGGACCCGTGAGTAGCGCTTGCGGTGTGCTGGCGGGGGACCGACGGCACGGGTGAGCCCGCGATCCGTGACGGGGATCGCGGGACCACCCGTGACACTGATTTTATTTTCACAGCCAAAAGGAGGGTAGGTAGTGGACTTCTAGAAAGGGAGCATAAATCAGGGGTCCTATGCATGAAAGGGGGCATATGAGTGGAGGGGCTAAAGAAAAGAGCAATTTACAATGCCCCCTTTTTTATTTTAATTTTGATCTTAATTTACCTAAATTGGGAAAGGTTTATTCTGATTTCATGTCAGATCAGTAAGAAAAACATGGATAAGTATCTTTTTATTTAGTGTATGATAACCTCTTCTTTCAGCTATAAATATGGTTAATTTGAATTGTAGTAGCGTTATAACAATATTGTATTGTAACCTTTGTACCATTAGTAGCCCAAACTCCATATGGGATCCTGAAGCCTGTCTCTGAGATTCGTATCCTTTCCTTGAAACTTTTCCTGCCTGTGCTTGTTCATATATAGCAGTGATGGCAAACGTTTTAGAGGCCGAGTGCCCAAACTACAGCAAAGACCCGCTTATTTATCGCAAAGTGCCAACACAGAAATTTAATTTGTGGTTTATACTCCCTTCTCTGTCACAGATGTCATTGATACCAGCACCTGAGGACACCAATAAAGCAGAAAAAAGTCCCAGGTAGCGCTGTCACTTTAAAATAGCTCTGTGCACAGCAAGTCCTGGGCTGTCTGGGACTGCAGGAAGATACCTGGAGTCATCTCTGGTGATGGCCTGAGTGCCAACAGAAAGGGCTCTGAGTGCCACCTCTGGCACCAGTGCCATAGGTTAGCCATCACTGATATATAGCATTCAGATGGTTTCTCATGAAAGTATTGTTACTGGCATATATTATTATTACTTGTTTTGGTCTAATGTGGCCAAAGAGTCCTCATTACCATTCCCCCACACACAATGATTGACAAGTGTTGGACTAGGCTTTTCCTGGACCCATCAGATAATATTACTCTGCTGGCCCATCTGCCATTAACCATAAGAAAAAGACCAAACTAGTTTCCAAATTGAGTTGTCATATCCTGGATGTTTTGGTTTAGTAATGGATTAAATCCCTGGCCCACCGGTGGATTTTCTGCTACTCTGGATGGACAGTATGACACTGATTGACAGTCTTGGGGTTGCAAGATTGTAGAATGCATTTATATTCCATTTATATATCATATTTGGTTACACAGCTCTTCCCCTCTCAGTAACTGCTGTAGTATTCAAACAGAAGCTGCTACAACAACAAGGAGAAGCTGTGCAGTATTATATTGAAAATATTTCACAAACCATAGCTTTGAATCCAGCTACAATCTTGGAATATAAATGCATTTTGCACAGCTCTGCTGCTCCTCAGACACAAAGGGGCACATTTACTTACCCGGTCCGTTCGCGATCCAGCGGCGCATTCTCTGCACAGGATTCGGGTCCGGCCGGGATTTGTGAAGGTAGTTCCTCTGCCGTCCACCAGGTGGCGCTGCTGCGCTGAAAATCATCTCAACGCGCCGGAATGCACCACCTCGGACCAGGTGGAGGTAAGCGCTTCCCGAGCGACACTTTTTCGGTTTTTAAATGCGGCGGTTTTTCCGAATACGTCGGGTTTTCGTTCGGCCACGCCCCCCGATTTCCGTCGCGCGCATGCCGGCGCCGATGCGCCACAATCCGATCGCGTGCGCCAAAAACCCGGGGCAATTCAGGTACAATCGGCGCAAATCGGAAATATTCGGGTAACACGTCGGGAAAACGCGAATCGGGCCCTTAGTAAATGACCCCCAAAGAGGTATGGTTACACAGATCTCTAACACTGGCTGCAGCTTGTGTGGATTAAGCTGCTGGTAGACTCTCTTTAAATCTATGCATACAATCCATTTTCCACCTTAAAATTATTTTGAGGTCATTTATATCTGGACTACAACTTTAAGTGTTAATAACTTACTGAGGTTAATGAGTTGAATGTGGTGTTTCTTAACATTAAAGCTAAACAATTTCAGAATATCTTCAAGGAATTTCCTTATTTTAATTATATACAGTCAAAAGCTTTGGATGATGTAAGTATTAGTCTTTCCTAGACTTATTATTACTATATATATATGTATATATATATATATATATATATATATATATTATAAACTGTAACTGTAAAGTCCATACAAACTAGAGATTTATATCTAGAAGAAATTGAAGAAAAAAAATGAAGAACTAAAAATAAAACCCTTGGTTGGTTACAATCGCCTTAGAAATTTACTAAACTTAAATAAGTTTAGATTTGAAATGGAATTTTATTTTAAACAAATGACATATTTGGATGTTGTAAAAAGCCGAAAATTTGCAGTGAAGCTTTTTATCTGTTATTGGGATCACAGTACAAATAACTTGCCAACGTGTAAGTTTATCTCGCATAAAGCGTTGCATGCTGTATAACATTGCTGTGGCCTATTATTACTGTGTTTTTCTAGCTTTTGTATTCAGATAAAAACTTTGTCATGTGTGCCCCAACTGGATCTGGAAAGACAGTGTTATTTGAGATCGCTGTTGTCCGATTACTGATGATAACGCCTGCCCCTTGGACCAGTGTTAAAATCGTATACAGTGAGTATGGTTATAGTGCAACTGGAAGCTGTTACTCTATTAGTTTAGGTTCACATGCTTGGCAGAGTATTATACTTTTAAGGAAAGTGAAAAAGTATTTTGCAGGAATGTTATTCATTTTGGACAGGCAGTTGCTTTTCCTATAGAGAGGAAGCTGCCCTGGAGTTTGTGTAACGTTGGATAACACATATAATTTCTTCTCTCCACTGAAAGACGAAATCCACAGTAGAAATTTGGCAGCTGATATAAGTTTCCATGCAGAATTATTCCACAATGTGTACATGGTTAGCTTTGAAATCACATCGATTTTAAAGCTACTGTAATCTGCAGCAGATTTTCTGCACTAATTATATGTATTAATTATAATCAATCTTATATTTAATGTTGATGACAAGCAGCTTCTTCCTCTTAGATACCTGCAAAGGTGATGACTGATTCTTCACTATTATACTGTACTGTAATGCCTTTGGTAATGAAACATGCTGTATTATCAGATCATCAACATTATATAAGGATTGTCACCTGTCATTGGTCCCTCTTCTCAGTAATAACCTAGTGCCCATATGCCTTTACTGCCTTGTGGATAATCCCTGAATGTTCATCAAGTGATTAAGCAGTCCTGCTACCTACTTTTGCACTGTGTGCCCGACTCTCCATGTTTCTTTGTTTACATGTTTGAGCTCTGCTGAACAGGAGGAACTAGATCAGGAGATTATGTCTCATCCTGCTCCCTCTCCTATGTATAGGATGCCACAGCATAAAGGTCTAAAAAAAAAACATTTCATAAAAAATACAAGTTTTTATTTAATTGTAATTTCAGAAGTAATTGCAGGTTTTTTTTGTCTTCTAATGACCTATCCAGTGAATAAGATATCAGTAACCAATCAGATTAGTGCAGTGGTGTTAGTGTGCTGCTACACTACATTACAACAGATAGTCCTATCTACATTGTATCTGCTGTCCAACCACAGTGCAGGTGGCCCTGTCATGGAAGTGTCTGTTTCTGTGTCTAGTAAAGGTGGCCAAAAATGTCTTTACATTTTTAAAGGGAACCTGTCACCAGGGACCTCATTTTCACTAAAGACAGTTTCCAGAAGCTTATCACACCAGCAGTGCAAATCTGCCTTTCTGCCTTTTCTAAGCATTTGCATTACAATATAATTGTGTGTTATAATTTACCTTGCTCCCTGACAAAATCCTGGGGTAGTCACAGGGGCTGGACGCATTTAAAAAACAACATGTGGCTTGTCTGTGTTACCCACTCCTCAAAGCTTGGCCCCCACCTTTGTGCTCATGTCTACCTCCACCTCCTGCTTCTTCTCAGAGGTCACAGCCTGGTGACATGACATCCGTGGGAAGGGACAAGCTGTACAGGAGCACAAACATGGAGGTAGCCTGCAGCTCAAACTTGTTGTTTTTTGAAATGCATGCAAACCAAAGTCCAGTCCCTTTGACTACCCCAGGATTTTGTCAGGATGCAAGAGTAAGTTATAACACACAATTATACTGTAATGCAAATGCTTAGAAAAGGCAGAAAGACATATTTGCACTGCAGGTGTCATGGGCTTTTACAACCTGTCTTTAGTGAAAAATGAGGTCCCTGGTGACAGGTTCCCTTTAAATAAAGTACCTTTAGCAAGTCTTTAACAGTATTAGAGTATTAGTAGTATGAGCAGCCCGCACATTTTGTGTTTAATTTAAGTGGCTCCTATAAAAGCTTTATGTGGCCAAAGATTTGAAGACTGGAAAGCTAAGTTTGAACCCATCGGACTACTCTGCAAGGAGCTGACAGGAGACACCGACGTGGAAGACCTATTTGAGATTCAGCATGCCCACATTATCATGACAACACCTGTGAGTAAACTTGTGATCTAACAATAGAATTAAATCAATCATTAGTTGAGCAATAAGGTTGTCAGATGTGTTACAATCAGAAGGAGATTTTGGGCCTCCTGGGAAGGCTAAAGTCAGGCAAAGGAAGAGGATGAGCCAACGTTCAAGTTTAGGTTTGGCATGCAGGTTCAGCAACCTGACCCTGACATAATGCCGGGTCGGATGCCATACAATCCGGCAAATGAACACCCCTAACAACTAACCATGGTTATGATTGGCCAGGAGGATGCCCCTAGCAGCTGGCCATGGCCAAGAGCTCATCCGACAGACATTTAAAGTGTAAGGATGGCTTTAGTATTGCATATTAAACATCTCCTAGAATTATTTTTTGTAGGTTCATTGTATCTAGATGTTTTCTGTATCTTAATAAGATGTAAGTCATTTCTTTATGTCATTTAGGAAAAATGGGATAGTACCACCAGAAAATGGAGGGACAATACCTTGGTTCAACTTGTACGTCTCTTTCTTATCGATGAGGTAATTATCTTTGTTCAACATTTGAAAAAGAAACCCAGGGGGTAGTTTTCTTTTTATTAAAATAGAGAAACAACTCACTTCCCAGGAGGGCAAATACAATGATTGAAACCAATGGTTACACTGTATGTGAGCCACAGGGCACATTCACCATGTCGAAGAGCTGATGACTTCATAGCAAAGGCTTCATAGCTATGCTTTTAAAATCTATTTTTCATAGTAAGCCAGAGAGCAATTATTATTCACTGTAAAGTAGATGTATGTGATCTTAATCATGTGTTCCTCTTGGTATAGGTGCACACAGTGAAAGATGAAAGCCGTGGAGCAACTCTTGAAGTTGTAGTCAGCAGAATGAAAACAATGCAGGCCTCGCTATCTCGCACAGCAACAAATACTGAAGATTTTCTTCCCATGCGTTTTGTGGCAGTTTCTGCAACTATTCCTAATGCTGATGATGTATGTCTTATTCACCATAAATTTCCAACAATTAAATATTAAGCACGGCGCTGTACGGGATATGTACGGTGCAGCACCGTACCATAGCCAGGAGAAAGATAGGACATGTCCTATCTTTCCCCACAATGTGGTGCAGTGCGCCATATATCGCTATGGAGAGGGGCGGGGGTGAGCAGCGCTCACCACCTCCTCCTCTCCCGGGCGCCAATGTGTGCCTGCCGTGCTACGTCACACGTCAGTGTGAATGTAGCCTTAGAAGAAATATAGGGATTAGATGTTGTACTACAGAAAAATAACTATGAGCAGAAACTATATACCTGCTTTGCATTTTAGATTGCTGAGTGGCTTTCAGATGGAAAGTATCCCGCCATATGTATGAAAATGGACGAATCTCATCGGCCAGTGAAACTCCGAAAAGTAGTGCTGGGATTTCCCAGCAGCATGAATCAAACCGAATACAAATTTGACCTAAGCCTTAACTATAAAATTGCTGGTGTTATACAGACCTATGCAGAAAGGAAGCCAACACTTATTGTAAGCATAAACCTGTCATGTATTTCAGATGTACTCATATTTTTTAGCATACCTTATGATCAATGTGATCAATTTTTTCTCATAGTTTTGTTCCACAAGGAAAGGGGTTCAACAGGCAGCTTGTGTGCTTGCAAAGGATGCAAATTTTACCTTGAGTTTTGAGCATAAAAACAGGTTTGAATTAAAATATTTTTAAATGCTTTTTTATTGGAAAAAAAAGTTAAAATTTTGAGACCTCATAAAAGGAAATCTACCATTTGTTTTTGTGCTTTATGAACCAAACACCTTGAGAATGCTGTAGCTACACTGATGCAGAAACATATCTTGTTTAATACCTAAACTGAGTGGTTTTGCTCAAAAAACAATTGTACCACTCTGCAGTGTTTGTTAGCGTTATCAGAGTTTTCCGATAACGCTAGCAGTGTAACACATATATGCTGTATACACATAGCATATGCTGTAGCACATGTGCTGTAGCACTAGGACAGTGATGGCGAACCTTTTAGAGACCGAGTGCCCAAACTGCAACCCAAAACCTAATGACTTATCGCAAAGTGCCAGTACGGCAATTTAACCAGAAAACTGACGGTTTAGTTTAGAATCAATTTACACAGGACTGTCTGAGCTCAGATTCCAGCAGTCCTATACACACTGAAACGCCACTTTTACACCATTTTACATCACATAAAAGAGTAATAAAAAGTTATCAAAAGGTCACGCAGTCCTCAAAATGGTAGCAATGAAAACAACGGCTCATTAAGCAAAAAAATCACCCCTCCCCAGCTCCGTGCACTAAAGTTATTAGCGTCACAAGATGGCGAAACTATTTTCTTTTTCGTACACTGTTTTAATTATAGAAAAAGCATTAAAACACAATAAAACCTACAAATCACTGCGATAGGACCGAACCAAAGAATAAAGGAGACAAATGATTTGGAGCAGCAAAAGTATTAAAATCTACAGCTTCCCAGTACACGACATGGAATAATAAATGACAAGTAAAATATGTTACGCAAAATATAAGCCCTCACACAGGTATATATAAATGCACATATAAATTTATAATATAATATGCATATACATAAATACATACATAAAAATACATATGTTACTTACTCTTGCTCAGGTGTCTGTTGTTCCAGGGGGGGGATGCAGCATCTGGAGTTCTGGGCAGTTTGGTTATGAGGCATGAGTTTCAGGGGAGAGGGTGATGGGGGGGGGGGGGCAGTGACCGGAGTTGAGCGGGGGGGGGGGCGGTAGTGAGAGCGGCCGGAGTTCTTGCGGGGGGGGGGTTGAATTGCGATAGCGGGCAGAACAGGCTGGGGTTCGGGCGCGGGGGGGGGGGGTGCTTGTGGTAGTGCTTGTGGCGCAGTTTGTGCACTGACTTTCGGCCCGGTTGCGGGCGGAGTTTTATGGGAGGTGCGGGAGCGGGCAGGAAATCAGCCTTCCTATCTATATCTGGAAGCGCCGAAGTAAAAAAATAAATAAATACACTCACCTCAGACTCGTTCCTCCGGCTGATCACTGCAGCACACACGGAGTAAGGTTCCCACATCATTTCGCTGCTAGCGCTGGGACGCTTACCGTCCTGTGCGCTGCTGTGATCGGAGTGACAGAGGAGGCAGTGTCGGCGCCCTGCACTGTCATGGCTGTTAGCAGTATCGGAGCGCAGCTCCGATACTGCTAGCAGCCATGACAACCAGGTGTGGACAGTGGTTGTCCGCACCTGGCAGTGGTTGGGAGGATGGGGCGCGTGCCAGCAGTGAGGGCTCTGCGTGCCCTCTCTGGCACGCGTGCCATAGGTTTGCCACCACTGCACTAGGAGCTGCTTACTTAAGTGCAGTTTTTAGAGGTGACAGGTCCTCTTCAAGCAGGGAAACTGAACACTGTGGATACAACAACATATAGAGCAAGAGATTTTTCCAGGATGTATGACAAAAGTAGGACACTAAGGCAATGTGCACGGAGCATAACATATAAATAATTGCCACGTATACTACACACCAAACTGTACTTTGTTCTCAAGAGAAGTCCATAATACAAATAAGGAAATGGAGACTTTACATAGTTAAGATTTCAACCTGTTCTGTGTGTTTCACCATTTGTTTAACTAATCTTTTGTGCTTGTAATTTTGCCAGGCTTCTGAAGGCTGCTAATGGTGTCAAAGATGCAAAACTAAGGGGTACGTTCCTAATTGTAATGCCTTTGAGGTTGTCAGTCTGTTGCATCAATCTATTACCTAGTATACTAGGTATGAGTATACTGAATAGTCTAAAATTTCCATGCAGACATCGCAAGTAGAAAAGAAAAAGTGACCACTCACCATTTTCTTTAAAATCGGGTCATATTTCCTTTATTTAAGGCAGTGGTTCTCAACCTTTCTAATGCTGTGACCCCGCAATACAGTTCCTCATGTACAAGAATATTGTATTTGTGCCCAAAACGCAATAAAATCAGGGCTCCGATTAAGTTAGGCGACCCCTGTGTTTTGGACGTTCGACCCTCGCCGGGGTCGCGAGCCACAGGTTGAGAACCACTGATTTAAGGCCTAAGCACCTGAAGTACATACTCCAGAGACAAGACCTACAATAGTGCCCCTTTAGACAACTCTTTACTATGTAATAGAACACTGAATAGTCTATATGCTTCATCCGCTGATATCTTTGCAGATCTTGTGCTGTACGGTGTGGGCTATCACCATGCTGGTATGGATGTATCAGATAGGAAAATAATTGAGGCAACATTCACTGTTGGAGATCTTCCAGTACTATGTAAGTACTATGTATGTACAACAGAAATCTGATGTTGCCAAAAAGTGCATTTTTGTTACAGTAGACAGTGGAAATGTGCAACACATAAGTCAATAGAGTTTAACCCCTTAATGACCAGGACCTTTTTCTTACTGATATGTCACACGTCGCTAAGGGGTTAAAGGAAGTCTACCATCAAAATCAAGCATGATAAACCAGGGTCACTTTTAGACCCTAGTTTTGTATATATTTGTTGTCCTTCCTTCTTAAATAGACTACCAAAACTGTCTTACCCACCCCACTACTCCCTTAGCACTTTCCCCTCCCTCTTCTTGCTGTATTCTCATGGCAGAAGCACACAGATGGTGGGGTGAAGTACTCAGAAAGTAGGGGGCAGGGAGAGACATGGGACATGGAGAGGCTCAGGAAACAACCCCCAGAGTCCTGGCTCATTAGCATAATTTTACAAGTTGATTTGAGAAGGAAAATGGCCATGAACAACAAATATAAGCAGATTACAACAGTCAGTGTGCCTGGATCAATAAGTGCTTCAGTTTTATTGTGCTTGATTTTGATGGTAGATTTCCTTTAAAACAGATGGAAAGTGTGTGTATCACTAATAAGGCTAAATTCACATTTTTTTGGCTTAAAGATAATGTACCCATTAGTAGACCCACCATCGTATGACTGAAGCTGAAGACATAATGGATAAGTTTTGATTAATCTTTCTCAGTTTTCATTAATATAATATATTTTGTCTACAAATACAACTAATTTCATAATCACGTATTGTTTTTTTTCTTAGTTACCACAAGCACTTTAGCTATGGGTGTTAATCTTCCAGCACATTTAGTTATCATAAAATCGACCATGCATTATGCAGCAGGAATGTTTCAGGAGTACAGTGAGACAGACATACTGCAGATGATTGGAAGGGCTGGACGACCTCAGGTAAGTATTTTTGCAAAATGGGGATACACTGCTTTACTTGGTGTAACATGAAGGAGTGCACCAAGCAGTTATCTACACTTTTATTTAGCTTCTTAACATTCTACTAGTATCTGACACATAGAAAAAGAGAAATAAAACAGATCAGAGATGAGAGATGAGATCCATGAGATGGATATAAAACACAATGACACTCTCAGCTCTGCTAACTCACCTATAACACAAACAGAGTCAGCCCTGCTATATGCCTCCCTCAGATAAAGACCTTATATGTCTGTAGCTTGTAGAGTAAGTGTCTGCACACTGCTGCTTGCCGACAGAAAGTGCCTGTGTCTGAGCTGGTCTTGTTAAGTAAGGGGGAGGGGCACGAAGCACTGCAGTGTGCAGATAAGAGAAGCTATTCATGAGAAGAATCTGACCATAATCAGAAGATTCACGGTCATATCCAGGGGCAACCAAAATTGTGTACACCAGGACTGTTATAAAATATTTAAATAATTAGCATGTCTAAGACACATAATGCATAATCAATAAATGTATAGAAAATTCCATAAGGCTTCCTGTATTATACACCACTACAATAGTGGTTTGTCATAAGTACATTGATGCTGTGGTCTGAAAATAATGGAATACTCATCAGAACATTGACTAATGGAAAATATATAAACTAAGATACAGATGTAGTAATAGTATCACATATGCCGTAGTAAAGAATATTGCCTGATAAAATATTCCAACATCTGTCCCTTACCAGTTCGATACAACAGCCATAGCAGTTATCATGACAAGGTTAAGTACTAAGGAGAAGTATGTACAGATGCTGGATGGAGTGGATACCATCGAAAGCAGGTAATAAATATTCCTTCCTTGTTTTAAACAGTGTTTGTTGTGTGACAGCTGTATATCTGTATCATTATAGATACAGCAATACTTAAAGGTATATCAAGCTTGTGAAAAAACAAAAAAATACTCACCTCTGCTCCTCTTGATGTTGATCCCGGTGCTTGTCTTGACACAAGTTGTCTGGCACTCTGGGCTGCTAATTATACACGCCCCCGCACCTCCCTCTCCCATGCTCCCATGTGATGTCACGTGAGAGGCGTGAATTCATGCCCCTCACGTGAAATGACCTCCCTCTCCCAGCATGGTTCTGGGGCGTACATAATTAGCAGCCCGGAGCACCTGACATCTTGTCTCCATGCTCTGGACATCGCCAGGATCAAGAGGAACGGAGGCGAGAATTTACAGGTGTTTTCTTGTTTTTTAAAATGGTTGTCTGAGAGTCATCCTCTGTCTTTAACCACTTTAGAGGTTTGTCTGTACAGTTTTGTACATTAGAGTGGCTGCTCACTTTAACTAGTGGTCATCTGTTCTTCCCAAGGTAAGTTGTTAGTGGCAAGACAAAAATGGCAACATGTAAAACATGGTTCCTCTTCAAAATATGTGAAAATGGGTAATCCTTTTTCATTATCCACAGGGTACAGGAGTACTAGGTTCCCCACTAGTCAGTGTGGATCAGCAGAACAGGGAAAAGCATGGTAGCATTACTGGATATTGTAATTTTTCTTGTATGTACATGAAAGTGTATGAAGTGCATTTGTAATGGCAGCCCCCAAAAAATACTAATACAAAAAATCCAAAAGTGACATTTTCTGGCTTATATCCCAAATTCAATCCAAAGACCAATTCTATGAAAAACCAAATGTTTGATTAAAGGAAATCTACTGTCAAAATCAAGAATGATAAACCAGGGAGAGTTACTCATAGACTATAGTAAGCTAATGAGCCACAAGGGCTTCCGTAGCCCCTCTGTGATTGGCTTTACAGACTATTAGACTGTATCAGCACTTGTGCAAAGAGCCTGTGAGTAGATGACCCCTGGTATTATGCTTGATTTTCAACTTTGAAAATGATGCTAATGAGTCTGAAGGGCTCTGGGGGTGTTAACAGAGACCCTCAGTGTTGTAGCTTCACAGGCTTAACATGTCTTACCCTCCCTCTGCTCTCTCCCTCCTCCCTCTGCCTATGTAATGTAGCAGCAGGAAGTGCAGTGGGGCAGGGAGACCTGCTCTGCTCAGGATATCAGCTTATGAAGCTACAGCACTGAGGGGCTCTGGACACTGTCCACAGATCCCTTCTGGCTCATTAGCATACTTATAATAGTTGATTTTAGAAGGATAATGGATAATGATTTTAAATGGATAAGAAATATAAGAAGATTACCACAGTCACGGTTCCTGGATCTAGGAGTAAGTGTCTCTGGTTTATCATGATGGATTTTGGTAGATTTCCTTTGAATTTAAAAAAAAATGTTCTGATGTTTTTAGTAAGATTAATGTACAAAAGCTACTTAGGAAATTTCAGTTCTACTTCTATATTATTCACACAAATATTAGCATGTATAGTTATGTATATTTCATATTTCACAGCCTGCACAAACATTTGGTGGAACATCTCAATGCAGAAATAACCTTGCACACGATTACTGATGTTAACATTGCCTTGGAGTGGATAAGATCAACTTTCCTGTACATCAGAGCATTGAAAAATCCTTCACACTACGGTATGTATTGTTTTCATTGTCAGATTGTCAGAAACAATTTAGGAACATTCAAATGTTCATTTAATTAAATGACTTCACCCTAAACATATGCATGAATGTAATAAGCACAGATGACTTGTTCCTGTTACCTATTTTTGATTTGTTTAGGTTAAAATGTTCTTTATGATCTGATTTAACGGTCAGGAATATTTGCTGGTATCCAGGGACACTGTTAGTCTTGGTCAGTTTATTCAGTAATAAAATGCTCATATAAAACAATGATATGCAGGGACAACCATTATTTTAGGTAATGTGTAATTTAGGATTTCTTCCAATTATGAAATCTGTCTTATAGACTTTTTATATTTTCCTAGGTTTCCCACAAGGTTTGGATAGAACTGGAATCGAAGCTAAATTGCAGGGTACATTTAGTATTTTTTTTCACATTATTATTACAATTTTTATTGACATCTTTATCTTTATATAATTTTATTTTACAGGAAGTCTACAATCAAAATGCATGATCAGGAACACTTGCCTATAGGTCCAGACACTGTGACTGTGGTAATCTTCTTATGTTTGTTATCCATGGCCTCCTTCCTTCTAAAATTAACTAAAATTAATGAGCCAGTAGGGCTTTGGAGCATTACTAGAGCCCCTCCATGCTTCAGCTTTACTGGCTGTTACACTGTCTCCCCCTCTGCTCCCTCAGTACTTCACCCTAATGTAATGCCACTTCAGTAGAGGAACTTTTAGTACACAGTGGGAGGGGGAAATTGCTCCTGCACAGTGTAACAGCCTGTAAAGCTACGGCACGGAGTGGCTCTGGTAACGCGCCCAGACCCCTTCAAACAAATATAAGAAGATTACCACAGTCATGGCGTCTGGGTCTAGTGTCCCTGGTTTATCATGCTGAATTTTTTTACTAGCAATGTATTAAGGGAGAACATATCCATATACCCCGTTTGATTAAATAATGGGTGCCCTTGTTGATAATAAAAGCAGGCCACTGTAAAGGCCATCCCTTCTACAATTCCTTGTCTTACTTTACACAAGATACTTTTTATAGGGAACCTGTCATCAGGCAGGTTATTTTTTTACACAATGCTAGGCTGATTTTAAAAAAATGCCTTTTGCCTGCATTCTGACTAGAGTCAATTCTTTTAAAAAGTTTCTTTACATTACCTGGCTCCCTGCCAGCAGTCCCTGTCTCCTTACTTAGGTCTCCTCCCACCAGCACAGGGGGAATGTAGATTCATGGCAAGAGACTGTAGAGGGAAGAACCACTAGACAAGGAAAAGTTACATATTATCAAGAAATAGTGTTACTACCTATGTATACTCTGTTTCTTCATATCCAATTAATTCTATAAGAGATCCTATAGGCAGCAATGTAGAACAATGCGGACATGTCACAAATAATGAAGATGAGAATACTCCTTTAACACATCACTTTTTTGAAAGCATTCTTAGCATTTGTTTCACCTGCCTTATACTTTTGCTCACTACTGCTTGTTGATTTTCTTTATAACAGAGCTTTGCTTGAGAAATCTGAATGCTTTAGCTTCAGTTGGATTAATTAGAATGGATGAAGATATCAATTTTAAGCCTACAGGTAACTGCATGCAAGCTAAAGATAAATACTAAAGATACATTTTTTTACAAATATTCAAGTATTACATGCTTTTATTATTTTACACATGGGATACTTGAACAGACAGTCCTGGTACTCGCTTCCCTGAGAAGAATATCACTACAGCTTACCTGAAGGGCAGTTCACTCCTAATGATGAATCAGTGAGAGTCAATACTGCTTTGTCTATTCTTTGGGGTATTCTGTGATTGTAAGAAAATATTAACTTTAAAAATAGTCTTTTAGAGTCTGTAACTCTACCATTTTGTAACCTTCATGTGTACACTTTTTCTGGGCAGTCAATAGTGGTTTTAAAGTAATATATGTATTTAAAGAGTACCTATCATCTGTAAAACGGCACAAGGAGCTGCTTACTATGTACACTAGAAACGCCGAACCGCGCTGTCAGCGGTTGGGCGTATCCATGAGGGGGTGGGATTAGGGACAGTGACTGCTGCATGAAGCTTGGCAGTCACCGCCAGCCTATGGAGTGGGAGGGGCGGTCCGGGGGAGAAGCAGCGCCTCATACCACCCCCTCATGAATACGCCTGACCACTTACAGCACGGTCCAGCGTTTCTATTGTACATCGCAGAAGTGTCTGTTAGCGTTATCGGAGGTTTCTGATAATGCTAGCAGTGTAACACTGCTGCATCTGTTGTAGCACTAGGAGCTTACTTTAGTAAGCAGCTCCTAGTGGCGTTTTTACAGGTGACAGGTCCTCTTTAAGTAAAAACATAAAACAAGCAAACACAGAAGACAACATTTAGGATGCTGAAAGACCCCATATTATAATTCCCCCTTTATTTAAGCACCCCCTTCATTCCTTTTTGTAGTGAAAAATAACATCATTCTCACTACTATCCCAATATTTTCCATGCATAAGCTTTGCTCTTCTGTTCCTTGCTGCTGGTATATGTGGCTATGAAGCCAGCAGGCGTGATGACATCATAACATTGGGCCTACTCGCCTCTGCCGGACACAGCAGTGGCACAGGCTCAATGGTGAAATGAGGAGACAACAGCTCCCTGCTTCAGCATCACATTCATCTCTTTGTGTCTAAGGGATGCAAATCTTCACATCTTCACTGGGGCTTCTCCTACTGTGAACATTTATAGGGGCAGAAGAGTTGGAAAAAAACAGAAGCCCCCTAAGGATTGACTTCACTGGAGTGTGTTGGATGCAAAATTCTATGCAATGTTTAGACACCACTCACTAAACCTCTAGTGCAGACAAATTGTAGCTGAAAGCCGTAGTCATTATTTCTCAGGAAATTTCCCCAAGTATGTCTGTGGGCAAAGGGAGACCTGAAGATCTGGAACAGAGATAAATATTTTTGAAGATGTTTCACTGGGCACTTAAATACTGACTAATTACAAGCTAACTTCCTGGGTGGGATAAGGAAAAGTTAACATCAAGGAAGACTTTGGGGGTCATTTACTAAAGGCCCGATTCGCGTTTTCCCGACGTGTTACGCGAATATTTCCGATTTGCGCCGATTGTACCTGAATTGCCCCGGGATTGTGGCGCACGCGATCGGATTCTGGCGCATCGGCGCCGGCATGCGCGCGACGGAAATCGGGGGGCGTGGCCGAACGAAAACCCGACGTATTCGGAAAAACCGCCGCATTTAAAAACCGGAAAAGTGTCGCTGGGGGAGCGCTTACCTTCACTTGGTCCGAGGTGGTGAATTCCGGCGCGATGAGATGACTTTCAGCGCAGCAGCGCCACCTGGTGGACGGCGGAAGAACTACATTCATAAATCCCGGCCGGACCCGAATGCAGAGCAGAGAACGCGCCGCTGGATCGCGACTGGACCGGGTAAGTAAATGTGCCCCTTTGTATCTTATCAACACAGTGTAGATAATTAGTTTGGCCATAGACAAAGGTCAGGGAAGAAAGAAGAGTTTTAACAGATAGTTTTGTTCATAGAACCTTATTTTCTTTTTTAGAACACGGTAAACTCATGGCTTTGTACTATATTGCCTTTGACACCGCTAAAATGTTCAACAATCTTCAAGGAAAAGAAACACTGGCTGACCTGGTAAGCATATATGCAATATGGTATTCTGTAAAATGTAAAGGTAAAATGTAAACCCCATTATCTTCCACGTGACCTTTATGTGTCTCACCTACTTATGCTATATCTTTTTTACTTCAGTACATATATGTGGGGACATTTATTAGGGCTAATACAACAGTTTTCTTGTATTCAAGCCCTGAATTAATGGCAGTTCTTTACAGATTGGCAGGAACTGTGATCATTTCCCCCGTAACGCCACCTCCACGCCACACATGCAGGCGGCAGAGTGGGCCAGCACGCGGCATTCCTCCTCTGCGCCTGCACAGTCACTATAGCCTACGACTGTTCAGGCATGGACAGTCACTGGCATGGCTGAGAGCAGGGACGGTTTTATTGTGGCCCTGGGAAAAACTAAAAGTGGGGCCCCAAAATAAAACATTTTTATGAACAGTCACATTCAGTAAGATGCTTCCTTTAGCCCTGCACAGTAATAACATGTTGTAGTTAAGGCAAGACAATGTGTAATATGGGACTGTAGGAACATTTATAGGAGATATATGATAGGTAGATTGATGATAGAAGATAAATATATATAAAAGGATATAGATTTATAAGTATATAGATTGATAGATGCAGAAATATAAAGTAGATTATCTATAGATAGCTATATAGATGATTGATAGATATATATGAGAAATAGACACAGTAGAAGAGAGATAATAGATAATAGATAGGAGATAAAAGATAAATAGATAGTCAAAAAGCTAGATATATTAATAGTTAGATAAACCATTATCTTAGATAACTAGACAGATAGATGATAGATATATAGACAGGAGATAGAAGATAAGCATCTTCAACCGGGCAATCAACCAATAGGTATTAAAGGAGCAATACATCCTCTGTCCACAAGAGTCCACATGTAGGGGTCCCCTTTAGGACAGGGGGCCCCGGCAAATGGCCAGTTTGTCGTCCCCTAATGCCGGCCCTGGCTGAGAGTCTTCCAGAACTTTTAACCTTTGTATTGCAAAAGATTCAAAACCCTGGTTAAAACCTGCAGCAGTAATTGACATGATGTAAAATCACATGAATCATATCTGTTTGCTGTGACTGTATATTGCGGGGCAGTAGTCACAGAGCGTTACCCACTGAAATGACTGCTTTTGTTGCTGTGGCCTTAGACTACAGCAGTTCAAAATTTATTATTATATGATATGTACATACCTCAGGTCTTTAAGATGATGAGTTATTAGTGTTGATGTGTTTATAGATCACGCTGATATCTACTTGTAAAGAATTCTCTGATGTCCAACTCAGAACCAATGAGAAGAAAGCGCTCAATCAGTTGAATAAGGATAAAAACAGAGTAACTATTAGGTACAAGTAACAAAATACAGCAATAATGTTATGAGTTCATTCATTGGTCTAATACAGTGACCTGAGAGATAGAGAACAGAGCTTTGTGCTTCCTGGTTTATTCTCTGTTCCATTCTTCATTCATCTGCTGTTGGGGTGCAGGGAGTTGTACCCCCACCAATTGTAATCTTTAGGATGGATCATCTTTAATCGAATATATATGTATATATTTACACATATATTTTTCATAGCATTGTATTATATTACAATCACTGCTGTCTCTAGGATGCTTGTCAGTACATCTAATATACAACTGTCGCTCCTTTCTGTTCTTTCCTTTACTCCCTGTGGTTGTGTCACTCGCACTATTATTATTTTTCTTGCTACATGCCTCACTAATATGTTACTTCCATTTGCCTATTTTCACCTTGTCATTCTACACACATGCCCATATTGCAGTTGTTTTACTACAAGACTTACATTGTTGAAGTAATTAAATACACATAATTACACATATCCACCACATGTGGTTATTTAGTTACATACATCTACGGGGGAAGGGGAGGCCAAAAATGTACATTTGTTTTTTGTAGATAATACTCAGCCTAATAACTAAGGGGATATCAATAAAGTGTGTTTTTTATCACCACAAACACTAAGGAGTACATTTACTGACCCGGTCCTGTCATGATCCCCGAGGTGCATTGTCCGACGAGGATGAGGTCCGGCGCCATTCACTAAGATCGTGCACCCGATATCCTGCATGTGTCGCTTCCTTGCTCAGGTCCGCCAGAGTTCACCTACTTCTTCCTGGTGTATGTGAGTGCATGTGTTGCGACACAATTTGCATTTTAAATCCCGCGCTTAGTCCGAATCAGTCGGGTTGTCCGACGCCCAAACTCCCCCGATTTGTGTCGCATGAAAGTCGGTGCGATTGTGACACAATCCGATCACATGCATCAAAAACCCTTGTTAAATGCGCCGCAAATCTAAAATAGTCAGAAACCCGACGGAAATACGGTGTGAGGACCCTTAGTAAATGTGCCCCAAAGTCCCTATTTAAGAGAACAGTTGTAAACTGTAATACCAAACATGGCCTTAGTTTGTTGCATTGTGCATTGCTTTTCCTGAACATGGGATGGAAGGAGGACAACATGAAAATCATGAAAGTCATGCTTGATGTTAAGGGGCTGCCTTAGAAGGTAGCCAGGGGCGGACTGGGAATTTAAAATGGCCCTGGAAAAAAATATAAAAGTGGCCCCATTTAACGGGCGGAGTCAAAACAAGTGGGTGTGGTCAGATAAAGTGGGTGTGGCTATAACAGACAAATTGTTGGTAGATGGCCTTAATGCAAAACAATAACATCTTTTGCTAGTAAGTGAATCTAATGTGCAAAGAATGTGACCTGTCGATTAGTAAATGATGCAAACACACAACCCGATAAGCCTTAAATAGCTTTCCCCTGTGCCATACATGTACAATTCAGAGAAATAATACGGTATATTGATACTGCCTCCTATGTACAAGAATAATGCTACAATAACACATTCAATCCTGCCTTCTATATACAAAATAAAACTACTACAATAACCTCACCCATATACAAGCCAACTACTATAATACTGCCCCCTATGTGCAGGAATATAACTACTATAATACTGCCCCTATGTACAAGAATATAACTACTATAATATTGCCCCCTATGTACAAGAATATAACTACTATAATACTGCCCCCTATGTACAGGAATATAACTACTATAATACTGCCTCCTATGTACAAGAATATAACTACTATAATACTGCCCCCTATGTACAGGAATATAACTACTATAATACTGCCCCCTATGTACAAGAATATTACTACTATAATACTGCCCCCTATGTACAAGAATATAACTACTATAATACTGCCCCCTATGTACAAGAATATTACTACTATAATACTGCCCCCTAAGTACAAGAATATAACTACTATAATACTGCCCCCTATGTACAAGAATATAACTACTATAATACTGCCCCCTATGTACAGGAATATAACTACTATAATACTGCCCCCTATGTACAAGAATATAACTACTATAATACTGCCCCTATGTACAAGAATATAACTACTATAATACTGCCTCATATGTACAGGAATATAACTACTATAATACTGCCCCCTATGTACAAGAATATTACTACTATAATACTGCCCCTTATGTACAAGAATATAACTACTATAATACTGCCTCCTATGTACAGGAATATAACTACTATAATACTGCCCGCTATGTACAGGAATATAACTACTATAATACTGCCCCCTATGTACAAGAATATAACTACTATAATATTGCCCCCTATGTACAAGAATATAACTACTATAATACTGCCCCCTATGTACAGGAATATTACTACTATAATACTGCCCCCTATGTACAAGAATATAACTACTATAATACTGCCCCCTATGTACAAGAATATAACTACTATAATATTGCCCCCTATGTAAAAGAATATAACTACTATAATACTGCCCCCTATGTACAGGAATATAACTACTATAATACTGCCCCCTATGTACAAGAATATTACTACTATAATACTGCCCCCTATGTACAAGAATATAACTACTATAATACTGCCTCCTATGTACAGGAATATAACTACTATAATACTGCCCCCTATGTACAGGAATATAACTACCCTGTTTCCCCTAAAATAAGACATCCCCCAAAAGTAAGACCTAGTACAATTTTGCTCCGGCTTAGAAATATAAGGCCTCCCCTGAAAATAAGACTTAGCGGCTGTCATTGCAGCAGCTACCCCCCCACGCCATACATTAGTATTAGGAAATCTTTTAGATGCTGCCAATGATTCCAATAGAAATTGAGTCACAAGAAATACAGCAGGAAATTCAGAGTTTGGATAGTCATAAGAGAAGTAGATTTTTTGTTCAACGATAAATGTAAATTCTTGTTCATGGAAAAATAAGACATCCCCTGAAAATAAGACCTAGTGCCTCATTAGGACCAAAAATTAATATAAGACACTGTGTTATTTACGGGGAAACAGGGTACTATAATACTGCCCCCTATGTACAAGAATATAACTACTATAATACTGCCCCCTATGTACAAGAATATAACTACTATAATACTGCCCCTATGTACAAGAATATAACTACTATAATACTGCCTCATATGTACAGGAATATAACTACTATAATACTGCCCCCTATGTACAAGAATATAACTACTATAATACTGCCCCCTATGTACAAGAATATAACTACTATAATACTGCCCCCTATGTACAAGAATATAACTACTATAATACTGCCCCTATGTACAAGAATATTACTACTATAATACTGCCCCCTATGTACAAGAATATAACTACTATAATACTGCCCCCTATGTACAAGAATATAACTACTATAATACTGCCCCCTATGTACAAGAATATTACTACTATAATACTGCCCCCTATGTACAAGAATATAACTACTATAATACTGCCTCCTATGTACAAGAATATTACTACTATAATACTGCCCCCTATGTACAAGAATATAACTACTATAATACTGCCCCCTATGTACAAGAATATAACTACTATAATACTGCCCCTATGTACAAGAATATAACTACTATAATACTGCCTCATATGTACAGGAATATAACTACTATAATACTGCCCCCTATGTACAGGAATATAACTACTATAATACTGCCCCCTATGTACAAGAATATAACTACTATAATACTGCCCCCTATGTACAAGAATATAACTACTATAATACTGCCCCCTATGTACAAGAATATAACTACTATAATACTGCCCCCTATGTACAGAAATATAACTACTATAATACTGCCCCCTATGTACAAGAATATAACTACTATAATACTGCCCCCTATGTACAGAAATATAACTACTATAATACTGCCCCCTATGTACAAGAATATAACTACTATAATACTGCCCCCTATGTACAAGAATATAACTACTATAATACTGCCCCCTATGTACAGGAATATAACTACTATAATACTGCCCCCTATGTACAGGAATATAACTACTATAATACTGCCCCCTATGTACAGGAATATAACTACTATAATACTGCCTCCTATGTACAGGAATATAACTACTATAATACTGCCCCCTATGTACAGGAATATAACTACTATAATACTGCCCCCTATGTACAGGAATATAACTACTATAATACTGCCCCCTATGTACAGGAATATAACTACTATAATACTGCCCCCTATGTACAGGAATATAACTACTATAATACTGCCCCCTATGTACAGGAATATAACTACTATAATACTGCCCCCTATGTACAGGAATATAACTACTATAATACTGCCTCCTATGTACAGGAATATAACTACTATAATACTGCCCCCTATGTACAGGAATATAACTACTATAATACTGCCCCCTATGTACAGGAATATAACTACTATAATACTGCCCCCTATGTACAGGAATATAACTACTATAATACTGCCCCCTATGTACAGGAATATAACTACTATAATACTGCCCCCTATGTACAGGAATATAACTACTATAATACTGCCCCCTATGTACAGGAATATAACTACTATAATACTGCCCCCTATGTACAGGAATATAACTACTATAATACTGCCCCCTATGTACAGGAATATAACTACTATAATACTGCCCCCTATGTACAGGAATATAACTACTATAATACTGCCCCCTATGTACAAGACTATAACTACTATAATACTGCCCCCTATGTACAAGAATATAACTACTATAATACTGCCCCCTATGTACAAGAATATAACTACTATAATACTGCCCCCTATGTACAAGACTATAACTACTATAATACTGCCCCCTATGTACAAGAATATAACTACTATAATACTGCCCCCTATGTACAGGAATATAACTACTATAATACTGCCCCCTATGTACAAGAATATAACTACTATAATACTGCCCCCTATGTACAAGAATATAACTACTATAATACTACATATATACACAGAAGCGAACATGAAAAAAATCAGTATTTATCATATACAGCTACAGAAAACACATGAGATCCTCACCTATTGCATCCAGTGACATCAGGTGATGTCTCCTCGGATTAGACTCGTTCCTTATCTTCTCCATTAGTTCCACCATCTCCTTGTCTCTTCCTCCAGGTACACAGCTTTCCTGCAGAGTTTACCACACAGACGTCTTATGTTCTGCACTTCCCCATTGTCCCTTCTTCTGCTACCACCTATACTGTGCCCCAAATACTGTAATAGAGCCCCCTGAAATATTAGTACCACACAAATAGTGCCCCATAATGTAACACCCCTACCCCAGACATAGAATTTATGCCCCCAACCTACCCCAGACATAGAAATTATACCCCCTGCCCGCCCCAGACGTATAATTAATGCCCCCCTGCCCGCCCCACACATATAATTAATGCCCCCTGCCAGCCCCAGATATAGAATAATCCCCCCCACCCCTACCCCAGACGTATAATTAATGCCCCCTGCCAGCCCCAGATATACAATAATGCCCCCTGCCCGCTTCAGACATATAATAAATGCCCCCTGCCAGCCCCAGATACACATTAATGCCCCCGCCATATAATTAATGCCCCCTGCCTGCCCTAGATATAGAATAATGCCCCCCGCCCCAGAAATATAGTTAATGCCCCCTGTCAGCCCCAGATATACAATACTGCCCCCCGCCATATAATTAATGCCCCCTGCCCGCCCCAGACATATAATAATGCCCCCTGCCCGCCTCAGACATATAATTAATGCCCCCTGCCAGCCCTAGATATGGACTAATGCCCCCCCCCCCCCGCCCCAGACATATAATTAATGCCCCCTGCCAGCCCCAGATATAGAATAATGCCCCCCACCATATAATTAATGCCCCCCTGCCAGCCCCAGATATAGAATAATGCCCCCCACCATATAATTAATGCCCCCCTGCCAGCCCCAGATATACAATAATGCCCCCTGGCCGCCTCAGACATATAATTAATGCCCCCTGCCAGCCACAGATATAGAAAAATGCCCCCCTGCCATATAATTAATTCCCCCTGCCAGTCCCAGATATAGAATAATGCCCCCCTGCCATATAATGAATGACCCCCCCCCCCCCGATATACAAAAATGCCCCCCATTCTATAATTTAAAAAAAAAACATAATACTCACCTCTTTGGAGCAGGTTTCTTCCCGTCTTCCCTCGGTCTTCGGCGGCGTGGTGCAGAGGCGCGGGATAGTGACGTCACTGCTCCGCGCCTCTTACACCAAGCCGCGGAGCTACACGGAGGCAGGCGACTGGACAGCTGGTAAGTCAGCCTCCTCCACACTACACAGGTCGCGCAATGAAGTCAATTGCGCGACCTGTGTAGCTGAATGTATACACAGACGCAGAAGCAGCGCTGCTGCGCTGCGTCTGTGTACTAATTAATAGTACCTGCATCGTACGATCGTACGATGCAGGTACTATAGAGTTGTAGGGAGTGCGGACCGGCCCCGGAGCAGCTCCGGACCGGCCCAGGACCGACCGGCCCACCGGGAAGATTCCCGGTGGGTACAATGGCCAGTCCGCCCCTGAAGGTAGCCAATGTTTTCCTTATCCCATCCTGGGAAATGTATTTGCATATATCCCAGTATCCCCCAGTGGAGCGTCAGTGGCTATAGATCTCCACACACCTGAAGGCGGCCTTAATTGGCAAAGTCTTCATAGGGAGAGCTCTTACTTCCTGACCCTTTACTGAACATGGAAATCTTTTTCAACTTCACAGCACATGCATTGCTGGTTATTTTTCTACCTTAAGGCTGCATTCCCCCGCCCCTTTCCTTAGAGAAACATGGCGCACAGAGCCGTATTCCGAGAAAAGATAGGACATGTCCACCGTGCGTCCATTGCCGTCTATGGGGGACATATATAGGCTGTATATATGCCCCCCATACGGCAGTGTGAATGCAGCCTAAGTTAAATTAAATCTCTGTTTGGTGAACATGTAGACTTTTATCATTAAAATAGTTTTGATGGAACATGGTGGATGCGTCATATATTTATAGTTTTCATGTTTAAAAAAAATAGGTATCCAATGGAAGGAAAGATAAAATCTAGAGAAATGAAAGTCAATTGGTAAGTGATGCACATGTATTATTCATCCTCATAATATTATACAAAATAAAAGGCATTTTTAGGCTGCAGGTCAATAGTATAGCATACACACGGCTGTAGCTAAACACACCCATAGCACTTTATTTGCAGATCATGTGTTTTGTCATTTGTGGTTGCCATACTACGTGGCCATACTTTAGGTCCTTAAAGTGAAAGTGAGAACCAGCAAGCAGGAAAACATAAGCTGTGCTTTGTGACATCAAAACAGCAAGCTTTAAGCAGGGAGAAAGTAGTTAAAGGGGTTGGCCAAAAATAAAAAGAAGGGTGAACCTATTAAGGTATAGTATTTACCTTTGTTAACCTCCTCCTCCTTCGAGGTTAGGATAGGGCTATAAATCAGTGTAAATGTCAGGAAGAGCATATATAAGTGCAATGGAATCTGTTATCTGTGTTTAGTATACATTATACATGCTGATAATAAGGCTCCTCTTAGCAACATTCAATTAGTCTGTTGCTAAGGAGATATTTTCAAATTATTGAATTAACAAGACATAATTTATAGTATATATAGTTTGTCAGAAAAACACTCCCCCGGCACGATTTTCTTTTTTTTACTGTACTGTGCTGTATTGTAACATCCAAACTCAAAGCGTAATACAAAGAAAAAAATGTTACATCATAAAAAGAGTTGAATCAATAAAAAATGTGACCTTCTCTTTTATTTTATAGTCTTATACAGGCTCAACTTGGATGTCTTCCTGTTCAAGATTTTTCCCTGATGCAGGATATGGCGAAGATTTTCAGACATGGCACACGAGTGGCTAAATGTATGTGTGCATGTAGATATATATATACATATTTCAAACTACATTTTTAACTTAGTTACATTTCAGTTGTTTTATTCTACTAGATGAATTTCTGACATTTTGACTTTAGATCTTTCTGAGTGTTTAGCATTACAAGAAAAGAAATTCATTGCATTTCTTAATGCATCAATTCTGAACAAGTGCTTCAGGTGCAAATTATGGGAAAATTCATTGCACGTTTCCAAACAATTGGACAAAATTGGTAAGTGTGTAAAATATTGATGTTTGTTTCTCGAAAACAGATTTTCAAATGTTATAATTGTTGCCTAACTTAAAGGTAAAACTCTGAATATTTGTGTAATGTGTAATGATCAATACTTACGTGATTATTTCTCAGGTGTTAGTTTAGCTAATGCAATGGTGAATGCTGGCCTCACAACCTTCAAGAAAATAGAAGATATCAATGCCAGGGAGTTAGAGTTGGTATGTTACTTTGTAATTAAAAACTTTATTAACATGAGTACAGTTTATGGTATATTAGTTGAGCATTCATATAGTATTCAGAAAAATTGTCACGTAATGGGGACACTTTACCCAGCAACATGACAGGGAACCCTAAAACACGAGCCTCCAAACAGCCCTGCCTGATTGTTTCTGCGTATCCTAGGTGATACGGGACATCCATGAAGATAGTCCCTCCCTATGCCAAAGTGTTGACACGTAACAAGACAAACAAATAAATGGTACAAACGGGACGTTGACCATCCGGGTCACAACGGAGAGAGTGTATAAAGTACATAAGCGTATAAACAGAAGACTAGTTGAGAATGAGAAGGTTAAAAATTTCTTGTTGTAATGGGACCAAGGATTGTGAATAAAGCTTCATTACAGACACCTTACGGCTGATCATTACAGTCTGGGACTATAGTAAACCATCTAGAGAGCTTCACCAGAGGTCACAGTGGGCAGAGGGGTCTGTCTTTAACTAGGGGTCGTCTGTAAGTCGGGTGTCATTAAGTAGGGGACATATGACATAAGACCCAGACACAAATGTAAAACACACACTGAATGCCTCTCTGCAAATGGATGTTTTTGATGGAGCAAAAACCAAAAAGGGCTCCTGTCCTGAAGGGGTTAGAGAAGCACAGTCAGATAGCGATTGTCAGGCTTGCGGGATGTGGATCCGCTGGACCACTGCAGACGATGGCTCAAGCCACTACCTGGGACCGGAGTCTAAGTGGTACCCGGTTTTCACCAGAGCCCGCCGCAAAGCGGGTTAGACAAGCTGCGGCGTGGTACCACCAGGTCGTTCCTCAGGCGTGACTTGTCTGCAGTGGCGGCCAAGGTTGAGGTACAGAAACAACAGTCAGGCTCGAGGTCACAGTCCAGGCACAGGGTCAGGGCAGGCGGCAGAGATGCAACGTCAGGGTCCAAACCGAGGTCAGCAACAGGAGGTCCAAGCAGAAGGGTACGGGAACACAGAATTCACGACAGCAATACGGAGGGACACTGGTACACGGGAACACGAAGGTAGTCAGGTAACACAGGAACACGGAAGGAGTCAGGCACGCGGAAAACACAGGAACGCAGAAGACACTGGAACGCAGGCAAATCGCAACAGAGCTTTCTCTAAGGCTATGAGGCACAAAGATCCGGCAAGGTAATAAGGGAGGTACTTGCCTTTTAAAGGTGAAGTGTTCAGCCAGCGCACCAATCAGCGGTGCGCTGACCCTTTAAATCTTCTGAAGGTGCCGCGCGCGCGCCCTAGGAGACGGGGACGCGCGCGCACGGAGCCAGACGGAGACACAGGAACGGGGAGAGGTGAGCTGCGCCGGCGCTGCGCCAGCGAGCCCCGGGGAGCACGGGTGAGCCCGCGACCCGCGATATGAGTCGCGGGACCACCCGTGACAGTACCCCCCCCTTCGGCCTCCCCCTCCTCTTGGGCTGTAGAAACTTCTGTAGGAGGTCATGGTCCAGGATGTTGTCTTCGGGCTCCCAGGATCTCTCTTCTGGCCCGAACCCCTTCCAGTCAACCAAGAAGAACCGCTTCCCACTCACCATCTTCATGTCGAGGATCTCCTTCACCTCATAGACGTCCGAGGAGTCAGCCACCGGAGCAGGAGGAGGTACCTGCCGGGAGAAGCGGTTCAGGATGACAGGCTTAAGTAGGGAGACATGGAAGGAGTTTGGGATGCGCATGGTGGAGGGAAGGCGCAGTTTGTAGGAGACTGGATTTATGCGGGAAAGAACCACAAAAGGACCCAGAAATCGAGGACCAAGCTTGTACCCAGGAATCTTCAAGCGGATGTATCTAGCGGATAGCCAGACCTTGTCACCAGGAGAAAAGACTGGAGAAGGCCTGCGTTTTTTGTCGGCCTGGAGTTTAGTGCGAGTAGAGGCCCGCAGCAAAGAAAGGCGAGTCTGCTCCCAGATGGTCTTCAGATCTCGTATCAGCACATCAGCAGCAGGAACATCAGTGGGCACAGGTAGAGGAAGAGGAGGACGTGGATGCTGTCCATACACGATGAAGAAGGGAGAAGAACCAGAAGTCTCAGAGTTCAAGGAATTGTATGAGAACTCCGCCCATGGCAATAAAGCGGACCAGTCGTCCTGACGGGCCGAAACGAAATGGCGAAGATAGCAGCCTAGAGTTTGGTTGACTCTCTCTACTTGTCCATTAGACTGTGGATGGTATGCAGAGGAAAAGTCCAGTTTCACCTGTAATTGGCTACACAGAGATCGCCAGAAGCGGGAGACAAACTGAACCCCTCGATCCGAAACAATGTGTAATGGCAATCCATGCAGTCGAAAGATGTGACTGAAGAATAAACTGGCTAGGCGTGGTGCAGATGGCAGTCCAGGCAACGGGATAAAATGGGACATTTTAGAGAACCGGTCAGTTACCACCCAGATGACAGTATTCCCAGAGGACAAAGGAAGGTCTGTGATGAAGTCCATGGCAATGTGTGTCCACGGATGGCTGGGTATCGGCAACGGCATCAGGAGACCAGCAGGCTTAAGGCGAGAGGGCTTATTACGAGCACAGGAAATGCAGGAACCCACAAAATCCCGCACATCCTTGGCCAGGTCTGGCCACCAATAGTAACGGGAAATGAAGGCTATAGAACGCTGCACTCCAGGGTGCCCAGCCACACGAGAGCAATGTCCCCAAATTAAAATTCTCTTCCGAAGAGCAGGTCGGACATACGTCTTGCCTGGTGGAAGCTGCCGGAGATCCACTGGAGCAGCCTGAACCAGTCGTTCCGGAGGAACAATATGACTAGGAACGGGATCTTCTCCAACCACATCTGAAGCACGAGAGAGGGCATCGGCTTTAACGTTCTTCTCTGCAGGACGGAAATGTATTAAATAATCAAATCGGGAGAAGAAGAGAGACCAACGAGCCTGTCGAGGATTAAGACGCTGAGCGGTCTGGAGATACAGGAGGTTCTTGTGGTCGGTATAAATATGAACCGGATGACGAGCTCCCTCCAGTAGATAGCGCCATTCCTCCAAAGCTAACTTTATGGCCAAGAGTTCCCGATCACCAATGGAATAATTTCTTTCGGCAGGTGTGAAAGTCTTTGAGAAAAAAACGCAGGTGAGGATACGACCCTTGGGCCCCTTCTGAGTGAGGACGGCCCCAGCACCCACGGATGAGGCGTCAACCTCTAATTGGAAAGACCTCTCCGTATCAGGCCTTGTGAGTACTGGCGCAGAAGCAAAGGCAGACTTCAACCTAGTGAAGGCCTCTTCAGCAGCCGGAGGCCATAGTCTCGGGTTGGCATCCTTCTTAGTCAATGCCACGATGGGAGCCACCAGGGAGGAGAAGTGAGGAACGAATTGTCGATAATAATTGGCGAAGCACTGAAATCTTTGTATGGCACGTAACCCGACTGGGCGAGGCCACTGAAGTACAGCCGCCAACTTGGAAGGGTCCATCTGAAGTCCTTTATCCGAAATGATGTATCCCAGAAACGGAAGCCTACTCTGGTGAAATAGGCATTTCTCGAGTTTGGCATATAAACGGTTGGTCCTCAAGCGTCGGAGAACCTGTCGGACGTGGGTCTGATGAGACTGAAGATCTGGGGAGAACACCAAAATGTCGTCCAAGTAGACTATGACACAAAAGTAGAGCAAGTCTCTGAAAATGTCGTTAACAACTTCTTGAAAAACCGCTGGAGCATTGCAGAGTCCGAAGGGCATCACCAAATACTCAAAATGGCCATCACGGGTATTGAAAGCTGTCTTCCATTCGTCGCCTTCCCGAATACGAATGAGGTTGTATGCCCCTCGCAGATCCAGCTTGGTGAAAACCTTGGCACCCCGTAGACGGTCAAAGAGTTCGGTGATGAGAGGCAAGGGATAGCGGTTTTTTATTGTGACTTATTGAGGCCGCGGTAATCAATGCACGGACGGAGGGACCCATCCTTCTTGGATACAAAGAAGAAACCAGCTCCAGCGGGGAAAGAAGACTTCCGGATGAATCCTTTCTCCAAATTCTCCTTTATGTAGGCAGACATGGCTTCGGTCTCAGGCACTGATAACGGATACACTCGTCCTCGAGGAGGAGACGTACCCGGTAGCAAGTCGATGGGGCAGTCATAGGCACGGTGTGGAGGCAGAACCTCCGCTTGCTTCTCAGAAAAAACGTCGGCATAGTCTCGGCAGCACGCAGGAAGGTTCTTCAGAGACTTGTCGCCAAAGGTAGTTGGCAAGTCAGGTACAGGGTGAGGAACTTCTAAGCAACGAGACCGACAATCCGGACCCCAACGAAGAACTTCTCCCGTCCTCCAATCAAGAACTGGTGCGTGGCTCTGCAACCATGGAAGACCTAGCAGAAGAGACGAAGTAGAGCGAGGTAGCACCAGGAAGGACAACTTCTCCTTGTGTAGAGCACCGACTTGCATAGTTAAAGGCTTAGTGCGATATCGCACCGGATCAGAGAGGACTTGTCCGCTAACTGAGGAAATAACCAGCGACTTGTCAAGTAGGACCACTGGAAAGTGATACCGGGAAACCAGTGCGGCATCCATGAAGTTCCCCGCGGAGCCAGAGTCCAGGAAGGCAGAAACTTGGGTCTGGTTGCCGGTACCAACACTGAGAAGCACCGGAATCAACAAGCGTGGAGAAGCACTGCTCACACCTAGGGACGCTTATCCCAAGAACCCTAGGTGCTGGCATTTCCCGGACGTTGGGGTCGAATGGGACAAGACCCAAGGAAATGCTCAGGACTAACGCAGTAGAGGCAGAGGTTTCCTTGGCGTCTTCTGGTACGCTCCTGCGGTGACAATTTGGCTCTGTCCACTTCCATAGACTCCTCTGCAGGTAGTGTGACCGGAGGCTGGAATGGTCTTTGGAAGGTAGGAGCTAAGCGAGGAGGGCGTCTTGGACGGAGTGGAAGTTGTTCAAAACGTGACTCTTCAGCACGCTCTCTGAACCGCACATCAATTCGGGTGGCCAGAGAGATGAGGTCACTCAGAGAGGATGGCAGGTCACGAGCGGCCAGTGCGTCCTTAACCTGAGAAGATAGACCCTTCTTAAAAGCTGCCGACAAAGCCGCATCGTTCCAGGAGAGTTCTGACGCCAAGGTGCGGAACTGAACGGCGTACTCTCCGACGGAGGAAGTCCCCTGACGTAAGTTCAGCAAGGCAGACTCAGCGGAGGAGGCCCGAGCCGGTTCCTCGAATACAGACCGGAATTCAAACAGAAAGGCCGCAAGGGAAGCCGTGACTGGGTCGTTCCGGTCCCAAAGGGGAGTAGCCCAGGCCAGGGCTTTCCCAGAGAGAAGGCTGATTATAAACGCCACCTTGGCACGCTCCGTGATAAATTGGCTTGGCATAAGTTCTATGTGCAGAGAGCACTGAGTTATAAAGCTCCTGCACATCTTGGAATCGCCATCATACTTGGTGGGCATGGACAGCCGCATTCTGGGTTCAACAGCAGGTAGAGCAGTCGGTGCAGAAGGAGTCGAAATAGCAGCCTCAGGAACCTGTTGCTGGTTAGCTAGCAGTTGCTGCAGCATGGCGGTGACTTGCTCCAATTGATCACGCTGTGCAGCAATCTGCCGGGATTGGTGCATTACAATAGTGGCAAGGTCTGGTTTGCTGGGAGGCGAAACCTCGGCGGGATCCATGGCCGGATCTTACTGTCAGGCTTGCGGGATGTGGATCCGCTGGACCACTGCAGACGATGGCTCAAGCCACTACCTGGGACCGGAGTCTAAGTGGTACCCGGTTTTCACCAGAGCCCGCCGCAAAGCGGGTTAGACAAGCTGCGGCGTGGTACCACCAGGTCGTTCCTCAGGCGTGACTTGTCTGCAGTGGCGGCCAAGGTTGAGGTACAGAAACAACAGTCAGGCTCGAGGTCACAGTCCAGGCAAAGGGTCAGGGCAGGCGGCAGAGATGCAACGTCAGGGTCCAAACCGAGGTCAGCAACAGGAGGTCCAAGCAGAAGGGTACGGGAACACAGAATTCACGACAGCAATACGGAGGGACACTGGTACACGGGAACACGAAGGTAGTCAGGTAACACAGGAACACGGAAGGAGTCAGGCACGCGGAAAACACAGGAACGCAGAAGACACTGGAACGCAGGCAAATCGCAACAGAGCTTTCTCTAAGGCTATGAGGCACAAAGATCCGGCAAGGTAATAAGGGAGGTACTTGCCTTTTAAAGGTGAAGTGTTCAGCCAGCGCACCAATCAGCGGTGCGCTGGCCCTTTAAATCTTCTGAAGGTGCCGCGCGCGCGCCCTAGGAGACGGGGACGCGCGCGCACGGAGCCAGACGGAGACACAGGAACGGGGAGAGGTGAGCTGCGCCGGCGCTGCGCCAGCGAGCCCCGGGGAGCACGGGTGAGCCCGCGACCCGCGATATGAGTCGCGGGACCACCCGTGACAGCGATTAGTATTGTCTGGAACAAGTGTGTGGAGTATATAAGAATAATCCATTAGCGCTGCTTTCATCCTGCTGAATCACAGTCTACTAAGCAATGCAAAAACTTCTGAAATAACTCAGATGTGAACTGGCCTTTAGACATAACATAGATAATTGATTCTGGTCATCTCAATGGAAATACTATAAAATAATACATAGTAATACAATGCTATTTACAGTTCTAGAAAATGTCAGACCAAAAACAAATACTAGATTTAAAAATTTAGTCAAAAGTTAGATGAACTACTTGTAAACTACTAATGCTTGTAGTTTGGGAAGAATATAGAGACAAAATACAGAAATTAGATTTTTTTTAAAAAATGTTATCAACTTTTTGCAGATTGTAAACAGACATCCTCCATTTGGAAATCAAATCAAAGAATCTATAATGTATCTTCCAAAGTATGGACTAAGCCTTGAACAGGTCGGGCAAGAATGCATACTCAAGTATTGTTGACTTTTATGTATATTCATTGTCACAGGTTAAGTTTATCTTTCAAAGGCTGATTGAAAACACCCCTAAATTGTAACCGAAATACTTAAAGGAAGCCTAATAAGATAGATCCCATGATAGGTTTCTCTCATAACATTAGTACCTATAATTGTTTAAATAAATGATTTAATAAAGTGTAACCCTTTAGAATTTTAGTTTTTATGTTTATGTTAATTAGCTTGGGAGGCTACTGGGGCGTGGAGGAACCGCACAGTGGAGCAGGAATACAGGCTATTCCATGCCCCTGTTGCCTGTATCTAAGGCCCTCTTCAGCGCACAGCTCCATCGAATTAAGAGGAGCTGGTAGGCGGCATGGATAAAGACTACTTGGGCATGGAGTAACCTGTACTCCCACTCCATGGCGTGGCTACTCCACGCCCCAGTAGCCTCTGACGCTAATATACATAAACATAAAAATTACACTTTTATTAAATGATTTATTTAAAAAATGATGGGTCTTTACGTTATGACAGAAACCTACCATGGGATCTACCTTATTAGGTAGATCCCTGATGGTAGGTTTCCTTTAATATTGTGTTAAATGTGTTATGAAAAGATTTTTAAAATTTAGTTTAGTTTTTAAAAAATAAACTAACCGCAAAGCCCTCCCTTAGTAAGAGCACTCTGTTGATAAGTAGATCCGCCTATATATGGTGTGTGTCTATGCAGGCTGAATTGCCAACTTATTGCTGCAGTCTCTGCCTTGGTCTACACAGCTCTGTGCAGTGTTTTTTTTAGCCTTTTCTGTTCTCCCCGACAGGCGATAGTATCATATTAGCACTATTTTCTTTCCGTCTATTACTTTAACTTCTAAATGCCGAAAAAGGCCTTAATGACCACCCATTTTTTGTGGTTTAAGGGCCATACCTTTATTTTTTGGTGCAATACCTGAAATATTTTTTATTTGTTTTAGTTTTATCTGTGACACATTGAGCTAGTTAAATATTCATAGTTCTTAAAGGATTTCTTATTTCATATTTTAGTCCTATTTGGGGTTAAAGTTCCAAAAAGTGGAAAAATGTACGGTACATATTTTTTTTGTTATATGAAGAATTTTGTATAGTTACAGTACCAGCCCTAGTGAGGGAGCTACGGCACAGGTGCATGTCCAGAACAATCACGTTTCACTACTCATATATTTTTTGTTATTTCAAAGTATCTAAAAGTGACCATTATAAATTAATTCCCTAGTGTGTGATGGTAGTTATGATATATAATATGCATGGCTTCTGGTAAATGGGGCGGATATATGTGAATATTTCATAGAGTAGGCATGGGATTTTTTACTTATTTATTGGGAAATATTGATATGTATTTTTATATGTTTAAATATAGTGTGTTTTTATACTTTATGCCCCCCCCCATGAGGCAATAAAAACCCATAGGGGGGCTTCTTCACATATTTTTTTTACACGGATCACATGAGGCATTTTCACTGTTGCTTCCTCTGTTCACTACAGCATAATAAGCAGCTTCTATCTTCTCCCGATGGTCTCTGTCAGCCATAGACCCATCCTTCTCCTGCAATCCGCGCAGGAGCAGTAGTAGCTGCAGCAACGCAGGCTGATCTCTAGAGTAAGTGGGCGGTCAGCATCGAGTCAACTGAGGAAAGATATACTGAGCATGGAGACAAACACAATCATATAAATAACACAATCATCCCAGTTCTTTGACTTTTCTTTGATGTAGACAATTTACAAGAATGAAAAGAGACTCCACATTTCACATTTCACCACATTTCAAGACATTTAAATAAAAAATTTATTTTTCCACCCATGGGAGGAAAAGGGGCGTGCATCAAAATGATTTTACTACTGAAGTTAACTACTTTTTTGCAATATAATAGAGTATAAAAAGTCACAAGAACTGATCAAAAAGGGGCACATCGTGTAGGGGCACAGCCCAGGCTGGTAACACCAAATTGTCACTTTAGTTATAAATTTTGATGAGGAATAACAGAGGAAAAGCACAAACAGATCTTTAAGAAATCATGTTAGTGGTGATATTAGGTGCTCTCTAAGTCTATATGTCATTCTATAGGTTCCATCTGTAACCTCCATAGATCATCTATATAAAATATTGCAGTATGTTAATGATCTTTATTTCTCTAGCAGGTAGGAAGATATAGCGCTACAGTAGCTGAAATCGTGGTCACTGTGACCTTAACAAACTTTGAGCAGATCCAGAAAAAGAGAACAGCACCCGATTCACATCACGTCTGTCTTATTATTGGAAACTCAGAGAACCAAGTTGTCTTTAAACAGAAAATCATGTGAGTGATAAGGGATAATGGGTTTTGTAGACTGATCATGATTTTTACTAGAGAGAGCTGAATTTATAACATGTGGGTCTTGACCCTAATGCAGGCTCTAGCTGGGTCATAATTTGGCTTCACTGGAACTTCTGTGGCCAGTGAAATATATATATATACATTGTTACAAGTGGTAAGGGATAATGACTGCAAATATCCACCATCCCCTTACAAGTTGGTGTAGGCAAAGTTGGTCTGAATATCATTTGGCTCTCTTCACATGAAAACTGCTATACCGGTCACTCTCTGCTATGTGTATATATATATATATTTCTCTATTTTTTCAGGGATTCTCTCCTATTAAGGTCTGGAATGTGGACAAGAAAAGTCGAAATCAAAAGGGTTTCCACATCAGAGGAAATTTTTGTCAATCTAATCAGCTCAGAATATGGTAAAGTATCAATATATGAAAATGTTAAGATGATCCTTTCAAAAACTGATTAATGTTTTGTGCAATATTTCCAGTATCATATGTATTACACAGAAATTGCTATGTTGTTCCCTGATGGATACGTTTCCCTAGAGGTTACAACTTCTCGAAAACATTGTTACAGGGGCCAATGATCCAGGACCTCCATCTACAAACAGGATGGCTGCCAGTGCTCTACCTGAGTATAGGCAGATCAAGCAGCACCATTAACACCATGATGGAGATTTTGTTTATTAAAATGTATTTGGTAACTATGCCACCTCCATGCCATGTAGGCAAGAAGGGGGCAAGGGTGGCAGCAGAGTGGACCAGTGCGGGGCGTCTGGGGTGTTCTGTGAACTTTAGTATTGAAGGTTTGCTGGCTTTTACTGCAATTCGAGGCCAGACAGAACCTGGCATGAAATTGCCCAGCAGTGTATCCGCCATGGCGGGTGGGCGGGGCATTTATCATAACACCGTGTACATGGAGTGCCACCTATCATAAATATCCTCCATATGTTTACTTTGTGTATGTGATGTGTATATTTTGTGCGTGTATATGTTTTCAACAGAGATAAGGATTTTTAGTAATTATACATTTTATTTAGTTTATAAAACTCTCACTTCAGGCTTTTTACTTTACTTTTTCTTATATTACCTTTAATAAATAAGCACAAAATACAGGTATTATACACTAAGTAAGGTGTTAGTAAAAAAATGTCCTTAACAGTAAATATGGTGGTAATGTAGAAGAGATAAATGCTGAGGCTTTATACACTTTACTGATACTAACTTTTGTGTTTTTATGTCTTGAAAAGTTGGCCTTGACATTCAGCAAACCTTCAGCGCCCTCTATGCTGTGTCACAGAGATCGGAAACAGACATGGGAACTAAGTGGAAATCTGAAGATACAGTATTGAATGAAAATAATGCAATGACTAAAACAGGTAAATATTGCCAATCTTTTTATACCTGTGTATTACAGAAAACATTTTTGGCAACAAACTTGGAAACATTTGCCATTTTCAAAATTCTGAATTTTTCATTTTTCAGACACACGTATATAGTCCTACTACCCAAATACTTAAGACACCATAACTCTTTGTTGGAATAGGTTTTTCTTTTATTCTGTTGGGGTTCACCGTGCTGACAGCCACAGCTCTCTGTGATATGCCATCTTGGATGAGCTGTACTACCTGAGCAACTTCTTTAGGTTGTAGACACTGCCTCGTGCTACCTCTAGGGGGGAAAGCAATGACAAAATGTAAAAGTGACCAAAACAGGATGTAGTTAGAAACTGCTATACGGCTATACTCCTCTATCTTGCTTTGTATTGCTAATTGCTTATCATTTCTACCTGCTGTCTGTTTCATTTGCACAACAGAGTCAGTGTTGATTCATAACTGGACAGGTTGGTTTCACAGAAGTGTTATTGACCTGGAGTAACATTGTGTTGTTTAAGTGTTTGCTTTACTTTTTTCAGCATCCATTTGGTATTCTAGGTTAGCATCCATTTGGTATTCTAGGTTAGCATCCATTTGGTATTCTAGGTTAGCAAACAGAAGACTGCTACATCTTCATGCTAATATTCCCAATGTAATACTTCTGTTCTCTATAGTTACGGAAAATGTCTAATCTCCCTTACGTTTTGGAAAGTTTAAAAATTCAACACAATTCGACTGTCTATAAGCCCCCACTGAAGACATATGCAAATAACGTGAGAAAAGTCATTTTTTTGCCTGAGATGAATCACTGGAGGTGGTTGTCATTTTAGATGCCCATATTTTTGGTTTTATAGTACTTAGAACCAGGGCCTGGTATCAGCACTGGGCATACCTGGGCTCCTGGGGGGCCCACATTAATGTGTACATACCGAATCCATTGGGGTGATGGTGCTGTCTCTAATGAATCCATAGGGGATGAGTGGGGGCTGTATATAAAATAACCACAAGGGAGCTTGGTGATTAACAAATATTTTAGGGAACAGGAAACTGTTTTAGTTTAGTTTATTTCACTGCAAAGGGCCCACTGAGGCTCTGTCGCAAAAGGGCCTACCGAAACCTAGAGCAAACCCTGCCTAGAACCATACATTGGAGTTTTATGAAAGATAAAAATCTCTTCTTTTGACACAGATTTGTGGTTCTATGCTTTACAGAACCAGAGATACAGGCAGTTAAAGACATAGTTGGAAATGCTAGATGCAGCTCACATTTCCACCTAAGTTTTTAGCTACCTGCATGTTTCTAGTTACTACAGAACAATAGTGGCAATGAAGTGACCCTCACATGCAGACTCATCTCAGACAAATAAGACTCTTCTCTACATAAATACATAAAAGTAGGAATTCTAGAAGGGACATTTCATACCCTACATGAGGGGGTTGGTAGTTTAGTGTGGTAACATCTGATAAATTCTATGGGTTGACATACTGGGTCTTAGTATGGAAAATAAATGCATTTTTAAACTGTTGTTTTTGGCAAGATTGGTACTTGATGAATAACTGGGATTTAACACAATGGGGCACATTTACTTACCTGTCCTGTGCGATCCCCGACCGGAATGCACATCTGCCGCAATGACCCGCCCCCAATTTCTCTCGCTTGAAAGCCAGCACAGCTGCGCCACAATCCAATCGCGTGCGACACAATCCCCAGTTAGACGTAAGGGCAATCCTCGGACCCTTAGTAAATAAGCCCCAATATCTCTATGTTATAGTATAGAGGAATCTTATTGCAAAAACAAGATTGTATGATATTGCCTTTGAGAGTAGATATCATATAGGCAACAAGTGCAAAAGTCTTTGAGAACAAAGGAGTTAACATAAAAGATCCTACTCCTTCCTTTCTTGTTTCCCTCTTTCTCCAGCTTTCTCTCAGGGCGCCTTCTAGTGGGGTTGATTCTCTCACCACCGTCTAATGCATTAGGGAAAGACAAGCGGGGGTAGGCAGGTGGGTGGAAAAGGGGCATTAATACTGTTTTTGAATTTTTAATGAATATGCAATATATTGTATAATACATGTTTCATTATTGTATTTAAAAAACAAAGTTTTAATAAAGCTTGTTAAAAAAAATGCTATAGTGTAATATAAAGTTGTAATATGTGACATATTTGTTTTATTAAATGAAGGAAACTCACAGACATTGATAAGAACAGGAATGAGAGAATGCAACCATCACTGCAAAAACAAGGAGGCCTGCGGACACGAATGCTGTAAGTTTCTGATTAAATCCATGCAACCCAGTATATTGTATGGTAGGCACTTTGAGGGGCATTTATTATTTTTGGTGCAGGGCAGTGCTAGAACCCCTTTATATTTTTCAGTGGGATATGTTTGTGGCGCAGGCGATTAATGAATTGGCGCATGGACTGAAAGGTTTTTTAGCTTGGCTATTTTGGCACCATAAAAGCGGCAAAAAACGTGTCGGAAAAATAGAAGCTGCAGAAAACTGGTGGATTATATAGCGGTGCCAAAATTTTGCGCCCAAAAATAGAACAAGTCAAGAGTGTCGGAAAACATCAATATTATGGCACCGACACTTTATAAATTCAGGTGCAAGAGGTGCAGAGAGGAAAAAAACCCAAACACCCCCAGTTTTGTGTTTGAAAGACCATAATAAATGCCCCCCTTTCTCTTTAGTTCACAGGTCCTTAACTCTCTGTAGTAACCCTAGTTCCATTGCTTCAAAGCACTGGGTGTCTGCTGGTATAGCAGTGTGGATAAAGTCATAGTCATAAAAATGTAAATCAATATCTCTTCTTTGTTGGTAATCCACTGAAGCCCCTTAGGGTGAAAAATAAAGCCATAAGGTTTAACACCTATGTGATTCAGACCACTTTAACCCCTTCTCCCAGTCATGTAGCAGTGCCTCCTGTTTTTAGCCCCTGGTTGAAATTAAAGAATAACCTTCCAATGAGTCTTATTGTAAATTAAGACATAAGTGGAGTTCAGTAACTAGTTCCTAGTCCAAAATTTAGGTACATTTATAGATAATATCCGTATTTGGCAGCCGAAATAGTCATCAAAGTGTAAAAGAATGACCCTACAATGTTGCTGGATCGATGCTCCAAAAGAAAAACAGAGATCAAACAAAAAAAAACCCTGGAAAATTGCATCAGATCGTTCTATGTTTATAAAAATTTACCACTAATTTGTCACTACTGTTTTTTGTTATCAGATATAAATGTATCAGTAGCCAGTAAAGCCTGTCTGATATAGGCCCTGGCCAGGATTATGAGGAATCCATTCACATAACTCATTGTACCCATTTACAGGCCATAGCATAATACACGATGAATACCAAAAAGCAGTATACAAGATCCAGGTAGTCAATAATTGTCAAAGGACAAGAATGTTATATGACTATGAAATCAATTTGAACTTTATTATAACGAATCAACACTCCAAAAGCTTGAGGAAGCGACGGCGAAACGTGCGTCGGGGTGCTGTGGTGGTGGTCTGGTAACTTAAAACTATATTGGTAGGCACTTGATGGGTATATTACGCCCTGGTTTGGGCATTTGGTAACATCTTTACCTTTTACTATGTGATCACCCCTGTGTGCCTGTATTTGATATCCCATTGTGGAATGTATTGTATTGCATTTGTGACCACCACCCTTTGTGTTGTTTGTTGTTTTTGTGGTTTTATCATGTTTTTAACATACTTTTGGAGTGTTGATTCGTTATAATAAAGTTCAAATTGATTTCATAGTCATATAACATTCTTGTCCTTTGACAATTATTGACTACCTGGATCTTGTATACTGCTTTTTGGTATTCATCTTTTGATTGGTATAGGGATCGCTATAAATTGCAGAGGGTATCTTTGTTGGTACTTATCATAGCATAATACACGACTGAGATATTTTTTTATCACTTTTTATTTTAGTCTCATAGTCATTTAATTACCAAAAACAAATGTCCATTGGGCACCATTTACATGATGGAGATCAAAAGAAACCCCTTTTGACCTCTACCATGCCGGTATATCTATTGGTATACCTTTTTTTCTTTTATACTATATAGAACAGCCTAGGCTTCACTTTTTCTACACATTGGGCCACAAACCCATACTGCAAGGAAAACAGAAATCCCTTCCCTCTATGTATCATCTAACATGCTATCATTATGCCCATCAGATGATATATGCCACTGTACAGCTTTACAGAGCCGCATGCCAGGGCGGGAGCCTTCCAAACAATCAGCTGTGACATGAGGCCTCACCATGGTCTACATAGAGTCTTATTCTACAATAATATGAATAGGCAGCCGTACTGGAGATAATACTATTCTTACTCTTACAATGTTCATGCAAGGTTTACTTTTCTCCTTTTAATGTAGTTTATAAGGCAGAGACAATATTGAGATTTGTGGAGGCAGAAATCCTTTATATTATCCTAAGATTTGGTGATGCTCTGTGTTTGTATAAACCATCTTAGATATTCTGGTTACAAAGTGAGACAGACTTGCATTTACACATTAAAATATAATCTGTTTATTTACAAATAACAGGTAAAACCGGAGTTTCTTATAAGGCTGACAGTAAAACTAATTCAGACTTCTCTTCATATCTAAGTGATCTAAGGAGTCGAAATTCAGTTTCATCAGCTCCACCAGTAAAGAGACTAAAGGTAACATGATCAAAAAGGCAGGATGAGAAAATTCAAAGAACATGTCATTACATAAAATGGCTTTTGCGACATCAGCACATGGATTACTTAATGAATCTTACATTAGCTGGGATAGTTAAACTAACGTCATGCAGAGAGAGCAGCTAGCGCGCTACGCCGAGGAGCAGACCCCCACTGTGGCATCCACAACAGCGTGAGCCGGGTATCTGATGTTTATGAGGTAGAGACGTCTCGCACGTTATGTCTCTGAGCTCAGTATCTTTCAGTGGAGCAGTAATTGTTTCCTTTAATTCATGTCTGTGAACTCAATTCCACTGAATGATAAAAGAGCGGCGATCTAGAACAAAGGCGAAAGCTGCATTATTGTAATTTTAAGAAAATATGGCAAAGCTCCATATAATAATTGCTCTAGCAACAATGACAAATGAGTCCAGATATTTCCAGAGGGACATGATCCTCTTTTACATTGGTCTATTTTTAAAAAAAACTTGAAGCCTTTAGATCATATTTTTAAATACCAAAGTATAGTGATATGTACATAGAAGGATAAACTGGTACATGGATATCATTGATACCCTTACCCTAGACTGAAATGACACCATTTAGTATATTAGTAAGACCTTAGTATATATTGTTGTATGAAAAGGGTACAGGCAGTCCCCGTGTACAAGATAGGTTCTGTAGGTTTATTCTTAAGTTGAATTTGTATGTAACTCGAAAATGTATACTTCATAATTGTAACCCCAGACAGAATTTTTTTGGTCTCTGTGACAATTGGATTTTAAAAATTTGGATTCTCCTAAGAACCAGGATTAACAATAAAACTTCATTGCAGACACCTTGAATAACTGTTATTGCTGTTTATTGTAGTCTAAGATTTAAGTACAGAAAATTACGTAATTACGTAAGTCGGGTGTTTTTAAGTAGGAGACCGCCTGAACTCCATTTTGTAAAATCCACTTTTATAATGTCAGTGTTCCTGCGGCAGGATATGGTTGGTCCTACTGGTGTTAAATAAAAGTCAATCTTGAGATGTGTAAGGATCAGTGTAGTGCAAAATGAAATGCAAAAAATTTCCTATACTGTTAATTAAAACTATAAGTCTTGTTATGAATGCTTAGTTCTGCTTCAAAAGTTTCCATATATTTTATTTTTTTTCTACAATATGTTTTCCTAGATGCAGATGGAAAGTGAACGAAAAGCTGTAAATCTGGAAAAGTTTGTGGCTTCCGTGAGAAAGTTTTCGCGGTGACTGCACGTTATACTTGAAGATATGTTCCTATATGTGTCCTATTCTGTGTCCACACACACACGTTTCCCTTTAACCCCTACGGGACACAGCATCTTTTGGCCTAAAGGACGCGGCCCCATTTTTCAAATCTGGCCTGTGTCACTATAAGTGGTTATAGCGTGGGAACGCTGTGAGATATCCAGGGGATTTTGAGATTGTTTTCTCGTGACACATTGTACTTCAAATTAGTTTAAAAATTTGGATGAAATCTTTTGCGTTTAGTTATGAAAAAAAACAAAATTTGGCAAAAATTTTGAAAAATTCTTTATTTTCAACGTTCTAAATTCTCTACTTTTGATTCAGAAAGTCATAGCACCCAAATAAATTCATAACTTACATTTCCCAAATGTCTGCTTTATGTTGGCATGGTTTTTTAAGATTCCACATATTTTACTAGAATGTTATGAGGCTCAGAATTTGGGTGCCATTTTTCACATTTTTTGTAAAATCGCCAAAACCCGTACTTAGATGGACCTGATCAACTTCTAATTGACACTGAGAGGCCTAAATAATAGCAAGACTCGTAAATTACCCCATTGTGGAAACTACACCCCTCAACGTATGAAAAACTACTTTTAAGAAGTTTGTTAACCCTTTACGTGTTTTATAGGGGTTAAAACAAAATGGAGGTGCAGTCTGCAAATTGTAATATTTTTTCACAATACACTCATTTTGGGTGGAAAATTAAACATTTAAAATGGATTAAATTAAAAAAGGCTCCACAAAGTTTGATACCCAATTTCTCCCGAGTACACGGATACTCTATATGTGGTGGTAACTTCTGTATGGGCGCACGGCCGGGCATAGAAGGGAAGGAGGCGCCATCCAAATCAGATTTGCTATGTCACATTGTACAGGCTATAATTTTTTTCTTTTTTTTAATGAGGACCTATAGGGGCTTATTTCTTTTGCCACATGAGATGCACTTTTCTGGTATGTAATTTTGGGGCATCTACATTTAATTGGTGAGATTTAATTAACTCTTTGTTGGTGGAGGAAATGAAAATCATCAATTTTTAGGAAAATTTTTATGTGTTTTTTATTTGGCCGTTAACCATACCATAAAAATAGTATATTATTTTTATTCTATGGGTCGCCACGATTATGAAAATACTTCATTTATATATATTTTTAATTTTTTACCATTTTTACTGAATAAAAAGTAATTTGGCAAAATTGTTGTTAATTTTAGCATCACCGTCTTTCATATGTATAACTTTTTTATTTTTCACCTCACAAATCTGTTTAAGGGCTTATTTTTTGCAAGAATGATAGCTCTTTTTAGTGGTCTTATTTTAGATTGCGTAACTTTTTAAAATCACTTTTTTTAGAGCATTTTTAAAGGGCATTAATAAAAAATCATCTTTTTCAGAGAGAGTTTTTTTAGGTTGTTTTTTACGGGGTTCACTTTGCGGATCTAATAACAATTCTGTTTTATTATACAGATTGTTACGGACGCAGGGATACCAAATATGTGGGGGTTTTGTGTATTTTATTCAATTGTACTGAATAAAAACAAATTTGGAGAAAATCTTATTCATTTTAGCATCACCATCTTTTCATATGCATAACTTTTTTATTTTTTGGCTGACAAATCTGGTTAGGGGCTTATTTTTTGCGAGAACAGTTGTTCTTTTTAGTGGGCTTATTTTAGAGTGCATAAAATTTTTAAAATCACTTTTTAGAGCATTTTTTATAGGGTATTAATTAAAAATTATCTTTTTTCGGAACGTTTTTTGCGTTTTTTTCCTCCGGCGTTTACCGTGCGGGTCCAGTAACAATTCTGTTTTATTATGCAGATTGTTACGGACGCGGCAATACCAAATATGCAGGTTTTTTTTGTGTTTTTATGTTTTTTATACTTTATTAAGTTTTTTATGGGAAAGTGACATTTTAGGGGCTTATATTTTATGTATTTATTTTTTATTTATTATAATGTGTAGTGTTCAGTGTTTTTGCATTTTTTTTTACTTATACATACTTGAACTTAAACCAGTGATGCTCTGATCACTGGTTTAAGTTCAATACACTGCTCTACAATACTATTTTATTGTAGAGCAGTGTAAACTGTCTGAGCAAGCTTGCGCATGCTCAGACAGTTTACAGCCAGACCCGGAAGGGGTCTGGCTGCCATGGAGACCGGGCAGCTCCGGGGCACATGCCAGTCCTCGGAGCTGCCCGGAAGAGGATCGGATCCCCCGGTAAGCGGCACGGGGGATCCGATCCACAGCAGGAACACCCTTACACGCTGCGGTCATGCTTGACCGCGGCGTGTAAGGGGTTAACACCCGCGATCGGAGCCGGCTCCGATCGCGGGTGTTACAGCGCGGTGTCAGCTGTGATAGACAGCTGACAGCCGCTGCTTCTGGTACCGGCTCCGTTCGTGAGCCGGTCCCAGAAGCTAGACGTTATACTACGTCCCGGTGCGCTAAGCATCTAGCCCCGGGGACGTAGTATAACGTCGTGGTGCGCCTAGGGGTTAAAGTTATCTGCACGACATAAATAAAGATTATTATTGTTATTTCCCTGTCTCCATACACAAAATAGTTTTCAGTTCTGCAACACAATGTTAGAACAGAATTACTGAGCATTTACCAACTATTATAATTATTCACATTAGTTTTTGCTATAGAGTGTCAATTTTTGGTTGTTTTTTGTAACTAAAAATCCATTCATCATTTTTCTCTGTGAAGGACGACAACTTCACCAGTACTGGAAAGACAGACCTTTTCCAGAACCGAAAATCATACACAGCAACCAGGAGATGGAGCAGGTAGGTAGATTATATCTAGTCATTGACCTAATGAAGCAGAGTATCCTAATTAGAATTAGAATCATTTACATTTTATATAACTTGCAATTCATCCAATAAGAAATGACTTTGTGTCTATATTATTAACCTCAATTCATAGACCTTAAAGAGCGTCTACTTACTTCTCTCAGTGCTCCTGTTGAGCGGCCATGCTGGTCATCACTGCTGGCTTCTGTATACAATTTAGTTATTTTATAATATAGTGCACTGTGGCTCTCCTATACTCCTACCTGCCATGTGATACATCCAGCACTATCATTTCTGTTACCCTGTGACATAGCAGAACAGTGGACAGTAACACTGCTGATGTGGACAAAGCCAAATATGTACAACATTAGAAGCAATACTGTGTATAAAGCTAGACATGGGGGGACATTGATCATAATCTCTTAGACAGTTTTTTACCGATTTTTTTTTTTTGTTGTGCAATTTGTTGGCACAACAAATCTAATTTGTGACTTTTTTGGTCCGGCACTTAGTGGTTTTGAGTCTCTGTACCTTATCTGACATTGGAGGAACATGTATCACTCCTATTGCCTTCTTTTTCTTGTGCAAATTTTTCGCAGTTTGAGACTTTTTAGGTGCCGAATACACAGTGTAAGAAGCAGTGTACCAAAAGATCAAGCAGCGTACCTCAAGGATTTAATGCAGTTTGCTGTATTTATCTTTGTGGCTCAGATGTTTGTTTAACTTGTGCGACTTTTGGACACTGGAATTGTCCCATTCTTGCACTTAGTAAGTCCCAAAACAGAGCATGCCAGACCCATAATAATTTTTGGGAGCTACTATTTGGGACTAAAAAGTCACACACCACTAAAAGTCACAAAAGTGAGACTAAACAGGGCAACTCATCACATGTATCACAAAGGGGGAAAACTTAAGATACATTGGGGCCCAATGGGGCCTAGCCTTTTCTTGTGGGCCTGGAGGCAGCCAGGGCCCAGAATACCAGAGTGGCTGGCTATTGCGGCCTAGGGTGTGCTGATGTCACAGTGCTTGGTATAGGGACCAGAGGGCTGTCCTACAGCCTGGCAGGTCTCCAGCAGGCGGTGTGTGCAAGAAATATGGAGGGAGAGGCTGAGGTACTGGTTCTCCCTGGGGCAACATCTGAGTGTCTATATGACAAGTCCCTGGGTAATGGATGGGGAAGCCTGTGGTGGTAAGCAGCCGTATCCAGGGATCATATGGAGGCAACGTTGTGCAAATCAACTTACAGTTCTTTATTGTACAGTCCATAGCAGGTGTCGGGCCAAACGATCAAACAGCAGATTCGGATTCTTGTTACTGGAGTGGTCATGGAGAGTGGTCCGCAGGAATAGTACATCAGCGTGCAGTGGATGCAGGGTGGGATCATTGAGATGGAGCTGTGTCCAAACTGTGGAAGCTGCAGCTCCGGGATTAGTCTCCTGACTCAGTTACTGGGAGCAGTATCTGTGGCAGCACTGAAGGTGTGCTGTACACTGACTCTCTCTTCACTCTGACTCTGCAGTCTGGACCTGACTGACTGCTAAGATCTAAGACCATGTGCTTCCACCCACAGGGGTTTTTATACTCCCCCTGGTCAGGTGGTAGCACCTCTCCAATCACACTCCAGCTAACAATACAGCCACATAATTGGATAGTTACTTACACCAACTTAATTGTTGCCTTTCCAGGCAGTATCTACGGCTGCAATTACATCAAGTTCTCCTAGCATTATCTTCTGGATGAGTTGCGCAGACTTACCGTATAGATATAGAGAGGGCGCTATTCACAACTACCCACCTGCCTATGCAGTGGCAGGGGTGTTGCACATGTCTCCCAGTGAATGGCTGTTCTGCAGATGTTTGTGCTGCATCTATCACAATTTTGCACTAAAAATTCGAAAAAAAAAATACACCTGCTCTGAGCAGGAGCACTTGAAAAAAACCTCCCTTTTTATTACTAGAAACAAAGGTCTTTGCTTCCCAAATGAAAAATTAACTATGCAACATAAAAATACTTCAGCACAGTTTATAAATGTAAAATTTCTCAAGTAACGACATAGGATCATAATTTTGAGTGGGATTATAGTCAAGCTTAATGTGCAGATCTAAAAATGACTCCATTTCCTATACATTATGATAAAAATGGCAAAGACTCATTTGAGCAAGATTTTTTAACAACATGTAGTCTGGACATTGTACATGCAAATACTTTTTAGTTAAAAAATGAAGCTAGGAATGTTCTGTTGCTTTTTCTCAATCTCATGCCATTATTCGTCACAAATGAGATTTACCTTGTAGGGGAATAATTTGAGACAAATTATGCGTAAAATTAGGCGCAAATGAATAGGCCGCGCGACAATTCAAACCGTGCTTAATAAGGCAAAAAGACAACTAACATAAATTACAAGCCAAGAAAAGGAACAAACCAGGCGCAAAAATAGGCGAACCTGAGACACCCTACTGTATGATTAATCTCTCCCATGATGTTCTTGTTATCATCTATTTATATTGCATTTTGATATTTGCAGGATGTTCATATTTTGGAAACGGATATTGCATAAATCAGCAAAATACAAGTATAAGACAGCACCAGAATAATATGACTGACTTCGATAAATACAGCTCGTGGTCACAGAAACCCATAAATGTGACATATGATACAGACGATGATGTATGGGATGATTTTGATGATGAAAATCTACTGGATGCCAGTGATACTACAACTGCAATGGAGAAAACTATTCCTGGTAAAAGATGATCTCCTAAAATATATTTGAACATTAACCTGTCTAAAATGCATTGCACCACATTTATCAAATGTTTTAGACAGTTTTTAGAAACCCTTACGACTTATAGCTTATTCATAGCACAGGAATCTGCCCAGCCATAGTCAGGAGTTTATGCTCAGATCCTGGGACAACGAAATTGTGTACATCAGGACTGATAGAGACAGGTCGGACTTATATTTGTGAAATGCTGCATTTTTTGTTAATAACAGTGAATTAGAGAATGGGGTACATTTACTTACTGCGCATTCCCCGATCCGGAGTGTCCGATGAGAATGAACTCACTAAATTCACTTAGATCGTGCGCCCGATTTTCTGCATGTGTCGCTCCCCGCTCAGGTCCGCCAGAGTTCACCATCTTCTTCCCAGTGCCGGCAAGGAGCGCCAAAATCCAATGGCTTGCGACATAATCCCCTTCTAAATCCCTGTTCCAGCGGCGCAATCCACGAAAACGTCGGAAAACCCTACGGAAATGCGGCCGCGGGACCCTTAGTAAATAAGCCCCAATGTGTTATTTTGTTATCCTGAGTACATTTAATAATTTTGTATTTGTGGGAATACTCGTGTACTACTGCCTGTAGTCCAGTTATCTCACCAAAATCAAGTAGAACTGATGTTTAGTTTGAAAGTTTGTGTATATACAATGTCCTGCAGCCACAGTAACCTGCCTTGTATGCTATGTGGTAACACGGCTACGCTCTGTTAAATCTGTTATGCCTCATTCACGCAACCGCCTGGGGGACGTATATATCCAAATTACGTCCCCATAGACGGCAATGATGAGCCGGCGGCAGTGCTGACACGCATGTCTCTATCTTTCCCGTTCTGCGCCACCGTTTTTGGTGTCATATTAAAAATAACAATGTCAGATATCAAAGAATGTGATGTATGGCGCACAACGCCGTATTACTGGGTAATATCGGACGTGGGAAAGCTCCCGTACGGCGCTGTGTGCCCATTGCCGTCTATGGGGGACATATATACTGTGTATATACGCCGGTGATATATACTTCCTCTGTACGGCCATGCGAATGTATCCTTAATGGAGTAAAAATCTGATGACAGGTTCTTTTTTAAAAACTTTGACAAAATTACCTTAAAGTTTGATAAGTTAGCCAGCTTTAAGTAACGACCAAACATCCGAGCAATTTATTTATTTATTTTACTAAATATCATATGAAATTCTGATTTGATTGATGACAAATTTGTCCAGTACTTTTGTGAACAAAGTGAAGAGCATTTGGCACATCAGCCATTACAAACCCTCAGAGCCAAATGTAGACCGAGTGTAACCCGAATTACAGGCAGTGACAATGCACACTGTTCAGCAAGGAGGGCTTTAAATGATGCATTAAGACATTAAAAGAGCCGCTCCTCAAGCTGTTCACCAGGCAGAGAAAGGTTTCTTTTGAAATATAAATGGAAATGATTACAGTCAAGGAAATCCAATCCTGTTGCTTGCATATAAAGACTGTCACAGATCTCAAACTCTTCCCATTTCATGAAAGGCCTTCTTATCATTAACAATGTGTTTCTTTCTAAGAGTCACTTTGAAGAGACTGGTAAAATACACTGTATAATTATGTCATTGAGGCCCAATTAGAAGGCAGAAAATGACACCCGTGTGTTTCCAGCAAGGCATAAGAGACTTCCCAATTATACATCTGATGTTTAATTCTGTATATACATTTGATTCCTGATTAAACAGCGTGTATATACTTATATATCTGCAGAGAGATTAATTACCTCTAAGCTGATGAAGCAACAGCCGACGCATCCACGGCTGCAGTTACAGGCCAGGATAGTTAGACTTTATTCCCTTCATACATGTATGTCGGCTGGCAGTGTAGTGCTATATGCTGTATCACTTCCCCATCTAATATTCAGATCCCTTTCTACTCCAGTTTGCATTGCAAAATGATTCAGTGGATTTATGTGCGGTGTCTATATAGTTGTCTTATCAGCCTTATATGTGACCAGTGTTGGCAGCTAAAAGTGGACTATGTTAGGAAGTTTAACAAGCTGAACAGTGAGGGTCGGACTGCCGGGACTCCCATTGATCATAATAATGGGACCCCCAGCAACTGGGAGAAGAGCAGCTCGGCACACACTTGAATTCTGAATGGGAGTGCCTGGGATATCTCCTATACCAGTGATGGCAAACATTTTGGAGATAGAGTGCCCAAAGTACAACCAAAAGCCACTTATATGTTGCAAAGTGCCAACATAACAATGTAAGCAGTAAGTTATTGATCCCTGCTGTATCACAGGTTTTAATCGTATTGGTGTCCTGAGTTCACCAATACAATAGAAAGATAATGGAGAACTTGGATTCAGGGTCCCCTGAAGAGGAACAATCAGTGTTCCCAGAGCAGGCGCTCCAACAATAATCTCTGTCCACACTATCTTGTCCCTCCTGTATCCCTGGCAGCCAAGGATGTTGGTATAAAATGGCCAGTCCTGGGCTGTATTGGACCGCAGGAGGAAGTCCTGTCTGGCAAACTCTGTGCTGGGGTGATGGTCTGGGTGCCCACAGAAAGAGCTCCGAGTGCCACCTTTGGCACCGGTGCCATAGGTTCGCCACCAGTGTCCTGTACCATTGAATGGAGCAGCACGATACATGCTCAATGTACCACCCAATAAATTAGTGACCACAGGACTCTCTGTATTCCTGGGGGTCCCTTTCTCGTGATCACTGGAGCTCCAATTCTCGTGTTACCCTCTATCATGTGAATAGGAGATAACTTGGTACAACCCCTTTAATACCAAGAAAATATCTGTTTTGTTATGGTTCCCTTGTAATGTTACTTATAGATTTCTTCTCACATTGAAATTAAAGGCAGAGCACCATTTCTTCTCCTGGCACCTTTATTTGCAACTTTTATGTGATGCAGTAATTTCCTTACTGTACTTATCGTTTCTCTCACATAAAACACAAACCTCTAGATGTGAAGTAGATAAATGTAATTAAATACACAACAAAACACCCTGTGACTGCACCCACAAGAAACCCTGTTATACTACTTTTTGCTGCGCTGGATAGATTTTTATTAATATTCTTCTCACTAATTATACAGCGCTGAGGAAATGCACAACAAGCATTTTAAATAAAGAGTAATAGAAAATTAAGAGAAGAACTTATTATATTCATGGGAGTGAAGTAGATAAGGATTGCGAGGGCTCTATGTTTTATTCAGATCGCTGCTCTAATCTTTACAAGAATTATTAGACGTGTTTTGTTGATTTGTTCCATCAATTGCATTATTATGTGTAACTCACAACTGTATTTATTACAAAGGTACAAATACTGCCTCATATAACAAGAACCCATCCAAAATTACATCTTTCGGAGGGAATCAGGATTGTGGTTTAATTTCCTCTCATCAACTGAAGTGAGTATTTTGTAACTTTTCATCACAGCGCTAATAACATCACCGGATTAACTGGCATTAAGTAACTATTGGCCATTAGCCATAAAACAACAAGATAGCCTGTGGTGGTGACATGAGGTTGACAACTCCTCACTAGTGAGAAGTGGACCCAAGAAAGTTTGGGTGCGTCCATGTCCAGTGGTGGCATTTAAATCCCTGCAGGGTGTGGATGCTGCCGTTTTGGAGAGGATTGTCACTCCCTGTGAAGTCTGAGGTTCTTCCAGCTGAAGTTCGAACATTGCAGTTTGGGTCTGCGCAACTATACTCATGACTGCTGCAGCCAGGGTCAGCTCTAGGTTTCAGTAGGCCCCTGGACAACAGAGCCTCAGTGGCCCCTTTGCAGTGAACTCACATTGCTGCATTAAAAAAATCAGAAAATAAAAGTATCCTGTTCCCGAAAATTTTTACTAGTTTATCATATCAAACAGCCTCCTCCTGGTTATTTTATATAAAGACCCCCTATGGATTCCTTATGTACAGCTTTATGTGGGCCCCCCTGCTAGCCCTGGGCCCTGGCACTTGCCCGGGTTTGCCCAGTGTTGGCGCAGGCCCTGGCAGGCCCAAGACATACAAACTTCCAGTGCAATATTATGAAATAGCATGCAGTAGTCACTCGAGTGATCTGAACTGGTTACTGTAGCCCCCATTTATCTGCATGACAGTGACTCCTAATTTATCACCTGCTGAGAACAGCAGGAGAATGGGAGTGCTGGGTATTGTACCCTACAAATCTGATATTGAGGACTTACCCTTGGTATAGGTCATCACTATTTTAGCCCAGAATTCCCTGTCATGCCAGGGTAGGTTATATTCTTAATTAAATAAAGATGGCACCAGCAAAAGTCATTATGGCAGTGTTGTCAGATCATCTCCAGGGCAAGTTCTGTTATCATATACTGTACCTACCTCCGTGCACACTTTTTCTGCAGATTTGGAAAAAATATAGAGCATACTGCTGACGTACAAGTGTGAACGCAACACTAAGGATCACACAATCTCAAACACTCATTTTAAACTATGTTTTACTACTCTGCATCAGAAAGGCAGTCATGCATTCAAAGATAATAGAAATCCAAGATTTATATAGAGGAATAGAAGTTTAGTTCCTTCTCTCTCTTTCTCTAAATATCTATCTGTAACTGAAGATGCGCTCGCAAGACATTCAGAAATTCAGTTTTTAGTAACATGTTAATATTTTATTACTTACCTTTATGTACATACACTGTATATATAATATGCTGTACAGTGTGCTCATGATGTTATGATTGTTTTCGTTCCTGTAGATATTCCAATCTCAAAACAGATCAGAGTCGAAATGATCAGAAACATGTACAGTTCACAGATTCTGAAACCGTAAAATATGGGACAAAAGAACAGAAAAAAGTGAGAAGATCATTTATTTCACACTCACTTTCATGAATACATGTCAATTCCATATTGTTTTTATTTTTATATTTTTTTTTCTTTTAGGTAGCTGCAAATGAAAACCAATGCTCAGGGAGAACAGGGGTGTCTAATCTGAAGTCTCCCCTCTCTTATAAAGCTTACCAGTCTAGTGACTTTTTTGTCAGCACAGGCCATGAAAGGTACAATATTGTACAAATATTGAACAATATGTAAAGGGAACCCACAATTCTTTGTTAGTATGGAATAAAGACACTCTCCCAGGAGCTGGCACAAGGGGGTTATTTATCATTAGGGAGGCTTGATGCAATAGCTCCACTTCCTATCATCTTTATTAAAGTGCCATTGGCCCTTTAAAGGACATCTACCACCAGATTATTGGTGGTAGACTGTCCTATAATGGATGCTCGTTACCTCTGGGGGTGATGCAACTGACTCCAGCGTAATTCATGGTGCCGGTTTTAAAAATATGTAAATTAGCCTGAGCCGCTCCACCGCTTCCTGGTTCATTAATATTCACCACTCGAGAACTCTTGTGAATGCTCAAGAACTTCTCCCTTGTGCAGCCCACGACTTACCAGTGCAGCTGTGCAAGGGATAAGTTCTCAAGCGAACGGAGGGGGTGAATATTAATGAACCGGAAGGCGTGCATAAGGAGCGGTGGAGGAGCCATGAAGCGCTTGGGTGAGCCTGAGTGCCTCGGGCTAGTTTACATATTTTTAAAACCTTATTTTCTCAGGACTATTGGCACCCTGGATTACACTGGAGACGGTTGCATCATATCCTGGAGGTAAATAGCATCCATTATAGGACAGGATCTGTCTATGGCTATAAATCTCTCTGTAGTGTCTGGGATCTTTTTTGAAATAATTACAAAATAATTGCAAGATGAATAAAAAAAATCACGAGCACATTCACCAGGTGAGGAGTAAAATGATTGATGCAATTTTTTTGTGATTATTTAAAAAGATGGCAAGGCATAAGTCTAGATGTACACAGCGTTGAACAAACAGTGGTTGTATGTTTAAGCCACTATTTCTGAGTGTCGGGAAAAGGCCAATACAATTTTTTTTACACCAAAAAGTCAAGAAAATACCATGATAAATGTCCCCCAACAACTCTACTTTTTGGGAGACATTTTTTCTGGGCTGCTATGCTAGAAAACTGGAATAGAAGCCCTGAAATAATCACAGTTGCTAGCAGACCACTGACAATTGCAATTGTTTCCTCCTTCACGGCATCTTCAAGCCAAGGTGCGTGGAGGGGCATGAAGGGGATGCGGCCACTAGTGGAGTGCACCGGTGCACATTGCACAGTCCACACCTGCGCCATTGCTGAAATTATCAACCGTAAATACTGAACGGTCGCACATTAATTGTGTAATATGCCCTGCACAACCCCACCACCGGATATATCAGGAGACCAGAGCCTCTTGATTATCTTGTCATACACCGGCGCAGGAATGCTAGGGTATGATAAAAGGGTTTTTTGATAAGTACTTACTACAGCACTAGACCTGCCGCTCTGACTCACACATGATGTAAATGCTCAGTAGAGGCAACAGAAGCTTATGGGGAGCAGATGCAACATATTGATACATCACTCAGCAGGGGAGGAGACCCGGTGACATCACTGGGGAAACACCCTGCACATTGGCAGCTGCCGTTGTACACTCCTCCCCCCACATTCAGGGGTGAAGGGGGTCCCCAGGCGATTTATCCCATTGTATAAGCATAAAGTGGGAAATGTATGTGCCATACAATGTAAGAACACGTCGGAATGTGCCCAAAGTGTCCTTATAACATATGGCACAAAACATGATGTCATTGTCAAGAGAAAACCTCAATCACTTCTTCTGACTGTGGTTTCATATGAGCAAATAAAAAGGTCCCTGACCTCTTCTCAATCCCGGAGCGCCTATAGACCGGACCTCAATGCCACTATGAACTTGCCACACATTGAATGTACTAAAAAATATTAAACAATTTCGCACACGTTGTGTAGTTCCAAATATCCTGCTTATTTTGATAGTTTTCTAATTTTAATTTTCTTTTTAGTGAGAACCTGGATGAAGAAACCCAGGCCTTTATTGGAATCTTTGAAGGAATATTTTGACCCCTAGTACTGTATCATCAGTCACTGAACCTGGGGGTGTGAAAATAGGGACTTCATTCAGTAATGGTTTGTGTTATAGGTTGATGTTGTAAATGCAGAAGTATACGATGTGGCTTCCCCTTTACCCTTTTTGTGTTTGCAGATCCCTTACATAGTATAGTATAGATCAGTTATTGTGTTTTATATTACATATACTTTTCAGTAACAACATGACCTTGCCATAGCAATGACATAGCAATGAACATGTTCAGGATACACAATGAGTTTGTGATGGATAAAATCGCTTTCCATACAAACTTTCTCCATGCGCATGTGGGATTTATCAAACCAAACCTAGAATCACTGTACTGGACTCATGTCCGCTCAGTTCAGTAATTCTAGGAACATGGAGCGAGTTTGACGTACTCAAGTCACCCTTGGGCAATGGCATAGAACAGGCTATATACTTGTTTATGGTTTATTTGTAAAATATAAACTTTGTGCATAGAGGCTCCATAACTATTATTACATTACAGTGTTCAATGGAACATGCCATAATATTATAATAGAAATGTAACAGGGGATATTCCTCCAGATGAAATGGCAGACACACAAAAGTACAATATGGCCCAATGTAGTGCTGTCACTGCCAACTGCCCTGGGTCCAAAACTCATACAAAATTATGTGCCTGACATGTCTTTAATGTAACCAAGTTTGAGGTTCAGATATTTCACAAATATATTAATTTGTGGATATTTAGAGTATGGATGTTAGACTTTTTAAATATGTTAATGGTCATATTCCTGCTAAAACGTACAGTCCGCCAATAACAGACTGGTTTGGGACACATATCTGGCAGGGCCTGTGATTAGCTGTTATCAGAGTCAGTGCATAGAGAATGGAACAGTAAGCAGATGGCTCTGTTGTCTCTGTAGTGGCTAAGCCAGGTAATTGCAGCTTCGCTACCAGTAAATGGGTCCTGATCTGCAATAACCTGGTCTGGCCACTACACTGAGAACGGAAGTGTCTGTATTCTCTGTGTTTTGACAGAGAATGTTGTGTTGTATACAGCTGTTCGGTAGGGCGCCCAGGTGTCACATTGAAAACCTCTTTTAAAGATTTGTCATTAAAATTTTCATCCTGGAAGAACCCTTTAAAACATGTAGGGGGCCCTTTGCTGGTCATTTCATTATACTTACATGTTGCATTTATGCCCGTGTTTAGCTCAGTTTGCATAGACTAATTTTAGGTAGGTTGAATAAAATAAATGCAGTTTTCGTCTTTCCAGTGTGTGTATGCAGCGTAGTAATCCTCATGCATTTACATGCTGTTTGTGAGCGTTGCACCTTTATTGTTAGCATTAGCCTAGAAAACACTTTGTTACGGTTTTCAACTGTTTCCAAATAAATGGAGGCATCAGAGCGCCTGTAAGCAATGTAAAATCTCAATAAAGTAACTTTAAAGTGTTAATGTATTCATCTAATTCACATTAAATGAGGACGGGGTGGGGTGGGCTTAAGCCCGTTCCTTGAGACTGCACGGTATAAATAAATCCAAGTGTGTAATTTACGTGAAGAAAAAATCTCTTCAGAATAATGTAAAAGTACCTCGAAAAGTATTGTAAATGGTGATATTTAAGCTCTTGTTACAAAAGAGCAATGTGTTCTGAATTATGGGATAATTTTCTACAATGGTATTCAACGTTAACAACATGTTCCAAATGTTAGTTTTAAGCGCGCGATTTAATCACGCAACATTTATAATCGTAAACAGACGAGGAGTTTCTTACCCCAAATCATTGACACTTTATTCCTGTATTAGATTCTTGGTTTGAAAGGACACTTTGTAAAACTGCGTATAATAACACATTTGATTCTATGCAAAATATCTTGGGAAGTGATTAAGATTTTGCGTCCCTATTTACATGGTGATTATAATTATGCACCTAGTTACTTGGTTCTTATAAAACGTCACAATACTGAAATTCAGTGAATAATCGGCTTCCTGAGTAGAAGATAACTAGCGCTCCAGGACTCAATTCAAAGTCCATTGTGAAGAGCCCTTAGGCCCCCTAATAAGTGTCCCTGTCACCCATCCATCTACTCAAACAAAAAAGTAGGATCTAGTTTATCACATCATATGATTAACATAAGCCACCAGGTGCAGTCAGTTCTCTAAAAACTGTTCTCAAAAGGAAGCTTCATTGTTTATTTCCTGTAGATAAAATTCCGGCCTGTGGTCATGTGATGTCACACAGGTGCACGGCTGGTTATAACACAGTGTAATCGTAGCTATGTGATATAATGAGCCATGCACCTGTGTGACATCACATGACCATGGGCTGGTGTTTTATTTACAGGAAGTAAACAATGAAGCTTCCTGTTGCACTACGAATTGATAACGAAAGTATATAGTAATATTGTATAACTTTTCATTACACAAACAATATCAATTATTTGCTAGAATGTACCATTCCTGGTGGATACAAGGAATCTCGGCACTCACATGAAGCCACCAGGTTTGGTTTAAATAAGTTTCTTCCTCTTTATTCACATCTCCGGAACAACATGCAGTTACAGCTTAAAAGATTGACGCGTTTCGACGCTTGTGCGTCTTAGTCATTCCTGGTGGACTCTCTCTGCTCTTTCCTGGGTGGATTGGTCTTAATGGTTACCTCGTCCATGCCCAATGTGTGGGGTCCTGGGCTATTATCTGATGAAATGTGTCCATGTCTACCCAAACTCTGAATCCCCAAGCCCTGTGTCCAGGTAAAGGTAAAGTGCCGGGAAGAAGTAGGATTTGTACTGGCTTGTGGGTAGTCTTATATATCTGAAATACTCACTCACTGTTGCCAGGAAACATTTGTGTGTAAACTTCCTGCTGTTGTCACTGGCAATGAACAGTTGATGGGTTCAAACTCCAAGACCTGAGAAAAGCTTCCTTCTTCTTGACCGTCTGCATCAGGTCCATCTTCCTCCTCTTGTAAGCAGGTTTCTGGTGGTCAGGTGGTAAATTCTCCTACTGTCTCTTCTTCTTAATGTCTTCTCTTCTGTTTTGTCTCAAAGTTGGCGGTAGATCTATGTGGTTATCCACTTGGTGATTGAGGAAATCCACCATCTTCTTGTCCTGCTGTGACTATCTTTCTCCTCTATTGGGCAGACTACTGGTGGTCCGGTGGGGAATTCTCTTCCTTTCGTTGTCTTTTTATTAGTCTTGTCTCAAAGTGGGTTGTAGATCTTCTGTGTGGATGGGGGTTTTGGTAAAACTTAAAAATTCCAAATTCACTTGTTGCAAAACAAGAGCGTTCACAAACTAGCTGACATTTTACCCCTGCATTGAAGTCCCTGCAATCCTAACTGGCTGCTGAGTGTGGCACCTAACACAATGGGGGGGATTTATAAATGCACTTGTGCCACAATTTTGGTGGTTTTGCACCAAAGACACTGTCTAAAATGCCTTGCACCACCGTAATGAATGCTTTTAGATTTTTTTGGCAGTTTCCCGACTTGTCCGATTAAGGGGGCGTGGTATCATGAAGGGGCGTGGCTTGTTGGAAATCATCCATGCGGCAAAAATTCTGGTGCAAACTTTAGACCCACTAAAAGTGGGTGTAAAGTCAGAACTGACAGTCTTATCCTGCACCAGATTTCATAATTACAGTGATAAATCTGGCTGAAACACATTGTTAAATCCCCCCTAATGGCTCACTCAGTGGCAAATCTTAAAAGAAAATAACATGCCTTTAATGTCATGTTCTATTTTATACTATGATTTATACCCAGCATTGACTGTGTATATATTTAACATTGCACCTTACAAAAACAGTGTTGTAATAACATGAGCAGATACTGGATAAGCCTCATTTATTAATTGTGAAAAAGAACTGTGCACATAGCAACCAATTGGAGCTAAACCTTCTTTCTGCCAATGTAAGGCTTTTCTAGCAAACACATCCCTTTAGAAAAATAAATTTTTTACTCTACTGTGCAATTTATCTTGCACTATGCACAGTAGTGGTAGCCTGGGTCCCAAGCCTTCTGGGGGACCCATGGCCACCCACCAAATTATATACTGAGAAGGCCTTCACCCATGAATCCTTATGTATCTGTTCCTGCTTTCAATACACATATACACAAGGCTCCATAGGTCCAGAAGCCGTAGATTGAAAACAGCAGAAGGGACGCATCCTCAATTACCAAAGAAGCTGATTCTAGCACCATATGTAGGGAGTGATTCCAGACTTGTAGGGGCTATGATATTGTAGGAACTGTATGGGAGCACAAAGGTGGGGGCCAATAGCTGAGGAGTCTGCAGCACAGACAAGTCACATGTTGTTTTTCAAATGCATCCAAATCAAAACCCAACCCCTGTGACTACACAGAGGATTCTGTCAGGGTGCAAGGTAAGTTATAACAATTATAATGTAACACAAATGCTTAGAGAAAGCAGAAAGGCATAGTTGTGATGCAGCTGTAATAGACTCCTGCAACCTGTCTTTAGTGAAAATAAGGTTCCTGGTAACAGGTTCCTTTTAAAAAGCTTTGCATAAATCAGTATTGCCAATGACTACAAGAATCCTTGTTATGTATCTTATCAGTGGAAAGTGCTTCCTTACCCAATTACTGCAAAATTTCATACAGCAAGTAAAAAAAAACGGAGCTGACTGAGGTGTTGGATTAAAAAGAATCTCTATGCAGAGGGCAGGGGCAGTGGTGAGTCACAGCGGCTAGGTCTCCGACTCTCCACCTACCAGACCTGAGAGGATTGCAAATTCACAGAAAGAGACTGCAGATACAAGACAGATACTAAGCAGTGTTACTCCTCATGTACAAACACTAGACTTCTCATTTCTGCAGCATTTGTTGAAGTTCTATACACTATGGGGCACCTTTACTAAAAACAGAGCAAACAGCACTATGTGTAGTGTAATGTGCAGGGTGCACCAGATTCAGGATTTATGGCGCCGGTTCTTCATGAATCTGTCGCTCCCTGCACTGCCCTGACAGAGTGCAATTACCTTTTTTTGGTGTACTTTTTACATGGGGTGTGCTACACACTTCTGTTGGACTTTGCGTGTTAAATGATGTGCACAGTCTGATGGAGCACCGGAACACCCCTTTCAGTGATGAAATTTGTGTTGTGTGAAGAATAGTACAGCCGTGACACAAAATGGTCAAATGCGACACATATGTGGCCCAGACACTTCTTAAATACATGTGCAAAGAGTTTACACTAAGAAGAATGTGCAAAATCCGACAGAAAACTGGCGCACGGCCCTTAGTAAATGTGCCCTAATAAGTTTTTAAGTTCGTTTGATCAATTCCAGAAGTCCCATTAAATTGTACATTTCATGTTTATTTTGTAGCTTAAAATAAAAAGTAACCGAACCCAAGTCCATGTATTGTATAATGTTCTGTATGCTTAGATTGTCTGCACAGACATTATAATTGTTGTCTCTGTTTTATAGTATCTCTGATATACATTTCATACATTGCTAATCTTGTTATATGCGTCTTACTTGTGACATCATATTTATCTCTGAGCCTGCAAAGAAATCTTCATGTTACTAAAACATGTTATTAAATTTTACAAAACAAAAGCAGAGAAAATGAGGCCATATTTTTCGGGAGGTCGTCATTATGGAAGCATGATCATTTTCTCTGCAGACAAGGGCCATATAAAACAACTAGTGGATGTGGACATACATTGCTATTGGTTTGACTTAGGATCACATCTAAGTACATTAACCCTAAACCTCCTTAATTTTAACCCTTTCATCCCTACAGGGACCAGGTCTCTGCAGCGGGGAGATTGCAAGACCCTCTGCAATCTTGGTGGGAATAGCAAGGATCAAGCAAGATGGTCAGGGACAGAGTCAGGGAAGACAGCAAACGCAGGAAATCAGGAAATGGCTAGAGGTTGAAGATGTCAGTAATGAGCCACAGTATCTTTATATTTTTGGGCGGACAGCGCCCTAAACACTACAATGCTACATTGTGGAGGGACTGCAATGTGGACAGATTAGGAATGTAGTCAGAAGACATGTAGAATCAAAGACAACGTCCAGCTGGACTAGACAAGCTGGGGACCTTTAGTCAGGCACTAGGGAAGTGGGTATGCTGGGCTATATAGCCTTAATTCAACACAGATAGGCTTGGGATTTATTAGGTGGCCCTTAAAGGGATATTCTAATCTGGGCATTCACATTTAAATTTATTACTCTACCATACATAAAATTCTCTTCAATTGGATGTTGTTTAAAAAAATTAATGTGTGAAGATAATATGATCCCATAAATTTAGCCATGTTAACCCTTAGATAGTGTGGCTAGGCATATGCTATTGAGTCCTGCCTGACCACCTGGATTCAGCGTTCATAACCACAGGATGGCTGTGGGGCACGTACTATATATCGGCAATTTCATATGCAAAAACTATTTTTTCTTTTCACAATCTCTCCAGCAGAGGTGGTTGTATCCAAGGACAGCTGTCCTTCATCTCTAAGGGACAACATTTTGACATTCATAGGAAATTATCTTTTTTCAATAACACGCACTTGAAAAAATGTAACTAGATGGCTGATGAGTTGAATAAAATATTTATGCCTGATTTAAAAGACAGGGAGCTGGCGTATGCACCCTATAGAAACAGGATTACAAGACAGTAGGGAGAACGAGACAGTATGAGGGAAGTACCAGTAAACTGGGAATTCCAGAGAGAGTAGGAGCAGTGGTGAAATAGGGGACACTGGCAGGAGCAGTCCCCCAAAGGGGTAAGATAGCTCTGTTCTCTGTGTAGCGGCTGATCTGAATCACTGCAGCTTAGCTCTCATTTCAATAATAGAAATTATTAAAATGCAGTAACCTGGTCTGGCCACTACACTCAGAATGGAGCTATCTGCTTCCTGTTCAATTATCTGTGTATCAGCTACTGATAACAGCAGATCTTTGGGGGTGCTGGGTGTTGGACTCCAAAAATCTGAAAATGCATTAATATTTTTAGGCTAGAAATCTCTTTAACCTTTTTTTAGTGACCTACATAAATATCTTTATTTATTGTATCTAATTTTGTCATGTTGTCTTGCCTTTCTACATATGTAGATCATATTGCATGCAACATGAAAGCATAAATGGGTATAGACAGGTCCAAAAAGTCACCAAATGCACAAGGAAAGAATGTAAATCTGACATGACTTGTTTCCATGTAACACCTGATGCTATTACTTATACACAAAGACACTTGGGGGCACATTTACTAAGAACAGTGCGGTCTGTACTATGTGTAGTGTGCAGTGGGAGCCAGATTCAGGATTTGTGGCGCACGTTCTTCATGAATCCGGTGCCCCCTGCACAGAGTGCATCACTTTTTTTTGGTGCAGCTTAAACATGGGGCATGCAACACACTTCTGTCTAACTTTGCATGTTAAATCTGGTGTACGGTCCGACTTAACACCTGAACGCCCCCTTATGATGCCGAGCACAGCTGTGCCACAGAACGGTCACGTGTGACACAAAAAACGCCCAAAGTCCGACAGAAAACTGGTGCACAGCCCTTAGTAAGTGTGCTCCAATCACTTATGGAAGACTTTCTTTATGAAATGACTGCACCGTCCATCAAAACAGACTCCACACAATGGGAAAAGAAGCCGAATACTGAACAAAGATAAATTACACATTTCTTCTGTTATTTAAACCAAACTTTCAGACAATATCCATCTTTCAAACTGAAAAAAACCCCCAAAAGAATGTGTCTGGAAAAAGAAAAAAAATAAAGATATATTTTCTCTCCCTCTACAATGCCGGTGACAAATTCAGTTTATGGAATTTTATTACTAAGTGCAAATAATTCCCATAGTTGTAACAAACAAGAAACAGGTGCCGGGCTCTGCCTCATTTGCATATAAATGAAATCATTTCCGTGCAAGACAGAATATTAGAAAATATACATTTTTATGCCAAACTCCTGATAGACTCACAAATATTAAGGTTATACATTGCAATTTTGAAAAGCATGTTGCATATCAATGACAATGCCACAGAACGAAAATCCAATTATATTTAGTCTGTTTCAGTGTAATCCACTCAAAGAAGATACATTTTAATAAAAAAACAAGTTGAAATACAACTGCTAAATAATTGCATTCACCGAGGTCAACAAGGTATATCAAGGCTGACACAGGTAGGGCTTTTGTTTTCGGAGAAATAGCAAATTAAAATGGCTAAAAGTGGCTGATGGAAATATTTTAAAAATACAATATTATTACTCGTGTTTGAAAGGTGCCGGAGCCGGAGCTATAGATTGTATAATTAGTGAGACAAGAGGCTGCCACTTCTCTACTCCTGATTAATGTACATCATGAAACACAAGTAAAACTTTCTGCTCCAGTCTTTCGGATAGATCTTCCTCCATCCAGTGATGCGGCACGATTGGCAGAATAACGTCTCCCCCTGACCCATGTGGGGGGCAGAACATGTGTATCCGCAGCTCGTTCTAGCTTTGATATATCCTACAAAGTATCACATTCAAGTGGGATTAATATTAATGTATGCGCATTTTCATGTTGATACAGGCTAAATGTCATGCTGTGCAATCTGGACACATCAAGGATGGGGGGTTATATATATGATCTTAGGCAATGTCGAAAATCCTTCTAAAGACCCTAAGGCCCCTTTTATACATGTTTTAACTAAATGGGTAGGATATGTGAGGAAAAGAAAAAAGGAAAATTATCTAAGCATATCCTGTGGGGGAAATGTTTATCAAAAATGTCCTGGTATTGGTGCTGGTATACATTGGGCTCGTAAACATCTGTAGCTTATTTACTGTATGATACAACCATACATACACATAGAAACAGGGGGTAACTAGGAGAGGCAGGGCCCCATAGAAGACTTCTGAATGGGGCCCTCTTCCTGCTTGAAAATAAAAAAATTACACTCATATATACTCACACATTTATATACCTATATACATAAACATACAGTTATTCACATACATTTATACACTCTTACATACCCACACATATGTATACACATAGAGGGCCATATACAGCATATATACACATATACAGTATATATACACATCATACACCATAGACACATACATTGTATACACATCAGAGATACACACATATATACAGCACCATAGATACATACAGCATATATACATCACAGATACACTCACATAAGGGGGCCTATCTACAGTGGTAGCAGCCATAGCAACCGCTATGGGGCCCACGGTTCCAGGGGGCCCCAACATCCAACCTGACACATTAGAGAGTGGAGGATGTGCATCATTATATCCATATTATGCTGCACTTTGTACATCATAATACGTATATAACAAATATGTCTCTGATGTGTATACAATGTATGTGTCTATGGTGTATGATGTGTATATATACTGTATATGTGAATGTATCTGTGATGTGTATATGCAGTATGTGTATACGATGTATGGCATCTGCATATACTGTTGTGTATATATGCTGTGTGTTTGTATATGTCACTGTCTGTGTGTGTATATGCTCTATATGAGTGTGCCTAAGTGTACAAATTTGTGATTGTAACTTGCATGTGTGAGCATACAAACATGTATGATTTTTAAGTGGGAAGGGGGGCCCCAAGCCGAAGCCTGCTATGGGGCCCTGCCACTCCAAGTTACACCAATGCACACATATACATCATATATGCATCACACATTTGTAATATACACATTATGCTGTCCAATGTGCAGCATAATATGGATATAATGGTGCACACCCTCTATTCTTTAGTGTCAGATCAAATAACAGGGCCCCTAAGACTGCAGGCCCCATAGTGCTTGCTATTGCTGCTACCACTGTAGTTACGCTCCTGCATACAAATATTATTAGCATAAAGCATGCAAAGCCAGTTAAAGAGAGTTTATCTGGGTGACTTTGGACACTGCATATTTCCCTAGAGAGGAGTCAGATAACATCTGACCCATCTCTGCCAGATTGCTTCGGTGAAGTCTTTGTAGTACATCTCTCTTCATTGCGCATGCGCCATAACTACGTACTGAATGACTGAGCAGTGAGATATTATTAAGCAATTGGGATATTAAACCCCAAGGCTAGAATGATCTGTAGGGGGTGTAATGGTAAAGTTACGGGGAGTTATTCACATCCCATCCTACATCCTATGCTGATTTACTATGCAAGTTGACAATTTGCAAGATGTCATTTACTCCTTTAGCTCCGTATTGAGGAATTCCACCTTTGTGAAAAGTCAAACTCTAAAGCATATCGTGTCTTGAAGATATTGCAATCTCAATCCATTTCTCTGTCAGTCTTGATGTGTGTCTTATGCAAATGAAAAGAAAAGCCGCATTGGTTGCTGTCTGATTTCTTTGCAGAATCGGTCAACACAGCTGAATATGATTTAAACAATACTCTTGCGCGTGATGCAAAAAACTTCACTGCACAAAACTTACTTAAATCTGCTGCATGTCAATTTAAGCTGCTGGTTGTTACCTTTCCCAATTTTGCCTGTTTTTCAGGTTAAATAATTTAAGCTCAAGAAACATTGTGCATATTAGAAGAAAATGCCAATATCTCCTTCTATCAACCCTTATCCTTTGTGCCAAGGGGCTGAATTAGCCTCTCACTCAGCCAAACCAGTTCCCTACACTGTACTGAGGAGACCCAAGCAGGTCGAAACAGCGCTGTCTACAGTTGGGAGTCTGTTCCTTCTGGAATAGATATACTGGTTTTGCTTAAACCCACATCATGTTGTTAGGCTTCTTGTAGGTCATACTTGGTGTTAAGGGGCTGCCTTTCAAAGTAGCAAAAGGAGGCATTGTTTTCCATTTAACACCTTGAAAAATATATTTGCATACTTCCCACTTTATTGAGAAGCAGAGGAGGGAGGAGCTTTAAAAAAAGCCTGTCAGGTAGATTTGGGACCATTAACCAACTACAGGTCTTTATGGTCCTTGTGTTTAGGGTCCCAAATCGATCTAAATCATCTTTAGGTGTTCAAAACTGAAAGAAATAAACTTTTATACTTAAATAGATGTGAGTCCAATGTGGCACATCGCACTCGAATCTTCAGAACCCACTGCGGCGCCTCTTCTGCAGGAAGTGAATCCAAGACAGTGGGGCAGATTTACTTACCCGATCCATTCGCGATCCAGCGGCGCGTTCTCTGCAGTGGATTCGGGTCCGGCCAGGATTCACTAAGGTAGTTCCTCCGACGTCCACCAGGGGGCGCTGCTGCGCTGAAGTTCCCCGAGGCCTGCCGGAATGCAGTGCAGTTCACCAGCCTATTCCTGGTGAAGGTAAGCGCGACTCCCGCGACACTTTTTTTTTAAAATGCGGCGGTTTTTCCAAATCCGTCAGGTTTTCATTCGGCCACGCCCCCCAATTTCCGTCGCGTGCATGCCAGCGCCTATGAGCCACAATCCGATCGCGTGCGCCAAAATCCCGGGCAATTCAGGGCAAATCGGCGCAAATCGGAAATATTCGGGTAACACGTCGGGAAAACGCGAATTGGGCCCTTAGTAAATGTAGGTGTTCCCAGAGCCCCTCCGTGCTGCAGTTTCACAGCATGTTACACTGTGCAGGAGCACTTCCCCCAGCCCACTGTTTGCTGAAACTTCCGCTGCTGTCGTGTGATTATATCAGGCAGAGGGAGGGGGTAGTGCAGAGTGGGAGCAGAGGGTGAGAAAAATAAGAAGATTACCACAGACCTAGGAGTATCCAGGCAGAATCTACCGCTGCTCAATTACCTCTGTATGTATTGCATAGGAAAAAGGGCTTATTTGCAATTCCTCTGCCATGCGCATTGGCAGGGACGTTGCACATGTTTGATTTATCCCTAAAGAAGGGTTCGTGAATGTGCATATGAAATTGGTAGGTTTGGTACCTCAAAACAAGGTTAAGAACCACTGCTTTAGTGTAACAGGTAGTGTTTAAGGCCTAGTTGGTGAAATACTTCCCTGTAGTAATTATTTATAAAGCTGCTAAATCTCACAAAACACAAAGTGGCTGTAATATTGTGGCAGAACATTAAGATAACACTGAATATTTCATAACAAATATTTCAGATGTGATTTCAACAGAAAAAAACTGCAAATCAGCAATTAGAAGAAATCTCTGCGTGTCTGACATCAATCTGATCTCCTTGTCGGGTCCATCTGGACCTGCTCCTTTTCAGCTTCTGCTTCTAAGTCTTCACGTAGCTTGAGGCAAGTCTACAAGACGTCCATCTGTCTTTCTGAGTGTTTTCTTCTCCTCTCACACAGGTGTCACTCAGGAAATTTCTGATGAGGCGATGAGATCGCGAGTACAATGGTGTCGTCCCTTTAATGAGACGGAGTTATACTACGGTGAGTAAGGACGGAGCAGAGCCGGGGGAATACGATATAAATATATGAGTGTATTTTTCAAAGTATGCCGCTACTTATTTTATGTAAATCCCAAACTTCCATCTCTTCGTGTGATTTATCGTTGGCAGAGTTGCCAGACGCAAGTAAATAAAAACTTTTTTTTTTTTTTAATGCAATTTTGGATTAAATCGGTTTTGATTATAATGTGCCGGGATTTGATGTGAAAATGAAAGTCTAGTCTTGGAGATATACAACATTTGAGATTTTATATTAGGACACTAATAAATCTTAACATACATCCAATTAAAATAATGCAATGGTGCAGACTCTAATCCTCTCGGGTAAACATCTTTTTAGCATCTTGAAGCAGAGAATATAAGAATGACAGTCAATAGCTTTGTCATATGTAAATTACTCTCCTACCCCTGAAAATAAAACACACAGCTCCTTAGAAGAATGATAGCTTAGGTTTACAGTATACAGGAAGTGGTAATTGTGCGTCTTACGTCCTAAATAAAGAAATGGACTTGTCCTCCCCCAGCTCACGTATTTATAAAATTTAGGAAAAACAATGTTTTTTCTGAATATAGTATTGACGGACGTTTCAGATCGGAGCAACACAGTCCACACACAGGCCAATAGCAATGACCAATAGCAGCTCACCTCAATAATAAATGCTAGGGGTTTTTTTGGAGAGTGAACATATCCTAAAGACTAAATGCTTATATTATTATATTAATAAAGGGGTTGTCTTATACCTGTTTCTTAATATATGGGGCCAACAGGGTCGGATCTAGGTTTCAGTAGGCCCCTGGGCGACGGAGCCTCAGTGGGCCCCTTTGCAGTGAACTTACATCAGGGCATTAAAAATTCAAAAACTAAAAGTCTCCTGTTCCTTAAAATATTCCTTAGTTTATCATACCCAACAGCCCCCTCATGGTTATTTTATATAGAGCCCCCCTCACTCCCTATGGATTCATTAGATACAGCCCCTCTCACCCCCATGGTTTCCTTATGTACAGCCTTATGTGGACCCCCAGTAGCTCTGGGCCCTGTCAGTTTTACCCGGGTATGCTCAGTACTGGTGCCGGCCCTGGGGCCTAGGGGGTATAAAAGTAACAAACACCCTATACTTACCTATCTGTGGTCCAAAATGGTGCCTCCAATCACTACCGGCCTACAGTGGTGAAGCAGTGATCATAATTTCAACTCTTGGTCCTAAGAGAGAAAGTTATTTTACAGCCCTCGTTACTGTTTCTTCTCGTGCACTGTGCCATGATTCAATAAGATTGTGCACCCGGTATCCTGCTTGTATCACTTCCCCGATCAGGTCTGCCGGAGTTCACCATCTTCCTCCCGGTGCATGTAAGTGCATGGCTTGTGACACAATTTTTAACTTAAATCCTGCGGTTTGTTCGAATCCATCGGATAGTCAGACGGCCACGCCCCCCGATTTGTGTTGCATGTAAGCCGGAGCGATTGTGGCCAAATCCGATCAATGAGACACAATCACCTACTAAATACCTGTCCCAGCGGCGTGATCCCCGAAAAGTCAGCATACCCGACGGAAATGCTGCTGCAAGACCCTTAGTAAATAAGCCCCACAGTATTGTTACATGAATATCCCTTTAACTTTAGGGATCTGGTAGGTGCCAACTATCTCATTAGATCATGGACCACAGGAGTAAACTAGTCCAACCTATTCCTGCTTTGGTCTCTCTTGGTCAACCTTACGACTTCCCTGCTTGTATCATAAGTGATTCATCCATAACTCCACTAGGTTTACTACGTGGGGTTTTAAAATCCACTTACAATGAGACCAGTGATTTACAATCTCTCATAACCTGTCAAGAGGTTCAGCACAATCCGGCGTTTCTAAGCTCTAATTATCCACCTATAAATATCACTTGGACAATTGTTACCCAAAACTCAAGACCTTAAGAACCAATCCTGCACATCTCCATAAAGCGAATATACAAAACTCCAAAACCTGAGGTTCTTATTTTAATTAACATGGCATTAATGTGGAAAAGGTTACGCTGTCCTTATATATTCAGTGCGAATCTGCCCTTCATCTTTAATAAGACCCCTGAAGACTAATAACTGGGGAAGAGCTCACCCTCTGAGAACACTGCCGGCAACTTTGCTTGCTGAAGTCATCTTCACGCCACTCTGTTTAGTTAAATATTACAATTGTGCATGCATAAGAATAAGTAGGAAATGAAAAGCATGACACGATGAATAAAACACAAACGCCTCATTTATGAAGTGCACCGCAATCACAGTTATTCTGCCATAAAACTGATTTATCAAGGGTTCCGAGGCTATTCAAATATTGGGAATGTTTATGCCGGGCCGGGATTTTCTGTCAGCTACACAATGAGGTTCTTAATTAGTTTCCCTTGTCTCTATAAAATGTTCCCTTAGTACAGGTGGAAATATATCATCGGCATGTGATGCACTCCATGGATCTTTTTCCTAAAATGAACAAAGATCTCGTAAAAAATAATGAATCTCTTTGTCTTATAAACATAGTGCCCTCCTAATGTGATAAACCTCCGAGTAGTCTAATATTAGATACAAGGGTTTGGTGGGGAACACAAATGCCTTTGGAAAAAAGTGCTGTATTCGGAAGGAAATCTACCATCTGAATGAAGCATGGATTAACCAGGGACACTTACTCAAAGATCCAGGCACTGTGGCTGTGGTAATCTCCTTATATATGTAATCCATGGTCTCCTTCCTTCTAAAAAATGATGCTATTGAGCTACAAGTGCTCTAGAGGTGTTACCAGAGCTCCTCTGTGCTGCAGCTTCACAGGCTGTTACACTGTGCAGGAGCACTTCAACCTACTGTGAGGTAAAAATTCCTCTGCTGCCGTGAGAGCCTGGGAACCTACCGCATGGAATAGCTCTGGTAACACCCCCAGGAGTCCTATTGGGTTATTAGTATAATTATAAAATTATACTAATATAAAATTATATATTAATAAACTTTTGGAAGGAAGGAGGCCATGGATAACAAATATAAGAAGATTTCCACAGTCATGGAGCCTGATCTATGAGTGAGAATCCTTGGTTTACTATTGTGGATTTTGATGGCAGATTTCCCTAAAGCGTCTCAGGGATTTTACATATTTTAGGTAAAGAGCAGACATAGTCCCTGGTACCATGGGTTGTTTATGTTGATCCTGGGGTAATGTAGTGGTAGTAGGGTGCCTTAAAGGAACTGTTTAAGCAAAGGTATCGTTTGTAAGATAAGCACTAGACATTGTAGGGCTCTTAAAGGGATCCTGTCACCAGGAGACCCATTTTTAGCACCCCCAGTCCCCACAGAGCATAGTACATACACTGCCAAAGTGTTTCTATACAAATAGGTTTTACAGAAAAAAAAGATACGTTATATAGAACCTTTCAATGCATTGTGCTGTGTGACTAGGCACTTGTCCCCTGGGAGTGGCTGTAGAGGAGCAGTTCCCCCCCCACCCTTGGGAAACCGCCCCTCCATGTGTCCTTTTCAAACATATAAAACGCCCATTACCCGGCAGTATCCTCTCTGTAGACGTAATCAAGTGATGTTTCGCCTGCTGTCATCAGCTCTTGCTGACCACGTCAGGCATTCTCGCGTCTGCGCGGTCAGCATCCTTCAGAATGTGCGTCCAGACATGCGCAGATGAAGCAGAGTCAGCCACACGGTCTCTACATTCATCTGCACACGTGCTACTCTACGATGTCCCTTGCTAGGATGGTTGAAAGATTGCTGTAACTATTGTTATGGTTGAATAAAACTTTTTTATCATTTGGAGTGCTGCTTCACCTTGGACTCTACCCATAGACCATATACAGCAAAGAGATGACATGTAACTCCTCCCACAGACCATATACAGAGAAGAGATCACATATATCTCCTACCACATTGCAACATCCCCCACCGGGGCCTAGCCTTTTTTTGGGGCCAGGAGACAGCGGGGGCCGCAGTACCTGAGTGGCTGGCGGTTGCGGCCTAGGCACGCTAGTGTCACGGTGCTTGGCATGGGGACCGGAGGACTGTCCTACAGCCTGGCAGGTCTCCAGCAGGGTGGTGTTGGCAAGAAATGATGAGGGAGAGGCTGCTATAGCGATTCTCCCTGGGGAAACCCTTTGGGGGGCTGGAGTATGAGTCTCTGTGTAGTGGAGAGGGTGCCTGTGATGGTGACAGCCGTAGTAGCAGGGACCAGACGGAGGCAGACATTGAACAAAAACAACTTACAGTTCTTTATTGGAACAGTAAGCAACGTGCCCTGACAAATGGTAGAATGTTTTAGATGCAGTTGGAGGGAGCCACAGGATGGAGATCAATGGCAGGCTGGATGCAATGGCAGGCTGGAAGATAGCTGTGTCCTAGTAGGATGCTTCAGCTTGTCCTGGGTTGCTTCAGATATCACCCTTGAAGGTAGGATGATATCCCTTTCCTCTCCCTCTGACTAACTCTTAGTTCCACTCTTCAGGCAGGGAGCTGAGCTCTCCTGCTGTGGTCTGGCGTGCTGGCTGCACTGACTCTTCTGAGTCTGTCTTGCTGTCTAACTAGATTAGACTGCTCTCTAGAAGTTTCCTGACCAGGGGTTTTGTTACTCCCACTGGTCAGGTGGTGGCTACTCCTCCAATTACATCTCAGCTCACAGACATACAGTATAACACATGTGATTGGTTGCTGGAATTACATCACAGAAAATACTTAACTCCTGCCTTACCAGGCAGGTTCTACCTCTGCAGTGCTCATCTGTGTTATGTAGTTGTTATGTAGTGACATGCTGTGGGGCTGATCAGACCCTACACAGGCTGCAAGCTACAGGGTGGGACGTATTCGCAACCACTCCTCTGCCTTGCATCGGCGAGGGTGTTGCAAAAGACCATATACAGAGAAGAGATGACATATATCTCCTCCCACAGACCATATACAGAGAAGAGATGACATACATCTCCTCCCACAGACCATATATGGAGAAGAGATCACATATATCTCCTACCACAGACCATATACAGAGAAGAGATCACTAATATATCCTCCCACAGACCATATATAGAGAAGAGATCACATATAACTCCACCCACAGACCATACACAGAGAAGAGATCACATATAACTCCTCCCACAGACCATATACAGAGAAGAGATCACATATATCTCCTCCCATAGACCATATAAGAGAAGAGATCACATGTAACTCTGTGCATATATAATGACCTGTAGGTGGGTCCTCAATAATTTCTTTAGTGCCAACATCCCCTTTATTTGTATGCTCAGCTCATCTATCTGCTTAGCTATCCTGCTGAGCCATTTGATGCTCTTTGCTGCCACCTACTGTCTTGAGTGGGAATAATGTTTACAATATGTGTATGTATGTTTGTGACCTGAAAAGGTTAATGTTTTGTCTATACTAAGGGTACCTTCCCTGCAGTGAAGCTAGGCTGTGATTGGCTGGGCCTTTTTGAATTTAGTGGCAGTCTCCATTTTTAGAGTTAGTTCAGAGACACATGTCTACCATACTGTCAGACTCAGATTGCTACCCAAGCAGCAGAGCCAACCTGGCTCTTAATGACCCAAGGTGCAGGACCGTGGTATTACCCATTGCTAGACACAGCTGGAATTGATTAGCCAGCTAGCCAACCAAGGATTTTGCCTGAGCTTGTCTGCATGAAGGATTGTTATCAGCCTGTTTTGCAAAGATTCCTTTTGTCCTTGTTTGATCCTTGGTGACCCGCCAACATCACAGGTCCCTTCACCATCTGCTGGGGGATCTGGGATCTGTTACCACACATACCGGTAGTGCCCCGGGGGCATCCCTTATCTACTTCACGGTCTCGCCCTTTTCTTCCATCTCCCTGCCGGCCCTGATGGGCATGGATAAGGCCAGTTCCTGTGAACCAAGCCACTGTGACATACACTGGCACTAGGTCACAGCTACAAACAGGCACTCCATACCTTGGGAATCCAGCTGCCCCCCACTGTGGTCAGACCAAGGTGGGGTAACGTTGCACATAGACCAATTACAGAGAACAGATCACATATATCTCCACACATTGACCATATACATAAATTACATATAACTCCGCACATAGACCATATACAGAGATCACATATAACTCTACCCATAGACCATATACAGAGATCACATATAACTCCACCCATAGACCATATACAGAGATCACATATAACTCCACCCATAGACCATATACAGAGATTGCATATAACTCCACCCATAGACCATATACAGAGATCACATATAACTCCACCCATAGGCCATATACAGAGGAGAGGCTGTGTATTACTGGGGGGCTGTGCATTACTGGTGGAGGCTGTGTGCATTACTGGGGGGGCTGTGCTTTGCCGAAAGAGAGGCTGTTCATTACTGGGGGGGGGGGGCTGTACATTACTCAGAGAGGCTGTGTGGATAAATGGAGGAAGCTGTGTGCATTACTGGGGGGCTGTGCATTACTGAGAGAGGTTGTGTGCATTAATGGGGGAGACTGTGTGCATTACTGCGGGGGGGAGGCTGTGTGCATTACTGGGGGAGGCTGTGTGCATAACTTGAGAAGGCTGTGTACATTACTGGGGGAGGCTTTGTGCATTACTTGGGGAGGCTGTGTGCATTACTGGGGGAGGCTATGTGCATTACTGCGGGGGGGCTGTGTGCATTACTGAGAGAGGATGTGTGCATTACTAGGGGAGGCTGTGTGCATAACTTGAGAAGGCTGTGTACATTACTGGGGGAGGCTGTGTGCATTACTTGGGGAGGCTGTGTTTATTTCTAGGGAAGGCTGTGTGCATTATTGTTGGAGGCTGTGTATACTGAGGGAAGCTGTGTTCATTACTGGGGGTGGCATGGCTCTGTATACTGTCTATGGGGAATCTGCATATAGGGTCTGGATTTTAATTAAACTGGATGGCCTTATATGGAGTACTGTATATCATTTGATTTGGGAGTATGTGTATGGGGGGCTGTTATAAATTAATTAGGGGAACTGTATATAAAGCTGGTGCATATATAAATGATCTGGGTGCTATAGTTCAGGGCGTGTGGTATATATTACTTTAGGTGCTGTACGTACTATAATTTATTCATGGGACTATATAAAGGATATTTTATGTGGGGAATAGTGATAATATATATTTAGGCACACAATCCATTATACTGTAAGTGACTGTACTTTATTTTGGGATGTCGTGTGGAGTTGTGCTGCATGGAGCTGAAGACATTTGATTGTGAATTCAGCAGAGATAAACCATGGCTGGGAGAAATCGTAAAGAAGTCCTCTTCTTGATGGAGCAGATCATCATCTGTAAGGTACTAGATACTAAATGTTACTAATGACTGTGTCATTGACTGACATCTTTTGGGGCTGGGGAGGGCAGCATTTCCAATTCTCGCAGCAAAAAAAGGCTAGAATCGGACTTGGCCTCATAGCACAACTATTGCTAAACCTAAACTAATACATAAAGAATTGTGATCTTCAATCAAGAATATGTAATGTCATCACCTGTAGACATTATAACTTGTTACCAATCACTTGGGTACTTTTTTTTTTCTTTTAAAACATACTAAAAGTAAATTGTGAATAGAGGTGTGAACTGCCATCTGCTGGCTAAATACTGTTAAAAAAAAGCCCAGCCAAGTTTGTTAGAAGTAAAGATTTTTGTCTGCTCTATGTTTTTGGAATAAATGTATATTACACAAATTGTATATTTTGTAAACAAATTAAGTTTAAATGTTAACAAATTCTATGACTTCTGCATTTACCAGAATTGACAGATATTAGTAATAGCATGAAAAATGTGTACTGACCAAAGGAGTAGACAAACCTTACATAAATCAATAGTACAAGTGAATGCAAGAAACTTATCGCCCTCCCAATCTTATTTTTATCTATTACGTAGAAGCTCTGAAGGCAAGGAGTAAACATTGTAGAAAAAAGCCAAAACGCTCACCCGATAGATGCTTCTGGCACCAACTTCCACTTCTGCGACTCGGATCTCCACGTGACCAGCGTGCACAACAGGGAAAAATCCAAAAAAGATACGATCCAGCGCGGGATAGTGAAAAAATCTTTAGGCACTTTTTATTGGCTCCAATAGTAACAATTGTACAGTTACATATGCTCAAGCACTGCGTCCACGCTGGGGACTATGGTTCTTTGCCTGAAGCTCTAAGGCTGCAATCACATCATGTCCTATGTATACGTGCAGTGTATAAGCCAGGAAGACTCCCTTTGTATACACTGATAGTATCTATAGGCATATACTGGTAGATGGAGCCATCCTTTTTGTCTCTGTCCGCCAAGTATCCATCAAATCCTGCAGGAAACACAGAATGGAAAGATTCAGCAAACTTCCTTCTGCTGAGCATTGGGGAAATCCCATTGGGGATAGATACCACTGTACTGCATCCACCCCCCCGCTTCTGCTGAGAATACTCTCTAGGAGGACCCCAGTGATGTCACTGTCCATACAAGGTCATTTACATCACTGGGCAGACACCCTGAACATTGTCAGTAGCCAATCCCTGGCCGCATATAATATTCACTCCTCCTCCTTCTTTCAAGGGGTTGGGGAGTAACAGAACAACGTATCCTACTGTATGAACAAACAATACAGCCTAGCCCTCTGTCTTAAGGATAACAGAGAGCTACAACGTGATGTGAACATGACCTCAGCAAGGGGATCAGTGAGTCTCGGAGCAAGTGGTACCCCTCATCTACACACATTGGACTACTGATTTGTGCACGTGTGACCGCACCCTCAGGTCACAGTTCTATTTTGGTCTCATCTGACCACTTGACCTTCTCCCGTGCCTCCCCCGAATCATCCAAATGAGAATTGGTGAACTTCAAACGAGCCTGGACATGTGCTGGTGTGAGCAGAATTTTTTTTAATGCAATTTTTCTTAACAATTTTACATATCACACACACAACACAAAGATCCTGCTACTCCCCCCCATGGCAAAGGGTGTCTCACACAGGAGCACTAACAACAGCATAAATCACATATAAAGGAAGGGAATAAGGAATTTAATTCCCTGACTCTGTATAAGAAGAGCCATATCACGAAGAAGGGCTTTGGTTGACAACCCTGAAGTGTACTTACAATATACAGTAAGTTACAGACCTCTAAATTAGAGGTGACAAAATTAGCAAAATCGGCCTGGGATGAAATACTACGGGGGAGTGAGGGCAGCATACATTCAGCATACATATCCACCTGACACCGATACATTGCTGACACCAATAACGTGGCCCCCTTAGGAATGAGTGAGTTGAGAGGAAAGATGTCTGTGTGTGACTTGCTAAAGAGAATTTCTGAGGCACGGGTAAGTGAGAAGGCTGACAGAAATGCTGCCTGTCTGTGTCTCGCTGTAGAGAATTTCTGAAGGACAGGGTGAGGGGGTTGAGAGAAAAGCTGGCTGTTTATAACGCTGAAGAGAAATCAGCTCACCCCTCCCTCTGGAATTCTAATCAGTAAGATTGCTGACTTTTATCCCATGGATAGAGCCACTGGTAAAAGATGTATAAAGACATCTAAAAGGTACTGTGTGTGGTTTGTGGAAGTGGGGGAGGGGGTCACTGGTGATATTTTCCCTTTAGAGGGATTGTCTGGGGATTGAAAAACATGGCAGCTTTCTTATAAAATAAGCTCAACACCTGGGTAGTCTTTGCTATTGCAACTAAGCTCAGTTCATTTCTATATTGCTAAGCTACAATATCAGCACAAACCATAGTCATTTATGACGTTGTTATTGGTTCTGTCATTTGCTGGACAACCCAAATAATAACATTCTTTTTCTAAACTATTATATCATTTATTTGTTAGTGAAAAAAAGTTAAGTTTATAGGATCCAGGTATATGACAAGTAAAAAGAAAGCCGTATTTGCTGACTTGTTTTCAGGATACATACAGGCAGGAATTGACATAACACGATATTCCTACATTTCCAGTGTGACAAGACATCAATGGAAGCTAAGAGGAAGCACATTGCAAAGGAAGCTGTGGTATAAGAAGGACTGTCAAGACTGGAGGTTTTTTAAGTTACATTATAAATTGCGGCTTTGACAGACAGCAGAAGGCCCTGTGCAGAAAGAAATATGTGTCCCATTTACTGCGCAGCATCTGATTTCTAAAGAGTTACAGGAGTTTTCCAGGATTCTAATCACCAATACAAAGAATAGGTCACAGTTTAGCATCTCTCCCTCCCTGTACCCCCCTGTACAATGACCTCTATATAGATAACACTGACCCATCATTACATCACTACTGACAATAGATGATGTCACAGCTTATCTCCTCCCCCTCCCTGTACATTGTCCTCTATATAGATAACACTGACCCATCATTACATCACTACTGACAATACATGATGTCACAGCTTATCTCCTCCTCCCTGTACAATGTCCTCTATACAGATAACACTGACCCATCATTACATCAAACTGACAATAGATGATGTCACAGCTTATCGCCTCCCCCTCCCTGTACAATGACCTCTATATTGATAACACTGACCCATCATTACATCACTACTGCCAATAGGTGATGTCACAGATTATCTCCTCCCCCTCCCTGTACAATGACCTCTACATAGAAAACACTGACCCATCATTACATCACTACTGACAACAGATGATGTCACAGCTTATCTCCTCCCCCTCCCTGTACAATGATCTCCATATAGATAACACTGACCCATCATTACATCACTACTGACAATAGATGACGTCACAGCTTATCTCCTCCCCCTCCTCCCTGTACAATGACCTCTATATAGATAACACTGACCCATCATTACATCAAAACTGACAATAGATGATGTCACAGCTTATCTCCTCTGCCTTCCTGTACAATGTCCTCTATATAGATAACTTTGACCCATCATTACATCACTACTGACAATAGATGATGTCACAGCTTATCTCCTCCCCCTCCCTGTACAATGACCTCTTTATAGATAACAATGACCCATCATTACATCACTACTGAAAATAGATGATGTCAAAGCTTATCTCCTCCCCCTCCCTGTACAATGACCTCTATATAGATAACAATGACCCATCATTACATCACTACTGACAATAGATGATGTCATAGCTTATCTCCTCCTCCCTGTACAATGAACTCTATGTAGATAACACTGACCCATCATTACATCACTACTGACAATAGATGATGTCACAGCTTATCTCCTCCCCCATCCCTGTACAATGACCTCTATGTAGATAACACTGACCCATCATTACATCACTACTGACAATAGATGATGTCAAAGCTTATCTCCTCCCCCTCCCTGTACAATGACCTCTATATAGATAACACTGACCCATCATTACATCACTACTGACAATGGATGATGTCACTACTTATATCCTCCCCCTCTCTACAATGACCTCTATATAGATAACAATGACCCACCATTGCTTCACTACTGACAATAAATGATGTCACAGCTTATCTCCTCCCCCTCCTTGTACAATGTCCTCTATATAGATAACACTGACCCATCATTACATCACTACTGACAATAGATGATGTCACAGCTTATCTCCTCCCCCTCCCTGTACAATGACCTCTATATAGATAACAATGACCCATCATTACATCACTACTGAAAATAGATGATGTCAAAGCTTATATCCTCCCCCTCCCTGTACAATGACCTCTATATAGATAACAATGACCCATCATTACATCACTACTGACAATAGATGATGTCACAGCTTATCTCCTCCCCCATCCCTGTACAATGACCTCTATATAGATAACACTGACCCATCATTACATCACTACTGACAATAGATGATGTCAAAGCTTATCTCCTCCCCCTCCCTGTACAATGACCTCTATATAGATAACACTGACCCATCATTACATCACTACTGACAATGGATGATGTCACTACTTATATCCTCCCCCTCTCTGTACAATGACCTCTATATAGATAACAATGACCCACCATTGCTTCACTACTGACAATAAATGATGTCACAGCTTATCTCCTCCCCCTCCTTGTACAATGTCCTCTATATAGATAACACTGACCCATCATTACATCACTACTGACAATAGATGATGTCAAAGCTTATCTCCTCCCCCTCCCTGTACAATGACCTCTATATAGATAACACTGACCCATCATTACATCACTACTGACAATGGATGATGTCACTACTTATATCCTCCCCCTCTCTGTACAATGACCTCTATATAGATAACAATGACCCACCATTGCTTCACTACTGATAATAAATGATGTCACAGCTTATCTCCTCCCCCTCCTTGTACAATGTCCTCTATATAGATAACACTGACCCATCATTACATCACTACTGACAATAGATGATGTCACAGCTTATCTCTTCTCCCTCCCTGTACAATGTCCTCTATATAGATAGCACTGACCCATCATTACATCACTACTGACAATAGATGATGTCACAGCTTATCCCCTCCCCCTCCCTGTATATAGATAACACTGACCCATCATTACAGAATTACTGACAATAGATGATGTCACAGCTTATGTCTTCTCCATCACAGTACAATGACCTCTATATAGATAACACGGACCCATCATTACAACACTACTGACAATAGATGATGTCACAGTTTATCTCCTGCCCCTCCCTGTACAATGACCTCTATATATATAACACTGACCCATCATTACATCACTACTGACAATAGATGATGTCACAGCTTATCTCCTCCCCCTCCCTGTACAATGACCTCTATATAGATAACACTGACCCATCATTACATCACTACTGACAATAGATGATGTCACAGCTTATCTCCCCCCCTCCCTGTACAATGACCTCTATATATATAACACTGACCCATCATTACATCACTACTGACAATAGATGATGTCACAGCTTATCTCCTCCCCCTCCCTGTACAATGACCTCTATGTAGATAACACCGACCCATCATTACATCACTACTGACAATAGATGATATCACAGCTTAAGTTCTTCCCCTGCATAAAGTGGGATAGATTTATTGAGCTGTCTGCACCAGAATTTTGGTGCAATTTGTGCCCCCAAAAACTGTCTTCTGTTCACGTGGTAAAAAAAGTTTTGAGGTGTAAAAAAAAAAAAAAAATTGCACCAAATATAATACAGATGTGTCAAGATTTTGAAGTTAAAAAAACTGTCTAAAATGCTTTGCACCACATATATTAGAGGGTATTAACCCCTTAACGACTTGGCCTTTTTTTTTTAGTTTTTTTTCCATTTTTCACTCACCAACTTCAAAAATCTATAACTGTTTTATTTTTCCACATAAAGAGCTGTGTTATGGCTTATTTTCTGCGTAACAAATTGCACTTCATAGTGACGGTATTTAATATTCCATGACATTTACTGGGAAGCGGGAAAAAAATTCCAAATGCATTGAAAATGGTGAAAAACCACTTTTGCGACGTTTTCTTGTGGGCTTTGATTTTACAGCTTTCACTCTGCATCCCAAATGACATGTCTACTTTATTCTTTGGGTCGGTACGATCACGTGGATACCAAATTTGTATAGGTTTTATAATGTTTTCATACATTTAAAAAAATTAAAACCTCCAGTACAAATTTTCTTTTTTTATTTTGCCATCTTTTGGCGCCAATAACTTTTTCATACTTTGGTGTATGGAGCTATGGGTAGTGTCATTTTTTGCGAATTTTGATGGGGTTTTCATTGCTATAATTTTTGGGACTGTGCAACCTTTTGATCACTTTTTATGAATTTTGTTATATTTTTCAAAAAGGCAAAAAAAGGCCATTTTCGACTTTGGACGCTATTTTCCGTTACGGGGTTAAACGCAGTGAAAAAACGTTATTATATTTTGATAGATCTGGCATTTTCGGACGCGGCGATACCTAATGTGTTTATGATTTTTACAGTTTTTTTTATATTTATATCAGTTCTAGGGAAAGGGGGGTGATTTGAATTTTTAGGTTTTTTTATTATAATTTTTTTTTAAACTTTTTTTTATTCTTACTTTTACTATTTTTCAGACTCCCTAGGGTACTCTAACCCTAGGTATTCAGATTCATCCTATCATATATTGCCATACCACTGTATGGCAGTATATGTGGATTTTACTCCCCATTCATTACAATGTGCGATTAGCACATTGTAATGCATGGGTTAAAACAAAGTAGCCTCGGGTATTCGGAACAACCGAGGCTACCATGGCGACGGATCGCCGCTCCCTGTGACGTCATCGGGGAGCGTCAATCCGCGACAAGATGGTGGCGCCACCTCTTTGAAGCCGCCGGCAACATTGCTGGCGGCGATCAAGGTGAAAACACCCGCGATCGGTGCTAGCACCGATCGCGGATGTTACCAGTAAGCCTTTGCTGCAATATGCAGCAAAGACTTACCGGCTATGGAGAGGGCTCGGTTAAAGGGTTTTAGACCATTTTCAATGTGTTTAAGTCAAAACACCAAAAAAAGTGCAGCTAAATGAAAAAATAAATAAATTAGGCTTAATGCCTTCACATGAGCGCCACTCACCCCACCAATGTCCAATAGTAGAATGTATGCCATGTATAGAGGGGCCCGTGAGCCAATCACACGCCTCTCCATCATGCCAAAAACTAAAGAGATGTCTAAGGACACTAGGGACAAAACTGTATACCCGCAGAAGGCTGGGAGGGACTAAAGGACCATATACAAGCAACTTGGTGAGAAGGTAAAAACTGTTTAAAGGGGTTTTCCAACAAAGGAAAGTTTGGCCCTATACAGCGCGGCGCGCAGCAATTTCCGTCAGCTCTATAGAGATTAATGGAGCAGAGCGGTCATGCACGGCTGTCTGCTCCATTAATCTGACGGAGCAACGAGGGGTCCAACGGACCCTCGTTTTTGCGATCTACGGGGGTCTCAGCACTGAGACCCCCACTGATTAGCAAGTTAGGCCCTATCCCGTGGATAGGGCCAAACTTTCCTTCGTGGGAAAATCCTTCTAAGCAAATACCAGTAAATGAAAGAAACACAAGATGACTGTCAATCTTCCCCGGTCTGGGGCTCCATGCACGATCTCACCTCTTGGGGTAATGATGATTCTGAGAAAGGTCAGGACACCAGATGACCTGGTAAATGATTTGAAGTGAGCTGGAACCACAGTCTCAAAGATTACCTTCAGAGAGACAGGACAACTGCACAACATTGAGAGTTGGATGTTTGGGGCTAACAAACTTCTTCCCTCACGGATGGTTACCGAGTCTTCCAGCATGACAAATACCTGAAACACACTTGGTCTATTAGAACCATTTCAAGGTCCAGGAATGACTAAGCCAGGCTCCAGACCTAAACATCTTTGGAGGAAGCAAAAACTCAGTGGGGCAGATTTACTTACCCGGTCCATTTGTACCCGGTCCGTTCTCTGCGCTGGATTCGGGTCCGGCCGGGATTCATTAAGGTAGTACCTCTGCCGTTGCGCTGAAAACCAGGAACGCGCTGGAGTTCACCGAGCCGGGCTGAGTGAAGGTAAGTGCAAGCTCCGCGACAGATTTTTTTATTTTAAATGCGGGGTTTTTTCCGATTCCAGGGCTGCGCCACGCCCCCGATTTCCATTGCGTGCATGCCAGCGCCGATGCGCCACAATCCGATTGCGTGCACCAAAATCCCGGGGCAATTCAGGGGAAATCGGCACAAATCGGAAATATTCGGGTAACACGTCGGGAAAACGCGAATCGGGCCCTTAGTAAATGACCCCCAATGTTGCCCATTGACATCCCTGAAACCTTAAAGGACACCTGTCATCAGGTCTCTGTCACTAGTCCTGTCACCTCTACCTGTTGGAGCAGCTCACAAGGATCCCATCCCAGCCTTTATCTAGTCATTTCATACATTATTCATTGTAAAATCATCTATTCTTTATCATGTAAATGAGGCTGGTCACATGGTCAGAGGCAGTGACGTCACCCCTGTTACCCCTCCCCCTGCTCATGTCTGTGTGTAATGTATAGTAAAGCATGGCTAGTGTGTGCTGCATCTGCTGACATGCTGCATCCTCCTAATACACAGGTGAGAGACACAGACATCAGCTACACATGAATCTGACATGTTCTGCTGTAACCTGGCTGCCTGTAGCTGCTGTATCTCTCCTATATACACACACACATGCACACACAGGCTGCAGGGGGCGTGGCCACCAGGAAGCACATCATTATACAGCCTCACACCATTATACAGGCTGTCAGTCAAGCACTGGGGGTGTGGCTGTGCCTCCCACTCATGAATAGAGTGGACACCTTGAATATGCTAATGCTTCATTGGACATTTCACAGGTCATTTGCATACAGCTTTAGGACCTCATTGCTTAGGTTTACAGGCATGTAGAGGGACAATGAAGGGATAGAGGCAATGCTCTCTAATGGCAGTTTATGAAAATGCATTTAGTTTAGGGGGGTTATTTTGCATGACGGGTTCTCTTTAAAGATATTAAGAAGATCTGTATGGAGGACTGGGCCAAACTGCCTGCTACAGTGTTTGCAACCTAGAGAAAACATTGGAGCTGTAATTGTAAACAAATGTTTCTTTATCAAATATTAACCCCTTAACACCGCAGCCCTTTTTCGTTTTTGCGTTTTTATTTTTCACTCCCCACTTTCAGAAATCTATAACTTTTTTATTTTTCTATGTACAGAGCTGTGTGATGACTTATTTTCTGCGTAACAAATTACACTTCAAAATGGTGGTATTTAATATTCCAAGCCGTGTACTGGGAAGCGGTAAAAAAATTCCAAATGCAGTGAAATTGGTAAGAAAAACGCATTTGTGCCATATTCTTGTGGGCTTGGATTTTAAGGATTTCACTGTGAGCCCCATATGACAAGTCTACTTTATTCTTTGGGTCGGTAGGATTAGGGGGATGCCAAATTTGTATAGGTTTTATAATGTTTTCATACATTTACAAAAATTAAAACCTCCTGTACAAAAAAATTTTTTTTGGCTTTTGCCGACTTCTGGCGCTAATAACTTTTTTTTGGTGTACGGAGCTTTGGGCGGTGTCTTTTTTTGCGGCTTTTGATTACGTTTACAATGTTATAATTTTTAGGGCTGTGTGACCTATTGATCACTTTTTATAGAATTTTATATTTTTTTTAAAATGGCAAAAAAGTTCCATTTTCGACTTTGGGCGCGATTTTCTGTTATGGGGTTAAAAGCAGTGAAAAACCGCTGTTATATTTTAATAGATCGGGCATTTTTGGACACAGTGATACCTAATGTGTTTATGATTTTTACTGTTTATTTATATGTATATCAGTTCTAGGGAAAGGGGGGTGATTTGAGTTTTTAGGGTTTTTTATTATAATTTTTTTTTTTATTTTTACTATTTTTCAGACTCCCTAGGGTACTTTAACCCTAGGTTGTCTGTAAGATCCTAACATATACTGCCATACTACAGTACATGTGCTGATAGCACATTGTAATGAATGGGCTAACCCGAAGAAGCCTCGGGTCTTCGGAAAACCCGAGGCTACCATGGTGACAGATCGCCGCTCCCCGATTACATCACAGGGAGCGAAGATCCTCAGAAATATGGCGGCACATGAAGTTGCTGGCGGTGATCAGCAGGAAAACACCCGCGATTGGTGCTGGGTGTTACCGGTAAGCCTTTGCTGCAATATGCCGTCACATGTTGGTATGGGGTTAAAGGGGACTTCCAGGAATCAGCATAATTCATATACAAATGGCTTGTTATTTGAAATTTTGCTCCACTTAGCAGGAAAATGTTACTACGTGGTGTGATCCGCTTCCACTCATCACCTTCATGGATGCGGATGAGGTTATATGCCCCTCACAGATCCAGCTTGGTGAAAATCTTGGCAACCGTAGGCGATCAAAAAGTTCAGTGATCAGAGGCAAAGGGTAGCGGTTTTTCACCGTGACTTCATTGAGGCCGCGCTAGTCAATGCACGGAAGCAGGGAACCATCCTTCTTGGCCACAAAGAAGAATCTAGCACCAGCAGGAGCCAACGAATTGCAGATGAATCCCTTCTGCGAATTTTCCTTGATGTAAGCTGACATAGCTGCTGTCTCAGGCACAGATGATGGGTATACCCAACCTTGTGGTGATTTACCCAGCAGCAGGTCTATGAGACAGTCATAGGGGCGTTGCGCTGGCAGAATCTCTGCTTGCTTCCCAGAGAAGACTTCAGCAAAATCCTTATAAGCAGCGGGATGGCCTGCCAGGTGCTTGGGAGAGTCCATGGAAGACATTACGGACACCAGGTGAAAAGCCATGAGACAGCGGGAATGGCACTCCGGTCCCCAGCGAAGGATCTCTCCAGTCTGCCAATCGAGCACCGGAACATGTTGCTGCAACCACGGGAGACCCAAAAGCACTGAGGAAGTAGAGTGGGGGAGCACATAAAATGGCAGTCTCTCCTTGTGCAACACCCCAATTTGCAGAGACAGGGGCTCAGTACTATACTGGACCGTGGAGAATCTGTCCACTGATGGAAGAGATAACCAGCGGCTACAGGAAAGTGATGCTGGGAGACCAAGGCAGCATCCACGAAATTCCCTGTAGAGCCAGAGTCCAGGAAGGCTGAGACTTGAAGTGGGTTGTCTGTTCCAAAACTGAGAAGAGCAAAGGAGAAGCCTTGCTTTCACCTAGGGATGCTTCTCCCAGGAACCCTAGGTTGCAGCCGTTTTCCTGGACGCGGTGGATGGACTGAACAAGATGAAAGAAAGTGCTCTGGGCTGGCACAATAGAGGCAGAGATTTTCCTGTCTTCATCTGCTGCTTTCCTGGGGAGATAGACGAGCTCTATCCACTTGCATGGGCTCCTCTGCAGCCGGCACGGAAGACAACTGAAGTGGTCTTTGGAAGACAGGAGCCAAGTGGGGCAGACGACGGGTCCTGACTTGTGGTTGCTCCAGACGTCGCTCCTCAGAGCACTCAGTAAACCGAATGTCTAAATGGAAGGTCCCGTCCAGACAGAGTGCCTTTTATCTGACCAGACAATCCCTTTTTAAAAGTTGCGACCAGGGCAGCTTCGTTCCAGGCAAGCTCAGAAGCCAGTCACTGCATAGTCACCGACAGATGATTCCTATAGACACAAGTTCTGCAGTGCAATCTCAGCAGAAGAAGGCTGGTTCCTAAAAGGCTGTGTGGTTAATACTAGTAGTAATGGGGATGACGTGGAGGCAGTGTGGTTAATACTAGTAGTAATGGGGATGACGTGGAGGCAGTGTGGTTATTACTAGTAGTAATGGGGATGACGTGGAGGCAGTGTGGTTAATACTAGTAGTAATGGGGATGACGTGGAGGCAGTGTGGTTATTACTAGTAGTAATGGGGATGATGTGGAGGCAGTGTGGTTATTACTAGTGGTAATGGGGATGATGTGGAGGCAGTGTGGTTATTACTGGTGGTAATGGGGATGATGTGGAGGCTGTGTGGTTATTACTAGTGGTAATGGGGATGATGTGGAGGCAGTGTGGTTATTACTAGTGGTGATGGGGATGACGTGGAGGCAGTGTGGTTATTACTAGTAGTAATGGGGATGATGTTGAGGCAGTGTGGTTATTACTAGTGGTAATGGGGATGATGTGGAGGCAGTGTGGTTATTACTGGTGGTAATGGGGATGATGTGGAGGCAGTGTGGTTATTACTAGTAGTAATAGAGATGATGTGGAGGCAGTGTGGTTATTACTAGTAGTAATGGGGATGATGTGGAGGCAGTGTGGTTATTACTAGTAGTAATAGAGATGATGTGGAGGCAGTGTGGTTATTACTAGTAGTAATGGGGATGGTGTGGAGGCAGTGTGGTTATTACTAGTAGTAATGGGGATGATGGGGAGGCAGTGTGGTTATTACTAGTAGTAATGGTGATGATGTGGGGTCAGTGTGGTTATTACTAGTAGTAATGGGGATGATGTGGAGGCAGTGTGGTTATTACTGGTAGTAATGGGGATGATGTGGAGGCAGTGTGGTTATTACTGGAGGTAATGGGGATGATGTGGAGGCAGTGTGGTTATTACTAGTAGTAATGGGGATGATGTGGAGGCAGTGTGGTTATTACTAGTGGTAATGGGGATGGTGTGGAGGCAGTGTGGTTATTACTAGTAGTAATGGGGATGATGTGGAGGCAGTGTGGTTATTACTAGTAGTAATGGGGATGATGTGGAGGCAGTGTGGTTATTACTAGTGGTAATGGGGATGGTGTGGAGGCAGTGTGGTTATTACTAGTAGTAATGGGGATGATGTGGAGGCAGTGTGGTTATTACTAGTAGTAATGGGGATGATGTGGAGGCAGTGTGGTTATTACTAGTAGTAATGGGGATGTGTGGAGGCAGTGTGGTTATTACTAGTAGTAATGGGGATGATGTGGAGGCAGTGTGGTTATTACTAGTAGTAATGGGGATGATGTGGAGGCAGTGTGGTTATTACTAGTAGTAATGGGGATGTGTGGAGGCAGTGTGGTTATTACTAGTAGTAATGGGGATGATATGGAGGCAGTGTGGTTATTACCAGTAGTAATGGGGATGATGTGGAGGCAGTGTGGTTATTACTAGTAGTAATGGGGATGGTGTGGAGGCAGTGTGGTTATTACTAGTAGTAATGGGGATGGTGTGGAGGCAGTGTGGTTATTACTAGTAGTAATGGGGATGATGTGGAGGCAGTGTGGTTATTACTAGTAGTAATGGGGATGATGTGGAGGCAGTGTGGTTATTACTAGTAGTAATGGGGATGATGTGGAGGCAGTGTGGTTATTACTAGTAGTAATGGGGATGATGTGGAGGCAGTGTGGTTATTACTAGTAGTAATGGGGATGGTGTGGAGGCAGTGTGGTTATTACTAGTAGTAATGGGGATGATGTGGAGGCAGTGTGGTTATTACTAGTAGTAATGGGGATGATGTGGAGGCAGTGTGGTTATTACTAGTGGTAATTGGGCTGATGTGGAGGCAGTGTGGTTATTACTAGTAGTAATGGGGATGATGTGGAGGCAGTGTGGTTATTACTAGTAGTAATGGGGATGGTGTGGAGGCAGTGTGGTTATTACTAGTAGTAATGGGGATGATGGGGAGGCTGTGTGGTTATTACTAGTAGTAATTGGGATGATGTGGAGGCAGTGTGGTTATTACTAGTGGTAATGGGGATGATGTGGAGGCAGTGTGGTTATTACTAGTGGTAATGGGGATGATGTGGAGGCAGTGTGGTTATTACTGGTGGTAATGGGGATGATGTGGAGGCAGTGTGGTTATTACTAGTAGTAATGGGGATGATGTGGAGGCAGTGTGGTTATTACTAGTAGTAATGGGGATGATGTGGAGGCAGTGTGGTTATTACTAGTAGTAATGGGGATGATGTGGAGGCAGTGTGGTTATTACTAGTGGTAATGGGGATGATGTGGAGGCAGTGTGGTTATTACTAGTAGTAATAGAGATGATGTGGAGGCAGTGTGGTTATTACTAGTGGTAATGGGGATGATGTGGAGGAAGTGTGGTTATTACTAGTAGTAATGGGGATGATGTGGAGGCAGTGTGGTTATTACTAGTAGTAATGGGGATGATGTGGAGGCAGTGTGGTTATTACTAGTGGTAATGGGGATGATGTGGAGGCAGTGTGGTTATTACTGGTGGTAATGGGGATGATGTGGAGGCAGTGTGGTTATTACTAGTGGTAATGGGGATGATGTGGAGGCAGTGTGGTTATTACTAGTGGTAATGGGGATGATGTGGAGGCAGTGTGGTTATTACTAGTAGTAATGGGGATGATGTGGAGGCAGTGTGGTTATTACTAGTGGTAATGGGGATGATGTGGAGGCAGTGTGGTTATTACTAGTAGTAATGGGGATGATGTGGAGGCAGTGTGGTTATTACTAGTAGTAATGGGGATGATGTGGAGGCAGTGTGGTTATTACTAGTAGTAATGGGGATGATGTGGAGGCAGTGTGGTTATTACTAGTAGTAATGGGGATGATGTGGAGGCAGTGTGGTTATTACTAGTGGTGATGGGGATGATGTGGAGGCAGTGTGGTTATTACTGGTGGTAATTGGGATGATGTGGAGGCAGTGTGGTTATTACTAGTAGTAATGGGGATGATGTGGAGGCAGTGTGGTTATTACTAGTAGTAATGGGGATGATGTGGAGGCAGTGTGGTTATTACTAGTAGTAATGGGGATGGTGTGGAGGCAGTTTGGTTATTACTAGTAGTAATGGGGATGATGGGGAGGCAGTGTGGTTATTACTAGTAGTAATGGGGATGGTGTGGAGGCAGTGTGGTTATTACTAGTAGTAATGGGGATGATGGGGAGGCAGTGTGGTTATTACTAGTAGTAATGGGGATGATGTGGAGGCAGTGTGGTTATTACTGGTGGTAATGGGGATGATGTGGAGGCTGTGTGGTTATTACTAGTAGTAATGGGGATGATGGGGAGGCAGTGTGGTTATTACTAGTAGTAATGGGGATGATGTGGAGGCAGTGTGGTTATTACTAGTGGTAATGGGGATGATGTGGAGGCAGTGTGGTTATTACTAGTGGTGATGGGGATGATGTGGAGGCAGTGTGGTTATTACTAGTGGTAATGGGGATGATGTGGAGGCAGTGTGGTTATTACTAGTAGTAATGGGGATGATGTGGAGGCAGTGTGGTTATTACTAGTAGTAATGGGGATGATGTGGAGGCAGTGTGGTTATTACTAGTAGTAATGGGGATGATGTGGAGGCAGTGTGGTTATTACTAGTAGTAATGGGGATGATGTGGAGGCAGTGTGGTTATTACTAGTAGTAATGGGGATGATGTGGAGGCAGTGTGGTTATTACTAGTAGTAATGGGGATGATGTGGAGGCAGTGTGGTTATTACTAGTAGTAATGGGGATGATGTGGAGGCAGTGTGGTTATTACTGGTGGTAATGGAGATTATATGGGGTCAGTGTGGTGATTATCTCTATATTACTCCATACAGATAAGTGTCACCCACTATTAGACTCCCCTTGGTGCTGACTTCTTGACCAGACAGGACTCCCACCTCACATGCGCGCCCCCGCAGCACCCTCCACTCCCCGGACGGCGCGCCCCCGTCGGTAATAGTGGGAGGGGCCAGAGCCGGTCACGTGGGGGGACGTCTGTCTCCACGTCTAGTCCTCAGGTTTGAACTGAAGAAAAGAAAAAAAAAAAGAAAGTGCATCGGTGTCCCGGGCCCGGGAGCGTGCGGCCGAGCAGGTGAGTGCCGCAGGTGACCGCCCCGGGTGTCTTGTACAGGGCCATTTAACTCTTTGCGCGCTGACTTAGTCCCGTCTCACAAGGGGTTAACCGTGGCGGGAGTCCCCAGGTCGCGCACCCGCTTCCCGTGCGGGTGAAGTGATTCTCTAATTGACGCATTTTGCTAGACGGGCCAACATGGCGTCCGCCGGAGCGGTGCAGCGGGAGGACGGGGTGTGAGGGGAGGCGGCAGGCCCCGGTGTGGCGGCACCGCCTCGGGGACAGGGCGGGTGTTAGCGGGCAGCTCCCGGTCTTCTCGGGGGCCTCCGAGCACAAAGCGGCGGCCGCAATTATCTGTGGACAAAGGGTTCATTTTAGGTTTAGCTGTGACGGTTTTGTTTAGTCACGTGACCCGGCGCAGCCAATCTGCGGGCACGCTCGCCCAGAAGGGTAGAAATAGCAGGCGGACGGGGAGCCAGGCGGCCGCCATTGCTGCATACATTTGGGGGGACGTCTGGGGACCAGAAGTAAGTGCCGCGTGCGAGTGCCGCGCCGTGTGAGCTGTCGCTTGGTGTCTGCTCAGGAGCGGCTCTCTGGGCCCAGGCAGACCTCTTACTCAGGCTCTATGTGCGGCCTAGTCTCTGAGGCCTTCCCTGGCCAAGCCAGCAAAGCCGAGGGGATTAGTGCAGGATCTGTGTGACATTGTACTGGGAGGTGTGCAGGTCACCACCGCTGGGGCCTCTATGCTCTCCAGGACAATATGGCAGCCAGAGCAGCTCATCATGGAGGGCCAGGGTGTACTGTCACCAGCCTCCTTACATAAGTCACATCTGCTGCTGTCAGGAGAGCTGCCACACTTACATAACTGCATGGAGGGGCACATTTCAGAAGAAGACTATATTGTACATGGTGTCTGATCTGCAGGCTGCTTGTTATAGAGCAGGAGGAGCTGAGGAGATTGTATGTGGTGTCCTATCTGCAGGAAGCATGTTATGGAGCAGGAACATATGGCACTTAGTGTCCTATCTGCAGGCTGTATGTCATAGAGCAAGAGCAGATAAGCAGGTTGTACCTAGTGTCCTATCTGCATGCAGGAGGAGTTGAGCAGTTTCTATGATCATAAGTGTCAGAGTAAAATTGTTGTAGTTGCTCATGGCAACCAATCGGCACTTGGCTTTTGTTTTCCCACAGCAGTTTATGAAATGAAAGCTAAGCTCTGAATGGTTTCAATCAGCAACTAAAATAGTTTTGCTTTAAGCACTTATGAGGAATCTCTCCCAGATATGTTATAGAACAGGGGTCCTTGGTGCATTTGTTACAGAATGTACAGCGAACACCTGGTAATAAAAAGCCTTTAGTGCACAAGTTAATCTTCAAATATTTTTTGAATTAATGATAAATTATCATTAAGCTATTTCATTAGTCACAGAAAACCCTGTTAAAGGTTATACAAATTTTAGCTCACATCAGGAAATGGATTGAATTTAAAAAAAACCAACTCTTTACTAAAATTCGCAGTTTGGAAAACCGTGCAACACTTTTCCATAAATGGCTCCACACTTGACCATAGTGTGTGCAGGTATTTTTGCTCCCCTTTTATAGAGATCAATGAATCGGAGTTACAATAACACGCGCTATTCATGGTCAGGCGTGGAATAGTTTTTGGAAGAAAGCCATGTTTTTAAACCTCAGGGCAACTCCTGTAAGTTCAGTTGTCTGCTAACAAATTTGGTCTAAGCTGAAAGCTGAGTGCACTGGCTGAATTTCCCTGCATCAAACCTCCAACCACTGGACTGAACTTCCAGTTTTCTGGTGTAGAAGCAGTGAAAGAATCGCAAATTTTTGCAAAGAGAGAATTCTCGATTCTCGACGCCACCTCCACACAATGGGGGTATAGAGGGGCGGCAGAGTGGGCGTTCCTGCCCTGTGCTTAATAATAATTCCTCACAATCTTATCAACCGACCAGTATGTTTTGAAGTGCTTGCATAATTTCGAAAAATACTAATACAGTCAGATCTGGCGGAGTTTTGCCTGGCAGCCAGATACCTGAACAGGCCTTAGCCTCTTGATGTTTCCAGGGGGTTGTAATGTTTTCATGGGCCTTTGTATGAAAAAATCTCCCCAACTGAGTTCAGTCCAGTGATACAAGGTTTGATCTGGGAAATCCTGCTAGCCCACTCATTCGCCCCCCCCCCCCACCCCCCAAAATTCAACCAGCCTTGGCTAAGCTGGCTTGTAGAGCTCATGACCCAAGGTGACCGGGTACAATGGTTGCATGAAGGATGTATAAAAAGTCCTTTTTGTTTTATGCTGGCTACATTTTTACCATACAATCAAATCCCCTTCAGGACCTATTCAGACATCAGTATTCTGATCCATATTTTACTTGGATATTTTGAAGCCAAAACCAGAAGTGGAACTTAGAGTCTTGGATAAAGACTTGGCTCAGCTCCTGCTGCTCTGTAACCTGCTGATCGCAGATTGGACTGAATGTGCAAGGTAACCAGATCCTTTTAGAGGACATACAAAGAACAATGGATGAAGTAGAATTGTTAGTTTGAAGTCCAAATCCTATGAAATTGTTGATTATTAAAAATAAAAAAGGATAATTTTTTTTATTGCTTGTACCCCAGATTTGATCAGGACTGGTCAAATTTGCTTATTGTGGGGGTCCAGCTGCTCCATTTATATGTGGTACAACGGACCCCACATTCTTGTGACCTGTGGGTAGTCAACCTCTGGACCCTTGCTTATAAGCTGATGTATAGGGGAAAAATGGATGTGGCACCTGATCTTGGTGGACCACCTCCTTTAAACAGTTTTTTAGATCAGTGAGCTGTTCTCAGCTGCCTCTTGTGCCAGATGTTTACAGACCTGCTAGTGGAAGGCTTTATCCTCTTTGTAGTGATTGTGTCGGAATAATGGAGCTCAGGTCACATTCCATGAATTTGAGTCGTTCAGGGTACTAGGTGTCGGACAACAAATTGAATAGGATAAATGAAAAATCTTAAAAAGATGGGTTATGCCGAAACCTACTGTAATTGGCTGAAAGGGATCTGCAAGTTTCCTCATAGCTTTCCTTCTAATAATCTTATAGGATAAAAATCCAGGACTGCCAAGGGGGACTTGTGGTCGTCTGTTCTGCTGCTCGTAGGGTGTCCTGGCACTTGGACTCCCCAACCCCCTCCCTTCAGAGAAAATATTTATCCCCTATCTTGTGGATAGACAAAAAATGTCATTATTTGGGTGCCCCGTTTAATATTATGTATCTGAAAAACTTGCTAAAGCAGAGGTTTTAAACTTTTGACCCCCTTTTTTTTGGAAGTTACAACTTGTGGGTCCATTGACACGTGGTATGGCCGCCGTGTGCTGGAAAAAAGGTGGCAGCCTCTCCTCCCTCCATAGGAAACGGCAGCGCATGGCTGCACACAAGGGAAAAGATAGGCGGCCATTGCCGTCTATGGGGACGTATATTTGGCTGCAAATTTGCTGCCGCATGTACGTCCCCCCAGACAACCGTGTGAATGAGTGTGTCCTGAGCTTTAGGTTGTACAGCATCTCTAAAAAAAACATCTTAACTTCCAGCTTTGTGTGGCTATAAATGGTAGTGAAGGTAATTGTTTATGCTGTACCATGTGACCAGCTTCTATGGATTGGATGTCTGATGCTTTATGTTGGCCTTATAGGATTAAGGAAATAAGAATTTCTTAGAATTGTCAAGCAGCTTTGGTCAAACGACGCATCTGAGGTCTAGAACTACATTCTTATCAGGCCAGAGGAGAAAAGGTTTGGTCGCATCAGTTCAGATGGAAGCATTTAGTTCTTTTGACTGCTATTTGTCTGAACTGAACCTGTGGCAGGACTGTGATTTTATGATGCAGAGTTGAAGAATGTTGCAAGTTCGGATAACCCATTGCAATGGTGCTTCCAGGTGCAGCAGTGCATGCCATGTGCACATGAAGTTTCTGTTGCTCTCAGATGCCAACTTATGGTGCATACCATTTCTGTGAAAGACAAAGTAACATGTATTACCCCTTGTGATGTCTGATGTAGTATGTACCATGGCTGGCTATAGATGCTAACAGGCCTAAAATGCGTGCATTAGCATGAAGCCTGAGTGAGTGTGTGGATAATGTGCTGAAAGACACAGCTATTGAAAGCCCATTCATTATCATACCTAGGGGACACATCAGTGTCTTAAGAAATGTGAAAAGGATTCCACTGTCTCCTCAATTGTCTTCATTAGAAGACCCCTCCCATACTGTTCATGTGAAAGTCCCCTGCAGTGTACATTACTATGCAGGACAGGAGCACAGCCTCTGTTTTCATTAATAACATTTATCAACAGGACAGCCCATAAGACCCCTTACACACTAGTAAGACCTCCATATCGCATCACTTTCTCCCTATGTGCTGGCTGGAAACCCAAACCGAAATGCTGCGATGTTTGCTCAGCTTTGCGGCCAGCACACGCTGCAAGTTTGGAGCATCACACTCACAAGTATCTAAGAGGCCTAAGAGTCAAGTCCAGCTACAGTCATGGAATGTAATTCATTCCTGCAAGTAGAAAACGCATACACAAGCTTATGGCTACACAGATGTCCAGGGCCAGTGCCCTGTCTGAAGATTTGTATAGTAGATACATGGTGCATTTTCATGTGGGAGAAAAATGTTATACAACATTTCATGTCAATTTCGGCGGAATAAGGTTGTACAAATTCTCTGTAGTTGTGTTCACACTGCCATGTTCTGCTCAATTTGGTAGGAATGGAATCTACAATGAAAAAGTAATGGTAAGGCCCCTCTTACACAGATATTTTCAGCTGTATGCTACCCGTACCGTTTCAAGACAGGGAACATACAGCCACGTTTTATGGACAATAAGTCGTTTCATATGAATGGATGTATTGCCTACCATACCATTAAAAAATAATAATTTTTCAGCCCTTTGTATTTTATGATGCTGGACCTTTTGAGGGACTAAACCAGAGAGTGTTCTTCTGAGAGTTTTCTTGGAAGGGCCCGGTGCTGTGCTCTTGGAGCTCATTCGCATGCGGTATGCCCACCATACTGGCATGCAGCCGTGTGCTGGAGAGGAGGAGGAGGCCCCTCCTCCGTCCATAGAAAACAGCAGCGCGCGGCCGCACACTTGCCGAAAGATAGAGCATGCTCCATCTTTTTGCGGTGTGTGGCTGGGATCAGTGCCATACATGTGTGGCATCTTATCTCTGCCGTGCTGCTGTTGCTGTCTATGGAGACGTACATGTGGCCACAAATTTGCGGCCGCATATATGTCCCCGCAGACGGCCATGTGAATTTACCCTTGGAATGATGTGTGCTGGCCAGCTATTCCTGGGAAGAACTGACATGGTGCCACACAGTTTTTAAAAAATTTTTTTTTACTTTTTCTATTGGGAGACTTTCCCAGAGGATAACTTTCTAGATATTTGCTTTCTATTTTCATAATTTATCATTTCTATAATCGCATAACCCCTTACCGATGTGTGGCGCAATAGTGTGGCGTCGCTGTACGGGGGAGGGCTCACAAGCCAAGCCGTCTCCATACAAGATGGGTGTTTGCTTCATATTGCAGCAAACGCCCACCGGTAACACCTGCAAGCGGTGCTGACTCCGATCGCTGGTGTTAACCATATTGTATTTGATCGCCAACTCCCTGTGAAGTCATCAGGGGATGGTAAGCGGTTTCTATCTCATTTTGTCTGAGAAATGGTTTAGGGAAAAAAAAAAAAAAACCTAAAAGTTCAAATCGCCCCCTTTCCCTAGAAATAATATAAATAAACGGTAAAAATCATGTTGGATATCGCCGCATCCCAAAATGTCTGATCTATCAAAAGTTTTTTGCGTTTTTTAACCCTGTAATGGAAAAGCAACGAAAGTCAAAAATGCCACTTTTTGGGCATTTAGAAAAACATAAAAAGTGAACAGTACTCTAAACGGGAGCATTGAAAATGTGATCAAAAGTGGCAAATAATGACACACCGCAGCTCTGTGCACGTATGAAAAAGTTATTAAGTGCCAGAAGATGGCAAATTGAAGATTTTTATTTATTTTTCTGTACAGGTGGTTTTAATTTTTGTAAATGAAAACCTACTGTATATTTGGTATCCTCATGACCGTACCGACCCAAAGTATATACCCCCCACTTCACAGTACACGGCACTGTCGCAGAGTTCTATGTATGGAAAAATAGTTATAGATTTTTGAAGGTGGGGAGTGAAAAATTGATACACATAAACGAAAAAGGGCCTGGTCGTTAAGGGGTTAAAGGTCTAGTCCATGAAAGGGCATCCACTCACTGTTTGCAGAGGTGAATTCTCTGCTAGCATGTCCCTGACTCTTGATCATGTGTGTATAGGTCACTGATTGACTGCTGCGGTGACCTGCCCCCTAGTGGTAAGTCACCTGACATCAGGTGCAGGAGCCTAATCCGGCGCTGAAATGGAGGTCGATGGCCCCTTCTTGTTGGGCGGTTTAGACTGCCTTTTTTAAAATGTAGCTGATTAAAAGCAAACATTTTAATTAGTTGGCCAACTATTTTACTGCGATTTATCAATATTTATAAGCCTTCTTATTAGCACCACTCCGTAGTTGGCTTCACCATCACAGTGCATGTGGAAGTAACTGGTTCCTGGACAGGCTATGGACATCGTTCCAGAGCGATTGAACATTACAGTAGATTTAAATGGTTTGTCCTAGCCTCGGTATTTATACGTATTGTATCCATTCACCCGACTTGAATGCATTGAGTCCGCCAACTATATCTCGACATTGATGGGGCTACCACCTCTAGGTGTTTATGACATACTTCCTGTGGACATGGGATGGGAATATTCATCCTAGTTCAGTTGGTTGTGTGAATCCTGTGTATGGCACCCATTATGTGCTTCTGTCTTTGCCTAGAAGCTTATAGAATATAGCGGTGGGCTACACATATTCATGATGCCATACAGAAGCGGCAGGTAAAATGCTTACAGGTTACTGTATGACCTGTGTGCTTGGGGCCTAAGCCTGTACACACGGTTTACTGCTTTGTTGCTTGGGGCCCATTCTGGTCACAACCTTTAAACCATTCAAAGTTCACATATATTTAAGAATCTCTAAGCACTGCAAAGTCCTATATTATATCCCAGCAAGTTTACAATCCCTTTTTGAGTCACACTCGATGAGCTTGCACATCAGCATTTCACAACCTGAGAATGGAAGAATGTCGGGAAAATGTTCTCGGCTGGTTTTCTTAGAAACGCTGCATATGAACGCAGTCTGCTTAACATCTTTCTAATTCATTTTAAAGGGAACCCCCAATCCCACTCCCCACCCCAAAGTCAGACAAATATGACTCTTCTCACCTTATTTCCACATGAAATGGGTAATGTTTAGTAGTCGTTGGGGTAGTGTCAACTCAGAAGCCCCTATCTTTCGGTTCTGTAGTACCTCAAAACATGGTACTGGTGTTTGTGATCTGAAAGATAACGTCTGTCTCTTTAATATGACACAAAATCCATGTTTCTAGGTACTATAGTGCAGAAAATAGGGGCTTCTAATGTGACACTCAACTCGTGTAAATTAGGTGGGAAGAGTCATATTTGCTTCACTTTGGGGCACAGCTTTTTTTTTTTTTTTTTATTGGTAAATGGATGAGATTTCATATAAGATGGGAATTCTAGAAAGGACATTTCATAAGCCTTCTGTGGGGCCTTTTTGTTAAACCTTTAAAGGGGTGTTTCCTTGAAGACAAGATTCTTAAAAGACACCTTTCACTAGGATGAAGGATTGTAAACCAAGCACACTGACCTGCATGTGTGTGCCCCCTCTGGCAGGATCTGCTCTTCTTTAAGCTTCCTACGCCCTGGTTTTTAAGAGGAAAAAAAAAAAGGCTTTCACAATTATGCAAATTAGCCAGTGGGGCTCTGGGCTCCACAGGTGTTAATGGTGCCTGGATCTCCTCAGGTTCATTTGCATAATTGTTAAAGCCTTTTTTTTCCTTAAACAAGGGCATAAGTAGCCTAAAGAAGAGCAGTTCCTTCCAAAGGAGGCACACACCAGAATGTCGCTCTGCTTGGTTTACAATCCTTTGTCCTGGTGGTATATGTCCTTTTAAAGGGGTTTTCCCACAAACTAAAGTTAGGCCCTATCCACCCCAACTGATCAGCAAGATGGGCTCTATCCACAGGATAGGGCTTATCAGTGAGAGTCTCAGTGCTCAGATCCCCACACATCACGAGAATGTTGGACCCCTCGCCTCTCCGTCGGACTAATGGAGCAGATGGCCGCGCATGACCATTCTTCTCCATTAATCTCTATTGTTCTCCATCAGCTCCATAGAGATTAATGGAGCAGAACGGTCATGTGCGGCCGTCTTCTCCATTAGTCTGATGGAGCAACGAGGGGTCTGACAGACCCCTCATTCTCGCGATCTGTGGGGGTCTCAGCACTTAGACCCCAACTGATCAGCAAGATAAGCCCTATCCCGTGGATAGAGCCTAACTTTAGTTTGTGGGAAAACCCCTTTAACCCCTTATCACCGACACTAGTTTTCAGCTCAATGACCAGACTCGATTTTTCAAATCTGCCCTGTCTCACGATAATTGGTTATAACTTCGGAACGCTTTAACATATCCGGGTGATTTTAAGAATGTTTTCTCGTGACACATTGTACTTCATGTTAGTTATAAAATGTAAGTGATAAGTTTTGCGATTCGTTCTGAAAAAAAGTGAAAATTTGGCAAAAGTTTAAAAATTCTTCATTTTCCAAGTTTGAAATGTTCTGCTTTCCAGACAAGATGTAAAACTGCTCAAAAAGCTTGATAAATTACATTTACAGAATGTCTGCTTTATGTTGGGATGATATTTTATGCATCCTCTCACTTTTCTAGGATGTTATGAGGTGCAGAAATTTGCAATTTTTCTCATTTTCATGAAAATTGCCAAAACTCACATTTTGAGGGACAACTCAGCTTTCAAGTGACTTTGAGAGGCCTAAATAATAGTAAAACCCCATAAATTACCCCACTATAGAAAGTTCACCCCTCAACGTAGGTAAAACAACTTCTATTAAGTCAATTAACCCTTTAAGTGTTTCACATGGGTTAAAACAATATGGACCTGCGATTTACAAACTATGGAATTTTTTTGGAAAATACATTCATTTAGGCCAAACTGACATTTTCAGAATAAATTAAATAATGAAACGCACTGCAACGCTTGATGCCCAATTCCTCCCGAGTGTACTGATACCCCATATGTGGTGGTATACTTCTGTACGGGCGCACGGCCGAGTATAGAATGAATGGAGGCGCCATTCACAGCAGATTTGTATTGTCACATTGTACGACCTATAAAATTTTATTTTTTTTGGTAATGCGAACATATGAGGGCTTATTTTTTACGGGATGAGATACAATGTATAGATAATTCATTTTGGGGGTCTAAAGCTTATTCATGAGATTTTATTAACTATTTCCAGGGGGACACAAACAAAATCATCAATTTTTATTTTGGATTGTATCCCTACAACCCCCCCCCCCCCCCTCCGCAACATAAAAATAATATTTTATCTTTATTCTCTGGTTCAATACGATTGCGGTGATAACTCATTTATATAGTTTTTCTTATCTTTGCTCAATTTTCCTGAGCAAAACCAATATTGGAGAATATCGCATTGTTTTTACTATTGACAACTTTTCAGGGCCATAACTGCTGTATTTTTCTGTTGTCAGACCTGGTTGAGGGCTTATTTTTTGCGAAAGTTGTTCTTTTCAGTCGTATCATATTAGGGAACGTAACTTTTTTTGATCACTTTTTAGAACATTTTTTTGTGATGGTGTTTGAGGAAAAATTGTATATTACGGGAAGTTTTTCGAGTTTTTTTTTTTTTTACGTCGTTCACCGAGCGGGTTCAAGATTGATTTAGATTTATTGTACAGATTGATACGGGTGATACCAAATATGTACGTGTTTTTGTGTTTTATATACTTTATTTGCTTTTTATGTGTAACTGGGGAGATTATAGGACTTTTATTTTATTATATTATAAAAATGACTTACCCGTATATACTCAAGTATAAGCCGACCCGAGTACAAGCCGAGGCCCTTAATTTTACCACCAAAAACCAGGAAAACCTATTGACTCGAGTATAAGCCGAGGGTGGGAAATGCATTGGTCACAGACCCCCCCCAGTATACAGCCAGCTTGCCCCCAGTGGTACGCAGCCACCCCAGCATAAATAAAACAAACAAAAAACACTTATATACTCCCCCTCAGGTGGCCCCAATGCGCAGCGCTGCTCCCCCGATGTCCGCGCGGCTCGTCTTCAGGCTTCTGCGCCCGTCTTCCTTCTTCTGCAGGGCGCCACCATTGCTCTCCCGGGCCGGCGCCTAGTATGACGCGCCGCTGCTGACGTCATGCTAGGCACCGCCAGGGGGGAAAAACAGAAGACGTGCGCGGATGCCTGAAGACGAGCCGCGCGGACATCGGGGGAGCAGCGCTGCGCATCGTGGCCACCGGAGGGTGAGTATATAAGTTTCTTTTTTAAGTAATTTTTACTGACTGACTGACTCGTGTGTAAGCCGAGGGGACGTTTTTCAGCACATTTTTTGTGCTGAAAAACTCGGCTTATACACGAGTATATACGGTAATCTTTTTGCCTTTACACTGCAATAACCTTGTATTGCAGTGTATTGTGTAAGTAGCTGAGCATGCTGCGCATGCTCAGTTACTTACAGCCGGGTCCTGCCAGGAAGGCAAAACCCAGCGAGAAGAGGAGCCGGAAGCCCCGGGTCACTTGTCGGAACCTGGGGCAGGACCGCGCGGATCCCCCAGTAAGCACACCGGGGGGGTCCGATCCACGGGGGACACACTTGCACGCCGCGGTCATGCTTGTTAGTGCCGGGTCTGGGCTGTAAGATCACAGCCCGACACCGGCACCAGCGAGACCCGGTGTCTCAAAATCTTCTTCTGATGCGCCGCCGCAGAAAGGTGTACGCGTCAGAATTACCCTTAATTACCGCTGTAAATAGCCGATAGGGCGGTCATTAAGGGGTTAAATATACTTGGGAAAACAAAATAAAGCATTCTCTAATTCAATGTTCTCAGCAAAATTACAGCATTTCACAGATGTAATTCCAACCTGTCTGTATCAGTCCTGGTGTTTACAATTTGGTTGTCCCGGGATCTGTCTGTAGAGAGCATTAGAGACACGGGGAACTTCCTGGTCCAGCAGCAGTGTGCTTCTACACTTTCAGCAGCATCAGATCTTATGTGTTTTAATTAGTTGAGGCATCAGAGTTTAGTGCTTTTGTCTTAAATCCATTTTATTTTTAATCTGCCTTGATCTCTTTCTATGTGTCCGATTCTAGTAGACTGTTCAGAAGCTTAAATAAAGTGTAGATAAAACATTCCCTGATAAACTAAGCACATTGTCAGCACACATCATCTCACAGCACAGAGAAATCATGAAGTGTCTGCTCAGCTACTGCCCACACTGCTGAATCTTACACTGACCTGTCTAGGAAGTGATGGGACCAAACACTGCAATAAAACTGACTAAAACTGCAAAGTTGTGAATGATCTTTATTGTCTTAATAGCACTAGGGGATTAAAATTGGAGAACTTTCTTTAAGCCGCAAGCCCATTTAAGATCTATGGGTCCTTAAAATAGTTTCATTACGGACTGTTACCTCCAAAATACCAAAATAAATAAATTCCATTGCTACATATGGGGCAAACTCACAAATGCCAATATGGACATGCACCCTGTAACACATTGCAGTGTATATATATATATATATATATATATATATATATATACACTGCAGTTTTAGACATTCTTGGGTTGCATTCACATGAACATCTGCACATGTGTGGGGTGAGCGCTGCTAGCCCTTCCCCTCTCCATAGAAAATAGAGCCACACAGCCATTCTTATGGCTGAAGCTAGAGCAGGCTCTATCTTTGCGGCCACGGCACAAGCCCAGGCGTCATAGAGTACTATGGGGGACATGTATCCGACTGCAATACATTAGTGTGAATGCAGCCCTAGGTCGAGTCTGTTATGTGTCTGTTATGACCTTCCATTATTTGGAGCGGAAAAAATGACACAGAAGCCTACATTAACTTTTCCACTATAAATAACTGAAGTGTTACCTTCCGTACGTTGTAGTCTATGTGACTTTCATTTCTGTTACATTCTTCTAAAACAGGGAGATTAACTATAGGTCCCCACTAGTGTGGACTGGCTCTATTATTCCTGCAGACATGTTGAAGGGGCTGCTGCTGATAAATCTCTTGCACAGTTAAAGGGGTTGTAAGGTGGCAGACATTGCCCTGCAGGCTGCAGACAAACAAAAGTAGCTCAATACATAAATACAATGTTATCAGCGATTTTAGGCACTTTTAGACATAATGAAATCTGAACTTATAAGGTTAGCTTTTGTTTATACTACCTGATCTCCTTGGAAACGACATATAGACTGTACCCTCCCTGGCCGCGCATGCGTGTTCAGCTGCCTGTGATGAGCAGCCAGTTCCACACTCCCTCCTCCTGTGTGCGCGCGCATCTGTGCACCACAGGAGGTAAAGCTTGTTTGTAGCAGCCGACTCAGTATACAGAGCACGTGCCTTCAGTCAGTGCAGCAGTACAGCAGTCCCGCCCCCGCCTCCTCTACTAGCACAAGCGCACAGCACCAGCAGCCAATCACTGCTGTGCTGTGTATTCTGTGCACGAGCACACTCTGCTTGTTGGGAGCGAAGCATCATGGGACTTGTAGTCTCAATGCAGAGTGCGGCGGCCATCTTGATTCCTCGGTTCCTGCCTGCAGGAATAAAGAGGTAATTCTTTGCAAAAATAGCTATTAACACAAAATTTAAGTGGAAGTTGTTGTAGTAGATTGTGTAGTGGGTGTATTTATCACACCCAGGAGTTTGTTTTGGAGGTTCAGGGACCGTACAACCCCTTTAAGGACTCTCACACAGGTTTTTCTGTTCAAAACAGATCTATTTTGTATCCTCATCAGTTTTTTCTGTCATATTTGCATGGCATCCATTTTTCCATATCTGCAAAAAAAAAATTAATGGTTTCACTTTAGTTGGATGGCATAACACCAGGCTTCCCTACATCATCAGTGGACCCACTTCCATTGCTGTGTTCTATAGGTTTTCATTTGACCATGGATCAGTAGAAAGCAACAACTATGAATAAAATACTTGGGGAAACAACGGGTCAGTGCGCAATCCCCAGCCTTTTGATTAGTCCGTGGCATGGACTAAGGGTGATGCCACACATGGCGTTTTTGTCCGTTTTTTTTTCTTCCAATTATCGTACTAGATAAATAGGTTGTAAGCAGCCAAACATATGGTAAATGGTCAAAAACTGATGTGTTTTTAAAACGCATACTTAGAAGTGGACCAATAACGCCATGGGTGCACCTAAGGTTGGTGCCACACGTAGCGCTTTGTCTGCGCAGACAAAGCGCCACGTGTGGCGCCGGCCTAAGGGTGCTTTCACATGTTGCGTTCTTGGTTTTAATCCGTTTATCATTTCTAGAAGTGAAGGCAGCTGTGAAACTGAACGAAGACCCACCATGTGACTGCGCCCATATGCTCTTTCACACATGCCATATTTTTTTTATTATACTGTCTGTGATTAACAAGTGTGACATACCTGCCCTTTATTTTTTGTGTTAATTCTCATCTCCATTTTTTATTTTTTTCTTCATCTGATCAGTTGTCCAAGAAAAAGTCTTGTATATACTTGAGTACAGTATTTTTCGGAGTATAAGGCGCACCTGATTATAAGGATGAATGACCAGCAGGTGGCAGACCTGTGTACAGTTCCAGGCAGCTGTTGTCTGTTAGTATGGTTCCTATATAAGGCGCACTGGACTATAAGGCGCACCTTTGATTTCTGAGAAAATCAAGGGATTTTTAGTGCGCCTTATAGTCCAAAAAATACACTTTTTGGACCACATACTTCAATACTTTAAGTGGGGCAGCAAACACACTGATGAAAATTTGTATGCATGTTTTTTCTCAGCTGGCGAATACTGAATTTCTCTGACGTGGATACAATACTGATACTTTATCATTGGAGGACCAGTATTTTATGTTCTTCATAGTCTACAATTGTTCAGTGCTGAGTAGTGTGTACACGTGACACCATAGCACCACTACCACTGTGGTGCAAAGTCTGATGCTGGTACTCAAAAATATTACACACATGGCGTAGTAAAGGCAACCTAGTACCATGCAGCAGAGGAGGGGGTTAGTACTTTTCTATCATATTCTAGCTGATTTCAGTCAGCACTATGATGGCTGATGGTTCAAGGCGCAGGTTGGGGTCACACAAGCCACTAGCGTTGCAATCGGGTGCGGCCAGCGATCACTAACCAGAAGCTGGTGTCTTGCATTTAAACAATATAGGACACTTTGTGCTGGTTAGCGAATTACATGTGTTTCACTGGAAATACATATGCAATGAGGCAGATCCCTTTGTTTTAATGCAAGACACTGGTTTCTAGTTACTTGTTTCTAGCTAGGTTAACTAACGCTAGCAGTACGTGTGACTGCACCCTAAGGGTGGTGACACACATGGAGTTTTTAGTTAGGGCATTTTAGGATCGTAAAAAACTCATGCGGTTTTGACAGGTATGACCAATTATCTTAATGCAAACTGGTCAAAAACGCATGCGTTTTCCAAAAACTAAAAACTCCATGTGTGTCACCATTCTAAGGCCGGCGCCACACAGGGGGCTTTGTCTGCGCTTGCAAACGCAGACAAAGTCGCGCCCACCGGGGCGGGCCTCGGCCCGATCGCTTCGGCGTTTCTATGGAAACGCCTGCGATCGGGAACGAGCCGCCGGTGTTTTGCATTAATTTAATTAATTTTTTGCATTAATTCGCCCCGGTGGGTGCGACTTTGTTTGCGTTTGCAAGCGCAGACAAAGCGCCCTGTGTGGCGCCGGCCTAAGGGTGATGCCACTCATGGTGTTTTGAACCCATTTTTGGTCCGTATTTAAGCAGTCCATAAAACGCATCCGTTTTTAAAAAACACATCCATTTTTTAACCATTTTTAATTAAGATATTTGTTAAAACCTGTCAAAAACTGATGCGTTTTTTTTTAACGGACAGCTTAAAAACGGGTTCGAAAAGCCATGTGTGGCATCGCCCTAAGCATTTGTGTCGGACATTCAGAAAAGCACACTTGCTTGTAAGCAATGGGCCTTAATCTGTTACCAGAATGGTATTGTGGTTCGGTCTGCTACGGAACCTAAGGCGTCTGAGGTGACTCCCCCTCCAATCTTGGAGCCTGATTCTTCTTTGGTAAAAGATGACAATTTTCTGCTCCTTTTCACATAACTTGGGAGGAGAGAACAAATTACACAGGGATGTCCGACCACCACTAATCTGCTGTTATTGCCAACTAACAAATATTTTGGTGTGTTCTCGGTGTAGTCACACTGGCTCATATGACTGTGTGATGACAACGGGTGGTAATCTTTGGACAGCTGATCAGTGGGTCCTGGCAAATTCAGATAATGTGGTGCGCCAGGGCTGTACATGTACAGAGGGGAGCAGCCATTGCTGGACTGTCTGTCTTCCTGATCTGCAGACATAGTATTGGAGAATATCTGCAGACATCTAATATTTAATAGTAATCAAGATTTGTTCCTAAGCAACAGTCGCCTCAACCCCGTGTCATGAAATGGTGGAGTGTACGTAGCGCTCACATCTACATGTGCTGGGGTTTAGATCAGAGCTTTTACACTCTGAGATATTTAGCTGTCAGTTTACATGTGATTTTTATGAGGTTATTTGTCAATCACAAATGAGCTTTATGTGTAGAATTAAAGGGAATCTACCTACCGATGTAGATCCCTCATGGCGGCATCATCACTAAACTGTTCAAATCCCCTAGTTTGCTGCTTTGTCCAACAAAATGTAATTATATTAACATGCACAATACCTGCAGAGACTACACGTCTGTACTGCTTGTGAACATAGAGGCACAATGGCTCCTTGGGGTGACTCTACTGACCCTATTCAGGAGTGGAGTATCCTTAGCCCCGGGAGCTCACAGAGGCTACTCCACACCCCAAGTCTCCTCTGCAGGTAACTTGCACATTAATAAAAGTTGTGTCCTAATGCCTGTAAGGATGTATAAAGAGGGATCATGGTGGTTGTTGGCTAATTATGGAACCAACATCCACCCAGCAAAGCCACCGTCTTGGATCAGGTCAACTCTCCCCGTGACTTTGGGGAGCAACTACCCATCGCTATCACCTGTGGTCAGTGCTTGCACCGATTGCCGATGTTACCTCTTCCCTGCCGCTGGGATAGTCGCTGCCGTCACTTAAAGCATGGGAGCTGCCATGTTTCTTCCGATCGTCGCTCCCCTGAACGTCATAGGGGGGCGGCGTTCGGTTGCCTTGACAGCCTCGGGTCTTCCTCAGGCTGTAATGAATCATAAGCAAAAATGCCATATACTGCAATACATTGTATTGCAGTATATGGTAGGAACAATCTGACCATCTAGGGTTAATGAATCCTAGAGGCTCTAAGAAAGAGTAAAGAAAAAAAGTTTAGAAAATGTAAAAAATGTATAAAATATTAAAAATTCTAATCACCCCCCCTTTCCCTAGAACTGATATAAATCATTATAAACGTTAAAATTACAAACGCATTAGGTATCGCCACGTCCCAAAATGCCCGATCTATCAAATTATAAAAACGGTTATGGCCGGCGGTAGCGCCAGAAGATGGCAATTTTTTTTTTCCTTTTTCGTACACATTTGTTTAATTTTTGAAAATGTATTAAAACGCAATAAAACCTGTATAAATTTGGTTTCACCGTGATTGTACAGAACCAAAGATTAAAGCAGTGAAAGTCGTAAAAACGGAGCCCACAAGAATGTGACGCACATGCCCTTTTTTTTTTTTTTTTTAAATTTTTCCACATTTGGAATTTTTTTTCCTGCTTCCCAGTACACCGCATGGAATAATAAATAACATCACGGGAAAGTAAAATTTGTATGGATAAGAATGGATATAAAAATAAATAACATCGCCGTGTCCAAAAGTCCCAATCTATCAAAATGGGAGTGCAAAGTGGAAACTCAAAAAAACCCAGAAATGACGTGGTCATTAAAGGCTTAAAGGGATATTGCCACGAAGACAAGTTTCTTAAATATATCTGTGAAATTCTGTATTTTTGTTAATAACTGTGAATTTGAGAATGTATGTATTATTTTGTTATCCTGAGTATAAGTCCAACCTGTCTATCAGACCTGATGTACACAATTTCAGTTGCCCATAGACACGACCCTGTAACTTCTGATTTTAGAGTTGGCAGACATCCTGCCCGATGCTGTGGAGCTGAGCTCTTCTCTGCTCCCTACATTCCAGGAGGAGCTCACACTGATACAGACACTGACTCCCTGCCCACAAACAGCAGCAGCGAGAGGAGAGCTATAGGCAGATAAGTTCTTTATCCAAGGAGGGGGAGGGGGAGGGAGGCACAGGAGCTATCAAAGTGCATACCTCCCAACCGTCCTGGATCCAGCGGGTCAGTCACTTTTTCAGGCTCTGTCCCGCCCGTTGAGAGGCATGGCCTGGGACATCCCATCTATTGCCATGTGATCTCCTCTCTCCACCCTCACTATGAATACACTGCCCCTTTATTATCATCCTTGCACTTGATAAAGTCCACATCCTTCTCAGTTTAGCCAATCCCCTATCTACACCCTCCTCCTCCGATTAGCCAATCCCCGTCCACACCCTCCTCCTCCGCTGTGCCAATGCCCTGTTGCCACTTTAACCTCTTAACGCTCAGCGTCCGATATATCGGACGCTGAGCTCAGTGAGTTAGCGCTCAGCGTCCGATATATCGGACGCTGAGCTGATGCCGGTTCAGCTCAAGATCTGAGCCGAACCGGCATCTGGAAACACGGGGTGCCGGCTGTGACTGATAGCCGGCACCCCAGTGTAACACCCGCGATCGGAGTTGACTCCGATCGCGGGTGCTTAACCCGTTAAATGCCGCGGTCAGCGCGACCGCGGCATCTAACATGTATCTGGGGGGTCTTTCCCCCACGATCGGCCCCCCCGAACCGTTTTCGGGGTGCGCCGATCGTTGCTATAGTAACTCTGGGGTCCGATCTGGACCCCAGAGTTACCTGCAAGAATTGCCAGTAAGATGGCGTCTGTGACGTCATCTTACTGGCACAGTGCCAGCCTATGCAAGTGCATAGGCTGACACTGATAATACTCTGCAATACATCAGTATTGCAGAATATTATCATGAAGAAGCAATCAGAAGATTGCTTCTTCATGTCCCATGGTATAAAAGTGAAAAAGTAAAAAAAAAAATGTTATTCAATAAAAAAATAAAGTAATAAATCACTAAAAATGCCCAAAACCCCCAAAACATATAAAGAGACATATAACTCAAAAAAAAAGTCTAAATCATAACACAAACCCCACATATATAGTATCACCGCGTCCGTAACAACCCGTAGAATAAAAGTAAATCATTATTGGACCCCCACGATAAACGCCGTAAAAAAAAACTGCTATAAACCTTCCAAAAATTATGATTTTTAGCTATTCAATCCCACAAAAAATGCTATAAAATGCGATCAAAAAACCATGTGTACTCCGACATGATACTGGTGCAAAGTACAACATGTCCCGCAAAAAACAAGCCATCAACCAGCTCCGTAGCCAAAAACGTAACAATGTTATGCCACTTGGAAGACGGCAATACATAAATGATAGATTTTTCCCCACATTAGGGTTTTGTTTGACAAATTTAGTAAAACGTAAGAAAATATATTCATGTCTGGTATCCCCGTAATCGTATCAACCCATAGAATAAAGATAACATGATTATTAGTCTATACGGTGAACACCAAAAAAAAAAGAGTAAAAAATCCAGTACAGAATTGATGCTTTTCTACTCCTGCCCTCAAAAAAAGTTCCTAAATTTTCAACAATAGGTGATACCAACCCCAAAATGGTAACAATGGAAAAAGCATCTCATCCCGCAAAAAAAATGGCATCACATGGCCCCAATAACGCAAAAGCGAAAATTTTATAGCCTTCAAAAGGGGCCAATGAGGAAACTAAAATCCTGGCAGCTGCAGCGCCCTCCTTCCCTTCTGCGTCTCGCTGTGCGCCCATAAAACAAGTAACGGCCACATGTGGGGGGTCTCTGTACTCAGGAGAAATTGCAGAACAAATTGTATGGTGGGTTTTCTCTTTTTATATTTTGGAAATGTGTAAATTTTAGTGCTAAATGAACGTATAAGGGAACAATTTGACCATTCTAAATTTCACCTCCATTTTGATTCAATTACTATGAAGATCTCAAGGGGTTAACAATCTTCGTAAAAGCGGTTTCTGATAGCTTGAGGGGTGCAGATTTGAAAATGGGTTGGTTATATAGGGGGTTTTGATGCTAAATATGTAAAATTTCATTCCAAACTGTATTTATCCCCAAAATAGTCAATTCTGAAAATCCGGAAAAGCGATATTCTTTTTGTAAGCCGCGTGACATCAAAATAAATTATCCAGACATTTCAGAAATTATGAAAATGTAAAGTAGACAAATGGGAAATGTTATTCAGCAACTTATTTAGGTGGTAAATCTATCTGCCTGGAAACGCAATGATTTTGAATTTCGAAAATGGCAAATTTTTCAAAAAATTTATCATATTTTCTTTTTTTTTGTAAATAAACGCAAAACTTATCAGCCAAAATTTACCACTAAAATGAAGTACAACATGTGGGGAAAAAACAATCTCAGAATCGTTTTGATAAGTAACAGTGTTCAAAAGTTATAACCATATAAAGCGACGCAGGTCAGAATCCAAAAAATCGGGCTGAGCCTTAACCTGCAAAATGGCTGCGTCCTTAAGGGGTTAAAGTCAGTGCAGTTATGCAGACTCCGCCCAGTACACCTTTATACCCTCCATTTCCGTCATGTGACTACAGCACACTGCTTCCTGTTATGTGACTGTACCCCTTCAAAACCTGCTAGCATGCAGCACAGAGCAAGAGCTACTACTAGTACACACACAGCGGTCATTGTAGGTGTCTACATGTGTCCTCATGTACCTGCACACTGTACAGGTATTGTCTGAGACCTGAATATGTACTGCCCCAGGGCTTGTCGCCATTTGTAGTCTGGCTGTATCCCTCCCCTTAGTCCAGTTTAGAAACTTGCCTGAAACTCTTTACCAGATTCCTGTATACTCTGTGTGCTCTGTGTCCCGTAAACCTTGTGCCTGCTGTGTGCCCTCTGTGCCAGGCACCCTGTTCCTTGTTCCCTGCAGTTGTGGTGCATGTATCACATTGTGCTCACTACTGCTACAGTCTATCTTCATATCACTGCTGTCAGTATATACTCACTATTGTCTGGACTTATAGACTTATAGTTCACATATTGAAAAGCAAAGTATCCATGTTGTTTGTTATAGTACCCCTTTGGGGAGATAAATAAAAGTGGGGAAAAAAGTAAAGTACAGCGCTTTGGAATTTGATGGTACTACATAAATATATTGGCCACAGGGCGGGTGCATTATACTATGTGTGGGCCGTTAAGGTCGATATTATACTATGGGGCGGGCAAGGGTTGGGACAGGGTGTGTGGTTTGGGGAAATTGGAGGGGCTTTTTGTCCCTCTTTCTCTAACTCAAAAGTTGGGAGGTATGCATAGTGTGCGAGCACATATATAGCAGAGCTGACCGTGTATAATAGGCATCTCATGATTCTTATTATCTCTGATTTGTCTCATCTCTTTTATGTGTCAGATACTAGAACAATGTTCACAAGGTAAATGAAAGTGTATATAAACCTTGTAGCCTCATAATCTAACCACATTTTCAGCTCCTAGAACTAGATGGATCATGAATTGTATGCTTAGAGTCCTCACCGACACCTTAGGATCATCACTGAGTGATAGGAGCTAAAACAGCAATAACACTGTAAAACTGTAAAGTAAGGGGTTAAATGATCTTTATTGTGTACACCTCACTAGGGGATTGAGATGTGAGCATTTTCTTACTTGGAAAAACCTCTTTAAGGATGTCTTAAAAATAAAGGATTTCTTTACTTTTGACTCCTTTAGCCTTATATGGACCTGTTAATCTAATGAACAAAATAGGTGTTTTTATATCCTAGGGCTCCCTGCACACGGGTGCAAATAATTCCACAGGTAAATCTGGCCTGAAACGTACAGTGAATCCAAACCGGAGGAACGGGCTGGCCATACATTGGTTAAAGGGCACCTACCACCACAAATCTACCTATAAAGGTAGATTGGGTGGTAGGTGGATCAATGGGACGTGAGGATTAGCCCTTTTAAGGGCTAATCCTCACGTCCCTGCACTTTTTTGATAACTTTAATTTGATATTTATTCAAATTTACTTAGGCGGCTACTCCACGCCCCGGTAGCCACTTTACCCCTCCTACTCACCCATCTTCGGCGCGCAGCTCCGCGTAGCTGCGCGCCCTCGTCCGGCGATCCTGCCGTCTGCGCATGCGCAGAAGAGCAGGCCCGCGCCTGTGCGGTCACAACTCCGAAACAGGCGCGGGCCTGCTCTTCTGCGCATGCGCAGACGGCAGGATCGCCGGACGAGGGCGCGCAGCTACGCGGAGCTGCGCGCCGAAGATGGGTGAGTAGGAGGGGTAAAGTGGCTACCGGGGCGTGGAGTAGCCGCCTCGTGTAATCTCATATGCGGCTACTCCACGCCCCGGTAGCCGCATAAGTAAATTTGAATAAATATCAAATTAAAGTTCTCAAAAAAGTGCAGGGACGTGAGGATTAGCCCTTAAAAGGGCTATCCTCACGTCCCATTGATCCACCTACCACCCAATCTACCTTTATAGGTAGATTTGTGGTGGTAGGTTCCCTTTAAATGCTCAGCTTTATAGAAATGAGCAGAGCTTGGCTTCAGTACCATACACTGCTTATGGTCAAGTGTGGAGCTGTTTTTGGAAGAAAGCTGCCATGTTTTTTTTCAATTCTTGGACAACCCCTTTAAGACTGCAGCTGTGTGATTGGTGATATTAGCTGATAAGAATTTGCGATCTTCATTATGCAAGGACCTTGGCTTCTGTAAGTATATTATGGGGCATATATTGTGTCTTCTTGAGTACAAAAAGGTATAAATCACTAGTTTTTGGTTTTTTATTTGTTTTTTTTGCTACGCTTTTTTGTGTATAACAAAAAAACTGAGCAGTCCAATTGTACAAAACTTTTCACATGTGGGATATGGTGAGCTAGCCGTCTCTGGGGGGGCTTTACGAGCCTCCATGCTGAGGCTTTGTGCCTAATTTATGAAGAGGCCCGCCAGGGGTATCAGGACAAGCATGAAAAATACACTTCTTCCATGCTCCACATTCCCTGCTCCATCTGCACAGGGCCCGACTTTCTGCATCCTGATAAACCTTTATTCCACATTGCAGTGTGATTTGCATGAGCTCCTTCTATGTTAGATGGTATCTCTCATTCTGTGTAGAGGCATCTGAATATAAGCCAGATGTATATACTCATTCCAGAGCTCGCTCCTTCCAGCTTGCTATACTTGGTCCTCACCGCTCATCCTATGCCTAATAAGGTTGGTCTTGTCTGCTCTCTATCAGCGGTGCTAACATCTGCAGAGCTGTGAACGTGTGCAGCTACTGTACAGATAAAGTAATTGTGGTCCCCTATACTGTGTGTAAGGAATAACCATGACGCTTGGTGCAACCCCTATTGTATTCAATGATATCTGTTGGGCAGCATTGGAATATTTTGTCAGCAATCGACATGATGTGGATTTCTATTTCACAATATATGTTGGTAGGAAGAGGCATCAAAAAGTAGCATTTAAAGGGTTGTACCAAGTAAAATTGTTATACACGATTATTTGAATGGCCACCCACTGATGATGACCATGAGGGTCCTGTTTTCACTGAATGTTAAAGCGACAGGTCAAGGATTTTTCCTGCTGCTCTATTTGATACTATGGGAGTGACTGTAATTGCTGAGCACAGCGCTGGGTATCTCCGGACACTCCCATTCACTGTCCAATTGAGTGGCACAGATGGTCAAACAATATCCTCAGCAATTTTTGATATAGCCATAGAATCGAATGGAGCGACAGGATGCATGCTGAACCGAACGCTTCATTCAATTGCTGGGAATGGGCCCCTTGTTCTCATGATACATGGGGTCCCAGCATTTGGACCCCCCACTGATCAGATTGTTACCCTCTATTCAGAGGATATGTGTAACAATTCATATAACCCTCCCCTGCTCCCCCCCCCCCCCAATTTTTAAAGGGAGGGGGGCTTTTGGGTAACTTCACATTTTACACTTTGTTTCCCCAAAGATTCTTTCTTATGAGTTACATAAGGGGGGGAGTAGCCGGATGTCAAGGCATCTCAATATATGTTGTGGCTAGGATACACTAATAAGACACAGCCTTGGCCGCCACCTCCAGGAGTTTTGCTGATAAAAATTTTTCTCCCTTATTAATGGCACCACAACTGTTGTGTGGGATTGCAGCTTAGCCATAAGAGTTGTGCTTTGTTCATTCATCTGCAGAAATTACTAATTGTTGCTGTGTATTTGTGTATTTTCAGGTTCTGAAAGAAGCCATCTTTATTTGGTTGACTACAAAAGTAACCCATTGTAAGTATTCTCTTTATAGCTATGACATTTATGTTGCACTATAATCTCTTCTACTGATATGAGAGGGAATGAACTTCACAAGAAAGAGCCTTCAATGTGCTGGAATGAGAACAGCAATCTTTTGGCAGGAATAGTTTTTTTTGCAGTTTTCCCCTCTGTTTCTTATTCTCAGTTTTTCCCTGAACCAGTGGATAAGAGAAAGCTGCGATATTACCCATAGACGATAGAACACAGCACTCGCAGGGTATCTCAGGGGTTCCTGTTCGCTCTTTAAGTGAGTTTTGTATGTACCCAAGATCCATGCTATTGAAATGAGTGGAAGGACACATGCTCCACCCAACACCCCCCCCCTTCCCCATTCTGCGGATTGTTGGTGGTCCTGTTCATCCCGTTAGATCCTTTTAAATTCCTTATAGCACCAAATCCCAACCACTTTCTTTTTGGGTAATAACAACACGGCCTCCTCCAATAGTAATTGGCAGTGGATGCTTTTATAGCAGCCTCCTGCTCTACCGTTTTTTGTTCCTGTAGCGCCATGGCTACAGCAATAGCCCCTATTAAATACAAGTACTGTTGGCTCGACCTGTGAGCAATGGTGGAAGTCCTGGTGGTCTGGGGAGCCCAGGATGAAAACTCATCTTGTGATCCAATAATCCTTAATATAGACTATGGAGGCCTTTTTGCACTTATGTTTTCTTTTCTGATTATTTGGTGATGCTGCTATCTGCACCGCTCTGACATTGTTGGATAACTCCTCAAGCTACCATGCTGCCTTGTAAGCAAGCTTGTATGTGTCGGGACCGAATGTTTAAGACGCCAATTAGAGTTTATTACTTTGTGCCCCCACTTCATGACTGATTTGTCTCAGTGATGGCACAGTAGTTTGGCAGGTAGGGAGTCCTTGCATCATATTTCTCTGATAAAAGGACTTCTGTCCACTGCACTGTGATCCGCTTGTGGCATCTGACAGGACATGGGTCAGTTTCTGCAAACCAAGAGTCTGGATATGACTCCAGATCTAAACATTTGGGTTAAAAGCTGCATAGATCAGCTGGGATTTGTGGCCAGGGCTCTTGAAAACATAAAGCTGTAACCCCTTTATACAGTCATATGAAAAAGTTTGGGCCCCCCCTATTAATCTTAATCATTTTTAGTTATCAAAATTTGGGTTTTTGCAACAGCTATTTCAGTTCGGATTCTTAATAACTGATAGACACAGTAATATTTCAGGATTGAAATGAGGTTTATTGTACTAACAGAAAAGTTACAGCAATATTTAGTAGATCCTCCTTTTGCAAAAATAACAGCCTCTAGTCGCTTCCTGTAGCTTTTAAAGGGGTTATCCAGTCATAAAAAGCTACTTATGGCCTGGCTGGGACAGGCTATTTAAAAATAATAAATGTGTACTTGCCTCCTCCGGCACCGCCGATGTCCCGCGCCGTGGTCCGTTTGACCCGTGGCCCTGTTTATTTACAGCCGCACACAGGGAGCTTCCGCCCGCTCTGTGTGTCTGGTTCCTGCCATCCGTCCCTATCTCTCAGCGTTTTAAGCACTGGGAGATGGTGTCGGGTTGGGGCTTCCAGCCGGCAAGAAGCTCCCTGTGCGCCCTTGTAAAAAAACCGGCGCATAGATGAGACGGACGAGGTAAGTACACTTCAGCCCGGCCCTAAGTAAATTTATATACCCGGATAACCCCATTTTTTGACCATTCCTCTTTACAAAACAATTCCAGTTCAGTTCAGTTTGATGGTCGCCGAGCATGGACAGCCCACTTCAAATGATCCCACAGATGTTCAATGATATTCAGGTCTGGGGACTAGGATGGCCATTCCAGAACATTGTAATTGTTCCTCTGCATGAATGCCAGGGTAGATTTGGAGAGATGTTTTGGATCATTGTCTTGCTGAATTATCCAGCCCTGGTGTAATTTCAACTTCGTTACTGATTTTTGAACATTATTCTCAAGAATCTGCTAATACTGAGAGGAATCCATGCGACCCTCAACTTCAACAAGATTCCCGGTGCCGGTATTGGCCACACAGCCCCAAAGCATAATGGAACCTCCACCAAGTTTTACAGTGGATAGCAAGTGTTTTTCTTAGAATGCTGTGTTTTTTGGCTGCCATGCATAATGCATTTTTGTATGACCAAACAACTCAATCTTTGTTTCATCAGTCCACAGGAGCTTCTTCCAAAATGAAGCTGGCTGTTCCACACGTGCTTTTGCATACCTCAGGCGACTCTGTTTGTGGCGTGCTTGCAGAAACTGCTTCTTTCGCATCACTCTCCCATACAGCTTCTCCTTGTGCAAAGTGCACTGTATTGTTGACCGATGCACAGTGACACCATCTGCAGCAAGATGATGCTGCAGGTCTTTGGAGGTGGTCTGTGGATTGTCCTTGACTGTTCTCACCACTCTTCTTCTCTGCCTTCCTGATATTTTTCTTGGCCTGCCACTTCTGGGTTTACAAGAACTGTCCCTGGGGTCTTCCATTTCCTTACTATGTTTCTCACAGTGGAAACTGACAGGTTAAATCTCTGAGACAACTTTTTGTATCCTTCCCCTGAACAACTATGCTGAACAATCCTTGTTTTCAGATCATTTGAGAGTTTTTTTGAGGAGCCGATGATGCCTCCTCAGAGGAGATTCAAATAGGAGAACAACTTCCAAGTGGCCACCTTTAAATACCTTTTCTCATGATGCATACACCTGGCTATGAAGTTCAAAGCTCAATGAGGTTACCAAACCAATTTAGTGCTTCAGTAAGGCTATATTCATAGGAATGTATGGGGGACGTATATACGGCCGATATACGTCCCCCCCCCATAGACGGCAATGGGCGCACGGCGCCCAACGTGAGCGGACAGTACCCCGTAGAAAGGCCAATGGCCGTATGAATGTCGCGTAAGTCAGTAAAAAGTAGTTAGGAGTATTCAAATCAAGCAAATGATACGGGTACTTTTGCACCTGTCAAATTTTGTTTTAATGCATATTGCACATTTTCTGTAAGTACAATAAACCTCATTTCAATCCTGAAATATTACTGTGTCTATAAGTTATTAGATATATCAAACTGAAATAGCTGTTGCAAAAACCCAAATTTTGATAACTAAAAATGATTAGGATTAATAGGGGTGCACAAACTTTTTCATATGACTGTATTTACAATGAAAAATGGCCGCGGTTGTTATAAAAGCCAGTTATAAAGCCCCTCTGTTATATTATCCACCATTCCTGCCGAGAGCCTGGATCCGACCCCAAACATCACGGTCCAAACAGAAGAATTGTTAAAAAGAAAGCAACGATCCAGCTCAATTGTCTCCATAAAATTCATAGTCGTCTTTATTCATTTTCGACACATTTCATATTCATAAGGCGCACACAGACTCATTTTATCATGCCATTTCAATGATGGAGATGATGCACCTGGAGCAGGGATGCATTGCCTAACGTCGTGGCCTGCACCCTGCTGTCCGGCACACCATTGAGTGCTTTCATGAGTGATGGAGGTGCTCATTGGTGCAGGAAGTTGGGGAGCAGTGAGCACCGCTCCTGATTTCTCTCCTGCTGCTCTGTAGTGTTGTGATGCTGATGTGTTGGCGTCAGGACCCAGAGTAGAGTGGTGATTGGAGCAGGAGAGGACACGGGAGTAGTGAGTACAGAACTTATTAGTGACTACTTCGGGTCCTCTACTGCTCCAGCTGCCGCTCTATCTCCAGTAATGCACACGTCTGCTCTGGGGTCTCCAGTGTTAGTTGTCTAGTTTGAGCTTTGTATGTATTGTCTCTTCTTTAGGGTCTTTTTTATATATTGCTTGCTCTGGGGTCTGTATCTGTTATTGTAAAAATGCAGTATTTGGTTTCTGCTGTGCTATTTAGCACTGTGGTTATTGATGCATTCAGGGTGCTGGTTAATAGTGCGGCACTTGGGCCGCCTTAGGTTTTGCCCCCTGCTCTAGAGACTCCCAGAAGAGCTGAAGAGTAAAGCTAATCAATTGTGTTTTTTGTCTTTCTTTCCTCTGTCCACTTGGTGGCACTGTAGACCATAACATTGGTATTACCAAGATTGATTGTCATGCAGTATTGTAAAGCTGTCAGGTGCTGGATGTAGGTATACGGGGCTAGATGTTACCCGTTCTCTCATTGTAAAATATACATGCATAGTATACAGCTTTCATGTCTCTGTGTAGCAGACTATACCTCCTACACATTGTATTTTGGAAGGATATAGATATATTCTTTACAGATCTGCCAGGAGCTTTCCTGTTTCTCACACCAAACATCAAGTACAAATTACTCAGAACCTTCCCTTCATTTCCATCCTTGTCTTGTTTTAGGCTTTATATCGTCCTATAATTCGCTATGTTGCTTATATCACCTCTGTAATATGACATTCAGCAGAGAATGGCTAACCTCTGTATGCGTTTATTCCGGGCAAACAGAGGTAAAGGTAGTGTGGCCCTTTTGGAGTCTGAGTGTTATATTGTAGAGAGTTTATAACACTGTGTAATACAGTCACAGCTACTGACAATCGTGCTGATTTTAGGATTTCACCTATGGCACAGCACGCATGGGGCCCATAGAAAGGGTAAATGTGATTACAGAGATTTCTAAACGACTTTTTTTTTTTTTTTTTTTTAAACAAATGTGTGATTTGGTAATTATTGAAGTGTATTTGTAGCGGATGTCTCGGCGCTAGTAAATGTAACTTTAAAATTGAGGAGTAATAAGCAAAAACTTGTTAGCAGCTTTAATGAGTGTTGAATCACAGCTAGAGGAAACCGCTGGTTATTTGCAACTGCAAAAATGTATTCCTTTGGTAAGAAGTGATAAAAAAAAATGCATACTAATGACTGCGATCCCAGGGTAAATGTTCGTTTTTCAAAACTTTTAGGTCTGCAAAAATCCACATTAACAAATTCTAATTTTATTACATTACATCTTGTGTTTAAGATGTAGTAATGAAGCGAGACGTGTTCTGCATATTACCAGCAAAAGAGATTTGTGTAGATTTTACTGAAAGCAATATCAGTCCTAAAGAAAAATAAAAGCTGCCACAAATGGGACTGTCATATATATTAGATTATTGCATGGAGAACAGTTATCCCAACCCAATACACAGAGAACATGGAAAGGAAAGTCCAAAAATCCAGCACTGTAAAGGAATTTCTTTTATTTGATCATCATATTAAAATTGGGCTTCTGCATGATTATAATGATCATAATGCTAATCCTACATATAGTGATTATAATGATAATCCTACATATAATGATAATCCTACATATGATGATTATTGATTATAATCATTACATGTATGCGGAAGCCCAATTTTAATATGGTCATCAAATAAAAAAAAGTTCCTGGATTTTTGGACTTTCCTTTACATACTACTTTGAACCCACAATCAGAGGGAATATCCTTTGCGCTACGGACTGAATAAGGGAAGGATCGCTAAATACTCACAAGTGGGACATTTTCCTTTAGGACGCCATCTATTTGAAGGTTCACACAGAGAACATGGCTGTACTGACTCTACTCGGTGTTGACTTAGTGAGAGGTCTTGGGTGTCATACCCCCTACTGATTCTATATGAATGGCCTATCCTATGGATAGGTCATCAGTACAAGGAAGTTTAGTTAAAGTAAGCAAACCTTAGGATTGGCCATTAAATCAGCTGTTCTAAGTTTGCATATTATCTGCATGATACGGGATAAAAAGCTGATCGATGAGGGCTGCTGGGACACCGAGCTTTCACAGGAATGGACGCCCAAGCACTTGTAGGTGGCATGGCATGTCCAATACACGCCCTGTCACTCCATTCAATATTATGGGAGAATCGCAAATTAGCAAGTACAGCACTTCCTGTGACACTTGGAGACAGTGAATGAGAGCGCTTTTGTCACCAGCATACTATTTTATTAGGGTTGCACCAATACCAGAATTATGAGTGTGATACATTACCCAGAAAAGTATTGCAATACTCGATACCGATACGATACTTTCAAAAATGTATTATCTGAATGTTTAGGGTGCGGTCACATGGTGCGTTTAGAAATGCAATGCAATTGTCTGGGGGCCTGAGCTCTTTGCATTTACATTGAAATACATACGATCAGTAGCAGTCACCAGTGATTTGCCAGGAGAAGCTTTAGTGTTTTATGAAAGTGTAGTATGTATTGTAAAGGTTGTCCTGGTAATAATATAAAACAGTATGCAAAATAGTATCATTTAGGGCTCAAGTAGACGGGCGTTTTCTATCCTTTTTTGTGGTTGGCAAACGGACCCACTGTTTCCTAAGGGTCAGTTCACATGTCCATTCTTTTCATGGACAGTACAGACGTTTACAAAATGCAACAGTTAACATTGTGTTAATGCGTACACTTGTTAACACAAATGTTAACACACATTTTAACATTTGCAATTTGGAGCGCAAGTGTTGACATCTGTTTAATTGGGCAAATCTCTATCCAGCTGGTGCAATGCGTTTTGAAACGCATGTGTTAGATGCAATGTGTGAATGCACCCTTATTCTTCAGATTGCTGTAGATCGGACCCCCATCAATCAGCTTATTATGCCCTATCCTCTGGATAACTTACAAACTTGGTACAGCCCCTTCAATATTTGATAGGCGCATACATACATACATCCATTCCATCTTCTGTGTAACGATTTGCTTAAATGGGACCAAAATGTACAGAATAGTAGAAGTGCAGTGGTGGCGGGCAAAATAATTTATGCATGAAATTTTGTAGTAACGTTCTGGCATTGTCATGTGCCCTGCACCACACTGACCAGAGGAAGGATTAGGATATCTTGTAGATCCTGGAAAATGCTCCAGAGCTGATTCTCCGAGGGTTCAGGGATTCTAGCAAGACTTTCCACTCCTAGATAATGAATCTTCTTGCTTTTGTCTTTTTCAGTAAAGCAGCTGGTGTTCCCCCATAATGTTGCTATGGCAGGCTCCTTGCTGTACTTGCTATGCAGTAGGCGTTCCCCCATAATGTTGCTATGGCAGGCTCCTAGCTGTATTTGCTATGCAGTAGGGGTTCCCCCCATAATGTTGCTATGGCGGGCTCCTAGCTGTATTTGCTATGCAGTAGGGGTTCCCCCCATAATGTTGCTATGGCGGGCTCCTAGCTGTACTTGCTATACAGTAGGGGTTCCCCCCATAATCTTGCTATGGTAGGCTCCTAGCTATACTTGCTATGCAGTAAGGGTTCCCCCTATAATGTTGCTATGGCGGGCTCCTTGCTGTACTTGCTATACAGTAGGGGTTCCCCCCAAAATGTTGCTATGGTAGGCTCCTAGCTGTACTTGCTATGCAGTAAGGGTTCCCCCTATAATGTTGCTATGGCGGGCTCCTTGCTGTACTTGCTATACAGTAGGAGTTCCCCCCATAATGTTGCTATGGCGGGTTCCCAGCTGTACTTGCTATGCAGTAGGGGTTCCCCCCATAATGTTGCTATAGTAGGCTCCTAGCTGTACTTGCTATGCAGTAAGGGTTCCCTCTATAATGTTGCTATGGCGGGCTCCTAGCTGTACTTGCTATGCAGTATGGGTTCCCCCATAATGTTGCTATGGCGGGCTCCTAGCTGTACTTGCTATGCAGTATGGCTCCCCCATAATGTTGCTATGGCGGGTTCCTAGCTGTACTTGCTATGCAGTAGGGGTTCCCCCCATAATGTTGCTATGGTGGGCTCCTAGCTGTACTTGCTATGCAGTAGGGGTTCCCCCATAATGTTGCTATGGTGGGCTCCCAGCTTTACTTGCTATGCAGCAGGGGTTCCCCCATAATGTTGCTATGGCGGGCTCCTAGCTGTACTTGCTATGCAGTAGGGGTTCCCCCATAATGTTGCTATGGTGGGCTCCCAGCTTTACTTGCTATGCAGCAGGGGTTCCCCCATAATGTTGCTATGGCGGGCTCCTAGCTGTACTTGCTATGCAGTAGGGGTTCCCCCATAATGTTGCTATGGTGGGCTCCTAGCTGTACTTGCTATGCAGTAGCGGTTCACCCATAATGTTGCTATGGTGGGCTCTTAGCTGTACTTGCTATGCAGTATGGGTCCCCCATAATGTTGCTATGGTGGGCTCCTAGCTGTACTTGCTATGCAGTAGGGGTTCCCCCATAATGTTGCTATGGTGGGCTCCTAGCTGTACTTGCTATGCAGTAGCGGTCGGTTCACCCATAATGTTGCTATGGTGGGCTCCTAGCTGTACTCGCTATGCAGTAGGGGTCCCCCATAATGTTGCTATGGTGGGCTCCTAGCTGTACTTGCTATGCAGTAGGGCAGTGATGGCGAACCTTTTAACAGCGGAGTGCCCAATAAGACTCCAAAACCCCCTTATTTATCGAGAGGTGCCAACCAAAAATTAAAGCAGTATCTTGCTGCTCCCTGTTCTTCAACAATCATATTGGCCTCCTGAGGACAGTAACACAGTAGAAAGATGGAAAATTTGCATCATTTTAGCTTCTTTCCAGTGTTCCTCTGTAGACCTGTAGGGGCCAACAGGAAGTCCTCCAAAGATTATTCAGCCCTGTCTATTCATTCTCCCTCTTCCTACAGTCCCAAGTAGTGAAGTAATTATCAAAATATGACTGAAAGCAGCATCTTTTAAGTTGCTTGGATCTGCAGGAAGATTCTTCAAGTCCTGTCTGGTGCAATGGCCGGGTGCCCACAGAAAGAGCTCTGAGTGCCACCTCTGGCACCCGTGCCATAGGTTCGCCACCACTGCCCTATAATGTTGCTATGGTGGGCTCCTAGCTGTACTTGCTATGCAGTAGGGGTTCCCCCATAATGTTGCTATGGTGGGCTCCTAGCTGTACTTGCTATGCAGTAGGGGTTCCCCCATAATGTTGCTATGGTGGGCTCCTAGATGTACTCGCTATGCAGTAGGGGTTCCCCCTATAATGTTGCTATGGCGGGCTCCTTGCTGTACTTGCTATGCAGTAAGGGTTCCCCCTATAATGTTGCTATGGCGGGCTCCTTGCTGTACTTGCTATGCAGTAAGGGTTCCCCCATAATGTTGCTATGGCAGGCTCCTAGCTGTACTTGCTATGCAGTAGGGGTTCCCCCTATAATGTTGCTATGGTAGGCTCCTTGCTGTACTTGCTATGCAGTAAGGGTTCCCCCTATAATGTTGCTATGGTGGGCTCCTTGCTGTACTTGCTATGCAGTAGGCGTTCCCCCATAATGTTGCTATGGTGGGCTCCTAGCTGTACTTGCTATGCAGTAGGGGTTCCCCCTATAATGTTGCTATGGCGGGCTCCTTGCTGTACTTGCTATGCAGTAAGGGTTCCCCCTATAATGTTGCTATGGCGGGCTCCTTGCTGTACTTGCTATGCAGTAAGGGTTCCCCCTATAATGTGGCTATGGCGGGCTCCTTGCTGTACTTGCTATGCAGTAGGCGTTCCCCCATAATGTTGCTATGGTGGGCTCCTAGCTGTACTTGCTATGCAGTAGGGGTTCCCCTATAATGTGGCTATGGCGGGCTCCTTGCTGTACTTGCTATGCAGTAAGGGTTCCCCCTATAATGTTGCTATGGCAGGCTCCTTGCTGTACTTGCTATGCAGTAAGGGTTCCCCCTATAATGTGGCTATGGCGGGCTCCTTGCTGTACTTGCTATGCAGTAAGGGTTCCCCCTATAATGTTGCTATGGCAGGCTCCTTGCTGTACTTGCTATGCAGTAGGCGTTCCCCCATAATGTTGCTATGGTAGGCTCCTTGCTGTACTTGCTATGCAGTAAGGGTTCCCCCTATAATGTTGCTATGGTGGGCTCCTTGCTGTACTTGCTATGCAGTAGGCGTTCCCCCATAATGTTGCTATGGTGGGCTCCTAGCTGTACTTGCTATGCAGTAGGGGTTCCCCCTATAATGTTGCTATGGCGGGCTCCTTGCTGTACTTGCTATGCAGTAAGGGTTCCCCCTATAATGTGGCTATGGCGGGCTCCTTGCTGTACTTGCTATGCAGTAAGGGTTCCCCCTATAATGTTGCTATGGCAGGCTCCTTGCTGTACTTGCTATGCAGTAGGCGTTCCCCCATAATGTTGCTATGGTGGGCTCCTTGCTGTACTTGCTATGCAGTAAGGGTTCCCCCTATAATGTTGCTATGGTGGGCTCCTTGCTGTACTTGCTATGCAGTAGGCGTTCCCCCATAATGTTGCTATGGTAGGCTCCTAGCTGTACTTGCTATGCAGTAAGGGTTCCCCCTATAATGTTGCTATGGCGGGCTCCTTGCTGTACTTGCTATGCAGTAAGGGTTCCCCCTATAATGTGGCTATGGCGGGCTCCTTGCTGTACTTGCTATCTGTGGGTCACTCTTGGCTGTAGCAGACAGAAAACGTTTCTAGTTACAGAACCTGCCATACTGGTGCACATGGCTGTGAGCCGACAACCCCCTTTAAGTGACCTAATCGGTTTCTTTTAAAGAATTATAGAATAATTATGTTAATATGCAATTATCACCTAATTTTCCTCAGCAGTAACCTCGGGGTGTAGTGTACAGAAGTGTTATAACAAGTGCTGTTAGTTTGCAAAAATACTGATGTTGGAAATGTTGTAAATAAGGATCGCTGGAGGCGTTCATCTGATCTGTCATTCTGGAGGAGAAAGGAGGAAAGGTCACATTTCTCCTGTAAATTGCATTGTGATTTCAATAATCTGTTTTCAAGTGGAAGCAACGTTTCCCGTCTTTAGCTTCTTTGTTGTGCCTTTTATCGTGTCACTTAGAGGGTTTGTAGGATGTAAGGAGAAGTTCACGTTAGTAAATGATCAAAAAAATGGGAAGGTAGCCATAGACCGGAAGAGACCTCGGCCTTGTCCTCATCACTGGTAACTTGTCTGGCAGGTTTGTTTTGGGGTTTCTGGATTGTTCTATGACCACATATTTGGGGGTATATCATTCTGCATATGGGGGATAAAACAGAGTAGACCCAGCTATATACATCAGGCAAATGTTGGCTCCACCTAAGTGGGAACAGTAGACCGTCTAATTTTTTATTTTATTTTTTTTGTGCGCCCAGCAGTGATCAATACTTGCTACTTAAGGCGACATTCACATGACATTCTTTTGATACTTTCAGTGTGTATGCCAGGAAGGCTTCAAGGATAAGTGCTGAAATTATCCATAGACATGTACTTGCACGTTCTTACTTTTATTTTTTTGCCTCCGTCTGCACAGATAACATTTGAAGTTCTGTATGGAAAAAATGCTACAAGTTCCATCTTTCTATCCTGCGTCCTGCAGTAGAGCTGAGTATATGCTCAGTGCAGGCCATTGGAGGCTATAGGTGACGGATTCAACTGTATTGCATCCATCCCAGCCTCTGCTGAGTGTATACTGTTGGAGGTCCATATATGGACGGCTGCTTCACTGAGGTAAACCTGAAACATGAGCAGAAGCCAATCACTAGCTGCTTCTGATGTTTACTCCTCCCACATTCAGGGGGAAGGGGAGGGACATGACGATATATCCCCCTGTATGTGCATGCTGTCTATAATGTCTAAGGCCACTGTAAGGATACCTCGGGGAAACTGCCAATGTAGCCTTACAACGGAGGGCTAAATGATGTGAATAGGGCAGGACAGAAAGCTAATCCGCTTTGTTGGTGTATGTTGTTTCATAAGCTTTGTATCATATTTGTATTCTACATCCACCGGGATCTCCTGGAGTTTTGCTTCCAGTAGTTTTACCTATCGGATGCTGTGCAGCATCTAAGTGGTTAGAAACCACAGAATATTGTGACTATCGGTGGCTGGAGGCGTAGGGAATTATTACACTGAAATTATTTTTTTTCTTGCATGTTTCTGCAGCATCGGGAGGACAGTAAAAATGGGTGACTTTTTGAAAGCGAGAACAAGAAACAAAAAAAATTGAAAGTGAACTAGGGGTTAACCTGCTGAGGTAGTGGTTTGGTCATAAAGTACAGGGCTTGCCTTAGTATCACTGCTAGGCAATGTGTAGCTTTATCACTACACCAAGGGATAGATGCTTTGTATTGATTACATATCAGGGGATCGCTATATTTGCCCCCTTATGGCTGCTTCTACCTGTGCAGACCATAGGAAGAGAATAGTGACTGTCCGGGTGGCAATCTGCCGGTGACATTGTAGGAAGTTGTGAGATGATGGTGGAGCCATGGCCGGGTACTGCTGACCTTCTATGTATCTCTGTACAGCGGATGTGTAATCTCTCATCTTCATTGATGTGACAAGGTTGATCCGTATTCCTGTAGTCAGTCCCCTGCTGTTCGGGGGGCACCAGGAGAATGGGAGAAGCGTCTGTTCTCTCCTGCAACCTCTCACACTAGAACAGATGGATGGAGCATGTAAGGTTTTACCTCTGAGGTGGTAACAGTGCAGCCACTCATTAACACTGAATTTACCACTTCGTTAGCGACATTGCTTCCTGTTGAGAAACGCTAATCTATCATCTCGTGCATACATTTGTCTACCTCTGCTTCATAATAAGTCCTGACATAGACTTGATCAGCCTCACTTTACAGACGTTGCCGTTATTCTTTGTTTAGTAAGTTCTTTGTGAATTGTCTTTACTCTCTCTATGGCTGGTATTGTGCGTCTCGGTCTGGCTGATATTTTAGCATTATTTTTGGGGGCTCTAAAGCCAACTATAATTTTATTTTTTGTCACTTACAAATCAAGCCTTTGGTAGACTGCTGGGTATTCTGAAATATTCAAGGGGGGATCGCATCCAAGTCTTGAATTCCTTTGTGCCTTTAGCACCTTTAATTGGGGTTAGAATGTAAATATCTGTAATTGTCACATTGTCCTGAGGACGCATAGATTAAAGAAAATCTACCATCAAAATTGAGCATGATAAACCAGGGACACTTACTCATAGATCCAGGCACTGTGACTGTGGTTATCCATGACCTACCTGCTTTTAAAATCAACGTTTAAAATCACCAGAGCCCCTCTGTGCTGCAGCTTCACAGGCTGTTACACTGTTTAGGAGCACATCCCCTCCCACCGTGTTCTGATACTTCCACTGCTGCAGTGAGATTACATCAGGCAGAGAGAAGGGAAAATTCTCGGGCAAGAGGAAGCCACAGCACTAAACTCATGGCATGATTTTCTTGGCTTGTCAGTAACTTTTTTTTTTTAAATGCACGTCTCTGATGTTAGCTCTCATGTTGTGTGGGTTTTTTTTGCTGGCAAACAGATCTGCGGCTCATGTGTCTGCGCAGGGGCAGAACCGGCTGAGTTTTTCCGCTCATGCAGTGGTTTCATACACAGGGCCGTGTACACCAAGGGCCCATACAAATGACTTGTCACAGGTTTATCCAGTATAATCCACACACACAAAAATTATTTTTTGTTTTTAATCTAGGAAATTTTGATACAAGGTTTTTGACACGGTCCCCATATTGATAAGCTAATTGTCATTAGAGCCTTTTTTTCCAGGATTCTTAAAACTGTAACCCTAAGAAGTCCAGAAAAAGAGAAGTTTTGTAACTCCAAATGGGAGAAGCGAGTCTGGATACTGGTTCCTGCTGCTGGGTTGTTTTTGTTTTTATTTGCAACATTAGGATCAAACTTGTTATTTTATCTGTGTTCTAATAGTCTGGAGCTTACATATTGGGGAAGGAAGTGGTCATTTGTTGATTTATGGGTTTTCTGTGACATTGATCAAGATATTGATCATTTGCAAGTCACTGGTATCAGATCAGCAGTAGCCCTGTACCCCACCATCGGCTGTGGCCTCCTCAACGCTTTCCAAGAACTATGTACATTGTGTGGCATTTGCCCTGTTCAGCCCTGTTGACTGCAATGGGACCATGCTGCAAACAGGCCATGTGATTGATGGACGTGACATCATTGGCCTGGCCAATGCATTGAGGGTGGTCTTGTAGTCAGTGCCAGGTACCAGGCCCCTCACAAATCTCATTCATGAATATTTTGGCCTTGGATAATCATTTAGTATATGACTTTTCCTTTATAGAAAGTGCTAGTATTGGTACACAAAGTTATCAGAATGCCTTGAATGTGCTTGAATATTTTGAAAAAATCCATTATTTTAGCTTTGTCTTCTGTTTTTTTTGTTTTTTTTTAGAAATTGTTTAATGGGAAGAATAACAATATGGAGGAGTCCCAGATAAGTGCTGAAAATGCTGACGCAAATGAACGCCTCAAAGAGGACGCCAATCTCAACTCTGCTGAAAATGATTTAGTATCTAAAGTACAAGACAGCCCAACCGCCTCTCAGAAAAGTAGTCCATTGCCTGTGCCTGAAGAGCTATCTAAAGACCGGTCTGACAAAGCCTTAAGCAAAGTCCAGGGTTCTTTCTTAACACACGATGGTGCTGCCACTGTCTCCAGTGATAATTGTAACCTGCCTCAAGGAACTACTAATGGACCAGTTGCCCACTCCTCAAATAAGACTTCCAATCTGAATGCAGACAGTATTTCTGTGGCCACAGACCAACCTGTGGAACCGCAAACCAGTTTGTGTTCATCTTTGAAGGTGGTGTATGATCTTCAGCAACCTGCAAAGAACACTTTACAGATGTCAAGTCAGCAAGTTTTATTCTTGCTACCTGATGTAGCACACGCCAAGAAAGAAACTCATTCCATACTTAAACCTCCTACCTCCTCTTCTGTTGGGTGTGAAACATCTAATGGGAATAGTTTCCGATTGGATAGCACTTTAGTAGGGCCTGCAGACGAATCATGTAATGACGGGAATATGTTACCTGAAAATGAGGTGGGTATTCAGACCCAAGGCGGTTCTGGTGTCGCAGAGGATTCTGTATGCGTAAAAGAAGCTAATTTGAGCACCGAGAGGGACTTGGTAAATCATGACAAAGCAGAAGAGACTGAAAAGAATTGTGTTGTAAAAGTAGAGAAAAAGCGCAAACGAAAAATGGATGGTAGTAAGATAACACGCTGCTATTCTGAAGATGCTTATAATAATGATGTGAATTATATTTCCAAGAAATCAAAGCTATTAAATGTAGATATCGGTGGACAGAGCGATGAAGAGCAAGTGGTAGCTCCGCACAAGTATGAATTATTAAAGATCAAGTCGGAATCTTCCATTGATGAATCGGAAGAGCACCTTCCAAAAGAAGCTATAGAAGCTATCAATCATTACATGTATAGTCCAGTTCTGGACTATTCCGATGAAACCTCACCCACACATGTCGACTCCTTCTTCCCCGGTGATGTGCAAAGTTGTGATTCTCAGTCGCCACCAACATGCACTAGTGATCAAGAGCCATCCTTCTACCCCTGCACCAAGTGCAATGTGAATTTTAGGGAGAAGAAACACCTTCACAGGCATATGATGTATCACTTGGATGGTAATAATCACTTTCGCCACCTTAATGTTCCCAGACCATATGCTTGTAGGGAGTGTGGGCGAACATTTAGAGACCGTAATTCACTTCTTAAACATATGATTATTCACCAGGAACGCCGGCAGAAACTGATGGAGGAGATCCGCGAACTGAAAGAGCTCCAAGACGAAGGCCGAAGTGCCCGGCTACAGTGTCCGCAATGTGTGTTTGGAACCAACTGTCCAAAGACTTTTGTTCAACATGCCAAAACCCACGAGAAAGACAAAAGATACTACTGTTGTGAAGAATGCAACTTTATGGCTGTCACTGAAAACGAATTGGAGTGTCATAGAGGTATTGCTCATGGGGCAGTGGTAAAATGTTCCGTTCTGAATGCAGAGCGCCCCCCGAGGAAATACCAGAAAAAAACCCTGAAAAACTCCTATTACCTTTCATCCAAAAAGCCTGCAACCTACATGTGTAAGATGTGTCCATTTACCACGTACGCCAGGAACATTTTAAAGAAGCACATTGAATATACTCACTCGGCGTCCTCTATGGACCAGTTTAATGGTCCCGTTGTGGTTAAACAAGAACCTTTCTCCGATAATGAGATTGTAGATAGTGACGCTGAGGCGAAAGAGTTTGTGAAACCGCCCCATTCTTTTCCAAAGAATTCTGTCTTAAAGCAGGATATGAAAAGACCATATGGCTCTCTTGGCCAGAGCAACACTTTTACAAGGTTGTACAGAAAACACAAAATACAAAAAGCTAGGAAAAGTGCTGCCCAGTCTATGGCCTGTGGTCCCTCAATGTCTCCAAATAAATCTCTGCTTTTTAGTAGCAATGACCAAAAACATAGGTATTTTCAAATGAAGCAAAAACCAACAAAGATGAGCCATGCCTACAGATACATCCCAAAATGGGACGGCTACAAGAGCTTGAAGAAATCGAGCGACATGTACCCGCTTAATCTGAAAAAGGAAGACGACGATGATGAGGATCCATCCAATTCTTTACACCTGGTCTCTAAATCATCCGGCCTACCAGACGAATGCTTGATCATGGATCCTCATAACCGCCTGCCCGGTAGGCTTGTTGGCTTCAAAGACCGGGTAGCAGTCAAAAGGGTGCGCAAGTCTGATCTGGAAAGGCAAGTCACAGAAGAAGACATGGATAACTACCCCGATTTCCTCCAGAAAATGACCTATGTCGTACTCAAGAAACTTGACTCTTCTGAAAAAAAGGAGGATTATGAATCGTGGGAGAATAGTGACCTGTGTGATTATAGCACAGAGTCGCAGGATGATACTTATAACAGTCCCCCTAAAAAAGCCGTTTACCCCATGTTCAAGGAAAAATCTAAAGATAATCATCACGGCGAAGAAAACATGAATTTTAACGATGAAGATAGCTATTATTTTGAGTATTATGAAGACATGGAGGAGGATGAGTATCTCCATGAAATGTCTGGTGCTGATGATGAGAATACAGACTCCAATGCATTACCAAGAAATAGCTCGATATTTCACTGGAGTGACCTGACTCTTGAAAAGAAGTCCTGTCCATACTGTCCTGCAACGTTTGAGACCGGGGTCGGGTTATCAAATCACGTACGCGGACATTTGCATAGAGCCGGATTAACCTACGAAGCTCGCCACGTGGTGTCTGCAGAGCAGATCGCATCCAGCGATAAAATGCAGCACTTCAAGAGAACAGGGACACCGACCAAGCGTGTGAGAAAGGGTAAGCAATTCAAAGTCTTGTCTCTTTTCCATCATCTTATTTTTGTAAGGTTGTATTACCATGTGCATTACTGATTTCCACACATGTTACACATTAATAATATAAATCATTTACAAGCAGTCAGCATAAGAAGCACTAAAAACTGTGTGTTCCTACAGCAACCTGCAATAATCATGAGAAAAGGGATCCCGTCCCCAGTAATGAATGGAGCAACATGTTGAGCGCGTGTCCTGCCTCTTCATTCACTCTTTGTGGGAGTGCTGGAAGTTGCCCAACATGCTGTCTCTGGGAATCTTTTATAGACCGTGAATAATAATGTTGGAGATACCAGCAGAGTGATCTACTCTATTTCCAGCACTCCCATAGTATTGAATGGAACGGAAGAGCACATGCTCAACCTGTCGCTCCATTAGTTAATGAGAACGGGACCCACCACCCCTTTAAAGACCACCTACAGTAGCTCAAGACTTTTATTCAACCAGGTTTTACCCCACTAAACTTCTAGTCCCTTTCAGGTAGGGGATGAAATGTCCTTTCTAAATTCCCTTTTAAAAAAAAAATCTTGTCCATTTACCTTTTAAAAACTCTTCTTACCTCATTTTCACATAAGAGGAGTCAAGTTTAGTGGTTGCAGAGGGAGTGTCACCTCAGAAGCCTCTGTCTTTGGTTCTACAATACCTAGAAAGATGTCTTTAAGTTGATATGGTTCTGAGAGCTGCAGAACCGGAAACCCATAAGCCTGATGTGATTGTAAAGATGAGCTCCTTTTCTTTAATATGGTTTCTAGGTGCTATAGAACAGAAGACAGGGGCTGTTGAAGTGACACTACCTCTGCAATCACTAAACTTCACTTATCTCATGTGAAAGTGAGAAAAGTCATATTTGGGGAGATTTTTTTTTTTAAATGGGTAAACGGGAGAGATTTTACATAAAATGGGGAATTCTAGAAATGGCAAAACCCTACCTGAGGTTGCTGGTGGTTTAGTGGTTTAATACCTGGTGACAGGTTACCTTTTAAGTTCACATTTCACAGTCTTGCTAGTTACGTGCACAAAGTTATGATATCATGCTATTCCTGTACTACCATCTAAGGCTCCATGCGCACTGTCCCTTCATAGGGAGGTGATCGGCTGCAACAAAAACCCTGTCAGGAATAGGAGTCAGCCATCCCACTCAGACATGCACAAGGCAACTCTGTGGCAGCCGTGAGCTGGCTGACGTTTTTGCGGCTAGCTCACAGCCACCATTGGCTGGCGTGAGCATGGAGCCTTACATGGCCTGCAGTTTAGCATGGTGAAGACTATCAAGAGATTCCTTTGGAAGGGCCTGGCCACTCTGAAGAATCATTCCATAAACTGGTAAGTACTGACGGGAAACGCTTGCTTTCTTATATTTAGTATTTTATATTTTAAATGTTGTATGAGTTGTATGATGTACACACAGAACCACTTGTTATTTTCGGAACAGGTCATTGCCCACCTCTGGGAGAAGCTGCCTAGAGATTGTGAAACGAAAGGTCCCATTCCCAAGAGCTCACAATCTCTAGAAGGGTTATTCAATCAGTTTTTGTTGTTAGAATGTATAAGATCTCTACTTTTAGTAATTCATTATAAACAGTGGATTGAAATCTGCCCTGGTCATGTGATCACACACATGGCATTAAAGAGCAATTGGATGCCCAATGTTTCCTATGCACTTGTGTGTCCATTACATGACCAGGACAGATGGATATCATCGCCTGGAAGGAAGTAATGACTGTTTATGTGAATGACTACTACCTGGAGTGACAAGCTGTTATATTGCTGTCAGTGCTGGTCAGGTCACCTATATGTACCTGGCCAGATAATCCTGCTGACAAGGTGATAGGATAAATCTCAGCCATATGATGTGTAATGTGCAGCTGGTAAAATGGAAAACAGAACTGGGACAAATGAAATAATGCTAATATTTTTTTATGATCTAATTTCCTAGTAACATGTGTTGGTTTGGTTCAGAATTATTGCAATTAATGCTTCTGTTTTTTATGACGTTAGTTGTAGAGAAGTCGGAGAGTCCGTCGGAGCACACTTGTGCCCTCTGTGGAGGCTGGTTCGATACGAAAATTGGACTGTCAAATCATGTTCGAGGTCACCTAAAAAGACTCGGCAAAAATAAATGGGACGCCCACAAGTCGCCCATCTGCGTCCTGAATGAAATGCTGCAAAATGAAGAGAAGTATGAGCAACTCCTCAAGGTCCTTAATAACAGGCGCACTGTCCACAGGCCTTACTCCAGTCACAAAACTTCCAGTAATGACTATACAAAGTCCCATGCTGTACATCACGAAGCACACCGTAATGGCCTAAAAACTGATAGTGTGTCTGGGCACATGGAGGAAGGGCTTCACCTAAGCGAAGGCGATGAAGCCGGGGGACACGCTGAGAAGGATAAACCTCTTTCCTTAATCGAACTACTTAAATTGAAAAAATCAGGTGAAGAGAGAAACATGGAGTCTTCTCAAAAAGTTAATCAAACCGCCAGAAAGAGGTTCATCCAAAAATGCCTTCACCCGCATAATGAAGACTGTTCCTTGATGTGCCATTCTCACAGAGGCATGGACTTCGCTTTACAGTCAGGTAAGACTTGAGCTCCTGGGCTCTCACACTGATAGCTCTGTCTTCATGATAAGACCCAGCATGGTCCTGTTTACACAGGTCATAACTAATGCATCCCAGTAACATATTATAAGATGTATAACACTGGCCATCAGGTGATTATCCATAGTAGAGTCTGGAGTTTATTACCAGGACTCCCCTTGTGATTGGTAGAACAAGCCCTTGCAGCTTTCCTGTACTGCAGAGCTGATCACGCATGCATCATAGAAATGTATGGGGTACATGGCAAAACATGTCCTGCTCCCCATTCATTCTATGGGGTTTCATGTGCGTTCATCATGAAAGGAAGTTCTCTGCAGCACAGGAGAGCTAATGGGGTATGGTGATTCTTCATTTGGCCAATTGTGAAGGGTTCTGGCAGTGGGACCCCTTGCAATTAGACAGGGGAGCCATTTCATGTGCAGTGCCCTGGGATCTCTGTTCTGCAGTCATTCCCTCTGATATCTGTGCTGGTGCTAGGAGCCATCATATCCCTACCTGCACATGAACATGCAAACAGTGGATCTGTCATTTGTGGCCCACGTGTCATCTCGTGTAAGGTCAGTTCCGTTGTCCATGACTGTATAAAATACTGTCTGAACCACAAGGGGGGGGGGGATCTGCTCTGAGTTTAGTGTCTCAGACAGTCGTCGGCTGTCTCACATATGGGGCCGAGGGTAGGAGCCCATACAAAAAAATGTTTCCTGTGCGCTTCCCATTGAAAAAACTGGTAGCACACTGAGAAAAACAACCTACATGTGCAGGGAGTCTAAAGTAGTGTGTGTAGGGGGATTTTTCAGGGAAGCTTACTCTTCAATCTTGTGTAAATTCTCCATTTCAAGTTCAAAAATCCCTAAAGACATAGAAGTGGCACAATCTCTATTTTATTGTTTCCTTGAGCAACAATTTCCACATGAAAAATTGGGGGTGTCGGCAAATGATATGCCCGCCGCTGCATTTTCGCAGCGCGATACATCAAAAGGCTTCCTCTGCAGGTTTTCTACAACAAAATTGGTGTGTAAAATCTGCACATAATCTGCAATGTGTGTAGATACCCCAAGAGGGTACAAAGCTCCTGGCAGTGGCTTTACCCCACCAAGAACATAAGGTAAGGATGAATTTCTGGTGCCTTCCCTCACATCTGCTGTTGGGGAGAGCCCTGAAGCCACCATACACCTTAGATGGTCATCCAGACCAGCTGACACCCCGGGTTTGGTGACCTATACCTTGTGTGTATGAGCAGATTTGGAGAAGGTAGTTGTGTGTAGCCACAGTTGTGCTTAGATATCTGTATCCGTGTGATTTATACAGTCAGCGGGTGCAGCTCGTCATCTTATGTCAATTTCATAGTTTACGGTTTTTGCTGCTTGTAGAAGAAAACATTGGTAGTTTGTTGATCATTTGCTTAACACAAAGAAACTTCAAATCATTAACTTTCATTATTGGTTGCGCACCCTGAGTAATGAACATAAAAGGCTCTGAATAAAATGTTTTGTCTAACAGCTGTTTGGTGGCGTGTTATACCACCTTTTCTCCCAGTCTTCATCAGCAACCTAATTTAGTACTGCGCCTTTTTACAGTCTTGTGGGTAAAACACTTTAATTACCACTTTGTCAACCAGACTTTTAATTCTGTTCCTGAACATTGAGACGCCTGCGTGTAGTATTTACTGGCAGGATCGCATTACGTAAAATATGCGAATATGAATGGCTTATGTAGTCGCACCTTCACTGGCTTTAAGCTCCTGTGAAGCCTGTGCTTGTGAATCACTTCTTTTGTAATTGATTTTCTTTTGGGGACAGATCTGGAGATTTGACGTGTCCTTTTTTTCCCCCTCTCTATGTTAGGTATGTCCGCGAAGCACAAGACTTGTGTGAATTGCAATACAACGTTTTCAAGTGCTGTTAGCCTGTCTAACCATATGAGAGCTTACTCGAGGAAGAAGAGCGCCGGACTATTGACTGGGACAGGTATGTCTTATTTTTTTGAGCATCTTATGCGAGCACCATTTTGGTGTGGCCATAAAAATGGCCTGTTTTCATAATGTACCAATTCAGTTTTGCCCTCTTCAGGCATATTTGGGTATAATTAGTTAATAGAGAATCGCATCACATGAAGGGCCATGTACTTGCTTCTCTGAGCACTGGGAACTAAGGCCTCTCCGGGCCCTCGTAGTGTCTGCAGTATCGCCTCCTTGCGTGTCCTCATGGTCTCCGGCTTCAGCGACAATTTGCACATACCCTCTGCAGGGGAGCAGGAGCTACTACACCGCTCCAAAGAAGTTGTCTGCGCTACTAGAGCCAGTTTAGGGGGGCAATGAGGACATGTAATGTGGCAGCGCTGCAGAGGCTACTGTGGCGTGGAGTAGCCTTAGCTTCTAGTGCTCGGAGAAGCAAGTACATGCTTCAGTAGCTTCTCATGGTCATTTTCATAACACGAAGATAAAATTTTTTAATAAAATTTGCTATTTACATGGACTAGCCAAACACCGTTTCGAGATCAGGTTGACGGGAGGAATCTACCATCGGATCTACTTCAATATGTAGGTTCCTGATGGTAGGTTTCCTTTAAAGGGCTTCCGTGCCCCTAAGGCACAGAGCGAAGGGACTGCGGCGGCGTCGGAGGAGGTAAGTGGATGTTTATTATGTTTTAAATAACCTGCCCCAGCCTGGCCCTCACTAGTTTTTAAAACCCGGATAACCCCTTTAAACCCTCATGCACATGAATGTTTGATTCAATGACTAGGACATGCCCCCATGTAGTTCTTTATTCTCATAATAAAGGTGCTTTGCATAGCCCTGTGTATGAACTGACTGCCAGAGTCACAAAACTCAGACCAAGATTACGGTCAATATCCCTTGTTGGACTTTATGTTGATGGCACGTGGCTGCAAACAAGGGTCTGCAGGGTCAGTTGTTATCTTAGATATCTAGATCTTAGATATTTTGCCTAAAGACTCAGCTTATTTGGTAATTAACAATGGTGCCAAGATGCATTTCGACCCTGTGAAGAACTGATGTGACTTCACTGCCCTGCAACAAGAAGTGGTAGCGAATAATTTTTGGGGGGTTTAGAAATGTGGGTTTACAGGTGTTAGTTTTATCTTTTATAAATAATTTCTGATCAAGTACAGTAATGTGGTTATCGGGGAAAAAAAATCTATACAGGCAGTCTCCGACTTAAAGGATATTTGCAGAGAGACCGTAACATCCCTGTTGGTCAAAGCAGGGCCGGAGGAGTTAAAGCATTTAATCCCAGCGGCACGGAGAGGCGCTCAGCAGAGCACCTCAGACTAATTTGAATACCAGATAAAAGTATTTTTCTGAAAAATGCCCCCCTTCCAGCAAATACTAAATGCAGATACAAGCGCAGCATGACAGGACGGCTGTGAGTACTATCCTCTATCATCAGTGATTCTGATGGTAGATGTCCTTTTAGAACATCCGATTTACAGGTGCTACACATGGCCCTTCTCTGCCCACTGTGACCTTTGTTGATGCTCTCTGGATGCTGGTGATTTACTGAACTTTAGCCCCAGGTTGCAATGATCAACGTACTACTTGTCGAAGGTTCCTTAAATGACATTTTATAGTTAGTTCTTGTTCCCACGAGATCCCAAAGGTATCAAAATCTTTTTGTCGCGAAAAAAAAAAAAACTTTGTTTCGAGTTACTTGCAAAATATACTTGTTCTGACTTGCATACAAATTCAACTTAAGAACAAACCTATAGAACTGATTTTGGAAGTAACCGGTAGACTGCCTGCATGTATTTTTTCTGTAGAGTAACTTGTGTAATACGATTTATGTATATGATTCCCTAATGGATGCAACCAAAAAAAACAGGCCATGTTACCCACCATGTACCACATGATCAGGTTCAGTAACCTAATAAATATAAAATGTATGATCTGTGGATCTCTTATCCCTTGTAGTATTAGATTGCAAGCAAAAGAAGTCAAGATCAAGATCTGGGAGTAAGAAGAAAATCTTGCCATTGCCGCACAGTGCTGAGGAAGTTTATATTTTGAGATGCAGGTAAGTTCTGGGGGTTTTATTTTAGGTATGTGAGTCCAGGCAAGCAAAGCGAAATATTTCATTGTTCTAATATTACTAAAATTACAGCATCATTTACATGTAAAAAATACATTTACTGCTTGTGTTCACTTTTATATGTCTTTAATGTTTGTTTTAATTTACATTCTGTTTGATCCTCTATTTAAAGATCTGCTAGAATCATGTTTGGTTCCCGGTAGTAACATGTATTCATGGGTCATCTACCCATCTCTCTCTAGCCACCAATAGTCAGGCCAAGACCCAGATTCCCTGTGATTTGGACATTGATGTAATAATTTTCAACCTCAATATTTTGATTTACAATTGAATTTATATTACTTCCCTTCCGAATAGGTTTTGCGGGCTCGTCTTTCGAGGGCCTTTGTCTGTACAAGAAGATTGGATCAAGCACTTGCAGCGTCACATAGTCAATGCAAATCTTCCACGGACAGGAGCAGGCATGGTAGAAGTGGAACCTTTATTAAAGAAGACCCCCTCTATCAGCGAAACTAACTTCTCTTTAATAATGACTGAGGCGGCCTCATAAAAGCAGATGCCCTGCGCCAGAACATGGTCACCTGGATGTACATTGGACTATTTTCACTTTGTGTTTCTTAAAAAAAAAAACAAAAAAATTTTTTTTTCCTCTCCTTTTTAAAAGACCACATTGCTATAACTGCTTATAGTACAAAGGACGAATAAATCCTGATGTGCCGCAACGTTCCCGACAGCTCTCGCAGGCGTCTCCATCTTTTGCTTCTCGTACGGAGCACGGCGTCACCTTTTACACACATGCCTTTTTTTTTTTTTAATTTTCCACTTGTAAAATGAGATTAGAAAACACAAGTTCACAGTCACGAATCCATTGATATGAGAAATATATTTATACGGTGCATTTTCTACAAGATCCAGGACAATTCCTGAAATGTTGCTTTATTTAGGGCATTAAGTATTCCCAGAATCTGCAGAGTTGTGAAGACTGTTCTATTGGAGCCCGGGCCATCAGGACCTTTTCTGTACAGATGATGTATGTGTTTTTTTTTTTTGTCCTGTTTTTATTACACAATGCTTTTGTACTAAAAAAAAAAAAAAAAAGTGGAGGTTGGATTGTTTAACTGATATTTCTGAACAGTGTAAATAGTACTGGAAATTATTTGTTGTAAGGAAAAAAAAATCTCTTTATTTCAGTTGCGTTTCTCACTAACTGGTGCATCCATGCTACCTCCTACTTTGTCAACAAAGATGTATTTACCCGATGACATTTCTTATAATGTAGAATCTCAGTATATTAATTTTTTTTTTTTTTTTTAGTGATAAGTCACCTATTCATTTCTGTTTTTAACCGTTTTCTTAAGTCCTTTCTTAAAAGCCGTTTATGTATAAGTAGCTTTCACACCACACACGTTTTTATTTTTTATTTTTTTTTCTTTGATTTTCAGTTTTTAGCTCCACACTCGAGCATTTTTAGCAAACGTTTTAATATTTCAACATATGAGAATGTTTACAATTGCAATTTTAGAACTCGTTTTGGATGTGATTGTGTATGAAACTGTGTAACACTATGCTCGTGCTAAGGGCCTACTTACAGAAATATTGAAATAAATGTGTTGTGAGGATGGAATTTTGTCATTTAAATTCCTTTATACATAAAAAGTAGGTCACTTAGATGAGGCACTTTTATTAAAAGTTTAAGAATTATTTTACTCTTTCTTATATTATTCCTTAAAGTAGTATTCTCATCTGGGCATTTAATTTAATTAATCACCCTACTTACATACGACCCCTATTTACAAACGGCCCTCTGGATGTTGGTAATTACTGTACTTTATCCCTAGGCTACAATGATCAACTGTAACCCTCTTAAAAGGTGTCTGCAATTAAGATTGATTGTTAATCCTGGTTCTTATGACAACCCAACATTTTTAAAATCCAATTGTCTCAGAGACCAAAAAAGTTTTGGCTGGGGTTACAATTAAAAAACCTTATAACTTATACAAATTCAACTTAAAAGGGTTTTCCCATGAACAAAAGTTAGGCCCTATGCACGGGATAGGGCCTAACCTACTGCTCTGTGATGAGACCCCCACAGATCACGAAAACGAGGGGTCTGATGGGGTCCCACGTACATCTGACTGACCCCTTGTTGCTCCATCAGACTAATGAAGCAGACGGCCGCACATGACCATTTTGTTCCATTAGTCTCTATGGAGCTGATGGAAATTTCCTGATTGCCGTCAGCTCCATAGAGATTAATGAATGCGTGGCCTTCTCCTCCATTAGTCTGATGGAGCTGAGGGGTCTGACTGAGGTACGTTTCCCCTCGTTTACATGATCTGTGGGGGTCTACCTACAGAACCTATCGTGTACGTACCGCGGGGATTGCCTGTACATATATTTCTTCACTTGGATATTATTTTAAAAAATTTACGCGGGTGAAGTTAATTTTCCACAAATTTAGCCATGTTGTCCCTTAGGAATGAGACAGCTGTCCTTAGATATGATCACCCCCTGGCAGTGTAGGTCACACATGCACTTTTGAGTCCTGACTGACCACCTTTATTTCAACCTTCATTTCCTTAGGACAGCTAATGGGACATGCAGTAACTCTTGGCTATTTCTTATGTAAAACAATTTTATTGCAGCATTGGTTGTATCCAAGGACATCTAATTTCTAAGGGACACCATGGTTACATTAATGAGAAATTATCTTCACACAGGTACATCTTTTTAATAACATCCAATTGAAGAAATGTATCTATATGTAGCAGCTGAATTCAATGAAATGTCAATGTCCAGATGAGAATACCCCTTTAATGACCTAAAATATTATACAGCTCTGAAAGTCACAGCCATATATTTACCTTGAATTCAAAAAATTCAGAAATTCTCAGAGGAACTTAACCTTTTGAAACTACTTTTGTAAATTTCAGAAATGAATAGAGCAGATGATAACTGTAGACTTGTTATATACTTAATTCAAGTAAAGAAGCTTCTCTGTGTTATGCTTTTTCTCCTGTAGTGAGCAGTGTTTTTAAAGTTCCATATAGAGCGGGGACATGAGCCAAGGATGCTACTGGGTAAACTTTCTATAATGAGAGTGTATTTCCCTTGATGATTAAGACTTTAGACTATCTATCGACTGTAAAGGGTTAAGTCAAGGTCCTTTCTCTGTCGTCAGTTGTCAGGACTGAGTTACACATGCTGCTTAAATAAAGAGGAGAGGCAGAGTAAAAAAAGACACTGGAAAATATTTATTTAGCAAAGAATTCTTTCAGTTCTGCAGATCACGGATGACAATAGAAGTCTGCGTCCGCAAAAAAAAGTGCATTCAAATATTTTTATTTTTTTTTTTACTCCTGATTTGGGAGAACCAGGTGTTATGCTTTCTTACTAATTGTAATCTGTCAGGTTTTTTTGCTTTCTAACGAATTTTAAACCATAAGGTGTCTTTTTTTTTTTTTATTTTTTAAGGAGCAACAAATCCCATTCCAGAAATGAAAAAAATGGAAAGAGAACAGATCTGTTAAGACACACCTGTTTGAATAGGCTCTTGGGCTGGCCACACACAAGTGTATGTGTGATCTCTGGAAATGGAGCCGTTTGTTGGTCCGAACCCACGGACTGAACACATTTCACAGTACAGGAGTCCTTGCATCATGGAGAAATATGATGCAGAGACTCCTTCTGCTGCCTAAACCGCATTACAGACGACGTAACAGTTCTTACAGTACCAGAGCTGAAGTCTGGCAGACAGACATAGAGTTCTTGCATCATATTTCTCCTGTCTGCTACAATGTGTTCAGTACAACAGACTTACAGACAACCCCTAGACCTCTAGATGTTGGTAATTTACTGTACTTTAGCCCTAGGCTACAATAAAAAGCTGTAACCATTACCAAATGTGTCTGCAATTAAGCTTTATTGTTAATCCTGGTTCTTATCTCAATCCCAAATTTTTTAATCCAATTGTCACAGAGACCCAATAATTTGGCCCGAGTTACAATTATAAAATATACAGTTCTCACTTGCATACAAATTCAACATTCAGAATCTATTCTGTATGTAACCCGGAACTACCTGTATATGGGAATGGACCAACATAAGGTTGCATTTTTATGTTGATGTGCAGCCAGACTAAGTCCTATCAGAATTCACATGACTTCTATTTCAGTTAAAGATAATGGTCCCACAGAAGGAACCCACACCTATCATATTCATTTTAAATAATTAATGTCTGGGGTGAGAATATTCCTTTAATTACAGAGCTGGCATAGAAAACCACCTGATCTGTTTGATACAAGTTTCACACTTCTGAGAAGAATTAAAATCCTGATACCAAACATATTTGTTTTAAGCCTTTGGCTTGTATCTTTGCATGTGTTTTCAGTATCCAGTGAGTTTTGTCCAGTGCTTATAGATCCAGCCCTCACATAGTTGTCAGTCCATAGTCATATAATTGGCATGAGCAAGGAATTGCACAACTGAAAAGATGCTCCAGGATTAGTTCTTCCTAGGTTATTCAAGAACTTACTAACACAGACATGTCTGCTTGTCGCTGAGAGCTCCTCTGAACATGCTGGGGGCTGCCAAATTATTGATGCTTATCCCTTCATGACCATAGTCAAAGGCATTCGATGAGTGGCCTTCAGTCTCAGGTTCTCAGTCCTCAGAATATTTGATGTAGAACGAATCTTACAAGTATAAATGTGAGGCAAGAAATTAGCTTAAATGTAGGTTGTTATTCTGTCAGTATTTGTGAGCGGCTGCCTATAAAGTGGTAGTCCTGCTAGATAAACTAATGCCAAGTGCAAAGATCAAATAAGTAAATGGCATCAGAATTTGAACTTTTGTGTCCTTTCAGATATTTTTGGTAAGTGAATTTATTAAAACTTTGCAATATATCCAACCCGCCTTCTCCTGTCTTCTAAACTGCTTAGACACCTGCTCAGCTCTGTTATGAGTGAAGTGCAAGTACCATAAAATTGCTATAAATCAACTAAACACAGACTGTTCTCTGTTGCTCCACTGTTCCCCTCCCTCCATAGATATTTGAAGTGCAGGAACTGAACATAAGAGTTCTGAGCAGTTTAGTATCCAGGATCAGGGTTAGATTTATATCTAAGGGTACATTCACACGCGGTATGCCCGCCGTGCGGGCATACCGCCGTGTGCTGGAGGTGAGGAGGAGGTGACCCCTCCTCCCTCCATAGGAAATAGCGGCACACGGCCGCACATCCGCCGAAAGATAGAGCTTGCTCTATCTTTTTGCGGTGTGCGGCCCGGATCGGTGCCACACATGTGTGGCACCGGATCCCCGCCGTGCCGCTATTGCCGTCTATGGGGACGTACATGCGGCCGCATGTACGGCCCCGCAGACGGCAGTGTAAATGAGCCCTTAACTGTAAAGAGGGAAGATGATTGTTTTATATGATTCTTCTTGCCTTTAGTCTTGCCATGTAAGACAAATATGAATGAATGCTTATTACATGTTTATACAGTCATGAAGTAATTACATATAAAACTTAACTAAAATCCTGTTTATTTCAACTCTTCTGGCGTCACTCTGGATCCATGTACAGGTAACTTATAGGAACTTAAGAATGCAGAAGGGAATCTGTCACTAGGAATGCCATTTTAAGATGGTGACAGGCTCCAATAGCCTATTCTATACTGATTTTAAAAAATTATGTGAATACTTTATAAATTTTCACATTACCTAGCTCCCTTCCAGCAGGGTGTGGTTAGTCCCTAGGTAGGGGCAGCTGCAGCCGGTGTCTGTCTCCTCACTCTCGTGCATTGAGCAGTCGGGGAGGGAGGGGGATGGTGTGGAGGAGAGGAAGAATCCATGAGCAGACACAGGTTGTAGCTGCCCCCTTCCCCAGGACTCGCCACACACTGCTGGCAGGGAGCAAGAATAACACTAATATACACTACTGAAATGATTCAGAATGCTGACAATGGAATTTATTAAATCCACTTAGCATAGGCTATTGTATTGTAACCTGGGGGAAAATAACATTCCTAGTGATGGGTACGCTTTAAGAATGGATTTCAAGAAAATAATTTCTTTTTGATCCCTTATCCCTTGGATCGACAGGTATCTGCAATACCGCACCTATCAGCTGTCTGTATAGTGCTTGTGCTTGGTAGTGCATTTAAGCGGGTGATTCTAGAGCAGATTGTCCATTACAGCTTCATTTCATGGAAATATAAAGCAAACATGATCTACTGGATGTCATATCCTGCATTGTTCTCCGTGATTTTCCAGAGGAATGCACCAAATATACACCATAAAGGGGTGGCCACATTTGTAATGTGTGTGTAAATGTTGGGGGGGGGGATTAGGTAATTTACCAATATTCATCTATTAGAATTTCTGCTCCACTTTCTTGATATGTAAAGTGAACCCTCCTGTCTTTTACCTCATCAGCCAGACTGTCCATGAAATGTCCGCAGATGGAGGGTCATGTGATCTGTGTCTGTCAAAGACATTAAGATAGAATTACTGAACATGAGATCAAGGTCCTGGCAGGGCACTCAAGGAGGTGGATTGGTCAGCTAGCAGGTAGGTCAGAGTATGGTCCCTGGTATCTGCTCCTGTGTGTAGCGATGTTGTAGGCCCCGTTGCTATGAGCTGACCTGGGTAGGTGTCAAATCCCAACCAACCCATGTTTAAATACTTTGGAATGAAAATCCCCTTTTAATTTTCCAATTATAACCCAGCAATGTAACAATTGAACTGTCTGTAGTGTAACCATGGAGTATCCCTGTATTATTGGGGATATTTTCTCCATCACACAACATTTCTCTCCCATTTATGTCACACGTTGCCCAGCATCCTCAATAACTAAAATACAATCCTTTTATTTATAGTTGGAAAGTGTTTCTCTGACGCTTTTCTTGGCTCGGGACAAATGTCGCCAATAGAACTGAATCTCAGCTTTTAGTTACCTTATGTCGTTTTGATGATAGTGAAGGAAATAGGACGGGAGTTCCAGCAAACTGGAGGGCACAGCATAGCACCATAAATTACGTTTGGCAGCCTCTGTGGCTTCAATACCTCTGCTCTTGTCAGCGTTGTCATCCTGAATCCTTGTCCTTGTGTGAGGCTTGTGTAGGCTTTGTTTTATGAATTGAAGAAAAGACAAAAATAAAGAGTTTCTGCAAACTTCTGCTGCCAAATTCCTTCGGTCTTCTAGTCTAGAGGTTTGATGGACCAGTTTTCTTTTCTCTAGCATTTTTGCAGGTTTTTTTTAAATTTTGTACCATTTTGCAAAGTTAAACATGATTTGTCATTAGTTTCCAGATGTTTGCAAAAGCACTTGAGCGCTCTACTGACGTCTTACATGGCAAACGATGAGAAGCATCAATGTTTTAAGGTTATTAAAAATGTTACTAAAAGCCTTTTTTTGGCTTTTATAAAGGATTTTTTAGGATTTGGTACTAGGGTGCTAGCGCTATGTGATGATTCTATGCCTGACTCTGCCTATTCAGGAATATTTGGCAGAGCTGATGCTGAATCTATTGTATGATAACATTTCTTATGTGAATTTCCTTGGCTTAGGCATATTGTCAGGGTTTGTGTATTGAGCCTGGACTGTTTGTAGGATTGTCATTTCATGTAGGGGTGCACTATGATAGATTTGTATCTCGCCTCTTACTCTTGTTTTCATTTTCTTTGCCCTTGCATTCTAGAGACTTCTTTGCGACGTTTTGCAGTAGATGAAGACATATCTGCAACATTTGACAAAAAGAGATCACATCCCCCTGTGTTCATGTACCCAACCACTGGTCCGTGGCTCAAGAATGGGCTGTGAAATGGGTCGTGACTGATGGAATAAATCACTCGTATTTCCCCATTCCCTAGCTAGTAGAGAATGAAAAACCAAAATGAAAAAAGAATGTCATTAAGGGGTTAAAGAGAATCTTTCATGAATGATATATTAACGATCATCATAAGAAGGGAGTCTGGCAAAGCTTCATGCCATATATCAGTGGTGGCAAACCTATGGCACGGGTGCCAGAGGTGGCACTCAGACCCCTCTATATGGGCATCCTTGCATTCACCCCAGGGCAGGGTTCGCCAGACAGGGCTCAAGGCCTCTTTGATTCCCAGGACCCTAGAAGGAAGCTACAATGATGATCCAAACTTCTCCTTCTTTCTACTGTATTGGTGTCCTCAGGTGCCTATACAAATTTAAACATGTGACAGAGCAGGGAGTGCAGTAATAAGATGCGCCTAAATTGTTACATTGGCACTTTGTGAAAAAAAAAAGGTTTGCCGCCACTGCCATATATTGTCTACCTGTCCCTATTATTCTGGTTATACAGGGCAAACATTGAGTCCGATTCTTCCAAGGTTTCCCTCAACACTTCTAGGGAAGAAATAGCAGGCTTTTTGGCCTCGGTTTTACTAGCAAAGCCATCCAGTTCACCCAGGATTTAGTTTTGACGATAAGATTTTATTTTCATTGGTACTATTATCGGATGGATATGATTTATTTATTATCATAGTAAATAAGTTCAGAAAAAGACATAAAAAATTCCTTCCCAACCCCTAATACAGGCGGTCCCCTACTTAAGGACACCCGACTTACAGACGTAAGTGACCTCTGGTGAAGCTTTCTGGATGTTACTATAGTCCCAGGATGCAATGATCAGCTGTAAGGTGTAATGAAGATTTATGATTTATAAAAAATGTAAAAATCCAATTGTCACTAGGCCATAAAAAAAATTTGTCTGGAACTACAATTGTAAAATATACAGTTCCGACTTACATACAAATTCAACTTAAGAACAAACCTAAGGACCCTATATTGTATGTAACCCGGGAACTACCTGCTAGTCAGAATAACTCCCTGTATCATCAGAAAGTACTTACACAACCTTTTATTCCCATACAATGTGATATTATTGCTCTACAGAAGGGCATCCGGGCCCCTCTTGAATATGTATAAATTATCAGCCATTACAACATCTAGTGGCAGAGAAATGGTCTGAGCTCAATTTCTTGCATTGTTCAGTTTTCACTGATAAAATCAGTGCATACTCCGATGATTTTTCTATTCCACAAATCTAATAGGAAATAGTGGAATTGGAAGTTCTATGCTCATAGTCTTGCATCTTTCATCACGTGTCATCAGAGTATGCGTTGATTTTATCCGTGAAAACTGAACATTGCAGGAAGTTGAGCTTAGACCAAATCTTTATTTGAGGGAATTTGTGGAGAAATTCAGGACTCTCTCTTGTGTTGGGTCAGAGGCTCCTTCATTTTAGGGCAGCTCAGTGCTTCCTTCGTATAAATCTTGTGGCAGAGAGGTCCATAATCTCACCGCTCTTACTGTAAAGAATGGCAATGGTAGAACTGCCTCTCCTCTAGGAATAGAGGATTCCCCCCCCCCCCCCGTCTATGGCAATGGTGGAACCACCTCTCCTCTAAGCATAGAGGATGCCCCCTGTCTATGGTGATGGTAGAGCCGCCTCTCCTCTAGGTGTAGAGGATGCCCTTGTCTATGGTGATAGTAGAAACGCCTCTCCTCTAGGTGTAGAGGATGCCCCCTGTGTAAGGTGATGGTAGAACCACCTCTCCTCTAGGTGTAGAGGATGCCCCCTGTCTATGGTGATGGTAGAACCACCTCTCCTCTAGGTGTAGAGGATGCCCCCTGCCTATGGTGATAGTAGAACCGCCTCTCCTCTAGGTGTAGAGAATGCCCCCTGTCTATGGTGATGGTAGAGCCGCCTCTCCTCTAGGTGTAGAGGATGCCCTTGTCTATGGTGATGGTAGAACCACCTCTCCTCTAGGTGTAGAGGATGCCCCCTGTCTATGGTGATGGTAGAGCCGCCTCTCCTCTAGGTGTAGAGGATGCCCTTGTCTATGGTGATAGTAGAAACGCCTCTCCTCTAGGTGTAGAGGATGCCCCCTGTGTAAGGTGATGGTAGAGCCACCTCTCCTCTAGGTGTAGAGGATGCCCCCTGTCTATGGTGATGGTAGAACCACCTCTCCTCTAGGTGTAGAGGATGCCCCCTGCCTATGGTGATAGTAGAACCGCCTCTCCTCTAGGTGTAGAGGATGCCCCTTGTCAATGGTGATGGTAGAACCGCCTCTCCTCTAGACTAGAGGATGCCCCCATGTTATTAGGTAGATCCAAGATGGTTGGTTTCCTTTAGGGAGAATTTTCCATACGTAAATAATAATAATAATAATAAATAAAAAACACATAGGGACAAATTACAAGTATAAGATACATCTGCCCCAATGTGGTCTAATTACTTTACATCTGCAAATATTGAAACTCTACTGTGTAAACCCTTTATTGTAGAGGATGTCCCCTGTCTATGGTGATGGTAGAACCGCCTCCCCTCTTCGTGTAAAGGATGCCCCCTGTCTATGGTGATGGTAGAACCGCCTCCCCTCTTTGTGTAGAGGATGCCCCCTGTCTATGGTGATGGTAGAACCGCCTCTCCTCTAGGTGTAGAGGATGCCCCCTGTCTATGGTGATGGTAGAACCTCCTCTCCTCTAGGTGTACAGGATGCACCCTAGCTATGGCGATGGTAGAACCGCCTCTCATCTTGGTGTAGAGGATGCCCCCGTCTATGGTGATGGCAGAACCGCCTCTCCTCTAGGTGTACAGGACGCCCCCTGTCTATGGTGATGATAGAACCACCTCTCCTCTAGGTGTAGAAGATGCCCCCGTCTATGGTGATGGCAGAACCGCCTCTCCTCTAGGTGTACAGGACGCCCCCTGTCTATGGTGATGATAGAACCACCTCTCCTCTAGGTGTAGAGGATGCCCCCTGTCTATGGTGATGGTAGAACCACCTCTCCTCCAAGCGTAGATGATGCCTCTTGTCTAGGGTGATGGTAGAACCACCTCTCCTCTAGGTGTAGAGGATTCCCCCTTTCTATGGTGACGGTAGAACCACCTCTCCTCTAGGTGTAGAGGATGCCCCCTGTCTATGGTGATGGTAGAACCGCCTCTCCTCTAGGTGTACAGAATGCCCCCTATATATGGTGATGGTAGAGCCACCTCTCCTCTAGGTGTAGAGGATGCCCCCTGTCTATGGTGACAGTAGAACCGCCTCTCCTCTAGACGTAGAGGATGCCCCCTGTCTATGGTGATGGTAGAACCGCCTCTCCTTTAGGTTTAGAGGATGCCCTTGTCTATGGTGATGGTAGAACCGGCTCTCCTCTAGGTGTAGAGGACGCCCCCTGCCTATGGTGATGGTAGAACCACCTCTCCTCTCAGCGTACTAGATGTCCCTTGTCTACGGTGATGGTAGAACCGCCTCTCCTCTAGGTGTAGAGCATGCCCCCTGTCTATGGTGATGGTAGAACCACCTCTCCTCTCAGCGTACTAGATGTCCCCTGTCTATGGCGATGGTAGAACCGCCTCTCCTCTAGGTGTAGAGGATGCCCCCTGTCTATGGTGATGGTAGAAGTGTCTCTCCTCTAGGTGTAGAGGATGCCCCTTGTCAATGGTGATGGTAGAACCGCCTCTCCTCTAGACGTAGAGGATGTCCCCATGTTATTAGGTAGATCCAAGATGGTTGTTTTTTTTAATAAATAAAAAACACATAGGGACAAATTACAGGTATAAGATACATCTGCCCCAATGTGGTCTAATTTACCACTTACTTTACATCTGCAAATATTGAAACTCTACTGTGTAAACCCTTGATTAACATTCTGTCAGGATCAGTGGATCCTCTGGACCACCGCGGGAGATGTAACTAGGCAACACCCGGAACCGGAGCCTAGCGGCACCTGGTATTCACCAGAGCCCGCCGCAAAGCGGGTTGGACTTGCTGCGGCAGGATACCACTAGGTCGTTCCCAGGTGTGACTAGCCCACGGTGGCAGCCGAGGTCGAGGTACCTTAGCGGATGACAATCTCGTAGACAGGTCCAGGCACAGGGTCAGGGCAGGCGGCAGAGATGCAACGTCAGGTCCAAGTCCGGGGTCAGCAACAGGAGGTCCAGGCAGAAGGGGACGGGAACACAGGCACAGGAACACAGCAACACGGAGGAACACGGGAAACACAGGACTTGGGAGCGGAGACACACAGGAACGCAGGAATACACAGGAACGCAGGAATACTCGCTTGGAAGCTTTCTCTAAGGCTATGAGGCACAAAGATCCGGCAAGGGTCACAGGAAGGGGAAGAAACTTATAGCAGGCCAGCGCCAATTATTGGCGCGCTGGCCCTTTAAATCTAAGAGTGACGGCGCGTGCGCGCCCTAGGAGACGGGGACGCGCGCGCCGAGCTGCGGGAGCCAGGGAGGACATCGCGGAAGCCAGGGAAGGTGAGCGGGACCGGGGGCAGCAGCAGGAACACGGGTGCGCCCGCGATCCGAGACAGCGATCGCGGGAGCACCCGTGACACATTCCTTTTTCTGAAATTAATTTCCTTGTTCAGTGCTAAAAAGCCTGTACATTACTATAAATATGTAAATTACTTTGTGCTTTGTCCTGCCCTATATGAAGAATAATGTAACAACCTGACCTGTACTCTATCAACAAAACTTGTTTTTCTCATCCAGAGCTCTAAATCAGAGAGGTCAAAGACTATACTACAAGCAGCCACCACTAGTGGGAGCTAAATAACCTAGTTCATAGAGTAATACAATCACACAGTAATCTCTTAAGCTCCCCCTAGTGGTGACTGTATGAGTTCAGTATTTTACTTATTTAAGCTTTGTATGACCAGGGGAATCTGTATATAAAACGTGCAGCCTGCTATATGGATATCAGAACATCATTTTGGACCTAAAACAGTATGATAATGATAAAAGGCCTTGATTACTTTTCGATTCTTGTAGAGTAGTACACCATTGTCTACTGGCTATGTGATAGTTGCTGTAATCCTGCCTAACGTATAGAATATAGGAGTATCGTCTCATTGCTGTATATTAATATTAAGCCTGTCCCTTTAAGCATGCCTGTGAGCATTGTACCCCCATCACTCACATTGACGTGTATAGCAGACACATGCTTATCATAGGGGCCGGCACAAAGGGTCTAATTATTCCTCATATAGTTTATAGGAACATGGCGCTCCCTCATTTAAATAAGGTTACAGATCCTCGGCTTGTCAGGCTGCAGCGCTGGAGAATGCACTCATTGCCAGCATTGAAGTAAAGGAATATAAATTGAATTTAGCAATCAGAAAGATTATTTCTGTGATCAATCATAGGACATAAAACAGAATTTTGGACATTATATGCATGAGATGGAGCGACGGTCCCCAAAGGGATTAAAATCACCTACTAATTCTAGCACATCCTACAACTGGTCGTAAGCAAAGCGCATTCATTGTAGCCAGACAAAGTCACACGGGGGTAACATGAAGAAAAGAAAGCTTAATGTGATTTAAATACCATGGAAGAGCTATATTGACAGCCGGGGTAGAAAATAGACTGCAACATCATCTTGAATAGAGATGTTTTTCGGCAGAAGATTCTGCATCAGCCATCTGGCTTACATGCTCCAAGCGCTATTCACATTGCCCAGTGGGAAATACCTCTTCCTTATATCACCTCCTCCTTCTATAAAGAGAACTTCAATACACTCCCAAACCAATCCGGGAAAAATAGGGAAAAAAGGAAGTGCAGCGATTGTCTTCAATAAATCATCATGAACAATTCTCTACTTATATCTATATTATCATTCATTGAACACATGTCCATCTACTTATCTGTTTATTATTTATCTACTTGTTTATCTGAAATCTAACTTTCTATTATTTATGTACTATCTATTCTACATGTGTGTGTATATATATATATATATATATATATATATATATATATATATATATATATATATATATATATATATATATATATATTCTGTCAACTGATCTGTTGATTATTTATCTACCGGAAATCTATTTCTCTTCTAGCCATCTAAGGTTCTATTATCTATCTATCTTTATCTTATTAATCTCTTATACCAGTATATTTAATACAATTTTATCAACCATGGCTGATGTATACTCCAGGCCACACCTTTTTTTGTTTGTCACACCCACTTGGGCATACCACACCCCCTTTTGATGCTGTCATCAATCTATCACATACCTGCATATTTATCTATTATATGTCATATCAATATACATATTTTTCTATTTTATGTCTAAAATATATATCCATTGCATATCTGCCTATTGCATATCTATGTTTACATCCAGCCATATCGATGTTTCTCTTTCTAGAATTTATCTATAGCAGATCGATTTGTGGTCTGGGATCTATTTATCGGAAAAAGTCCAGAGCAGCACTGAAAAAATACTTAATCCAGCCAAAGGAGTATGGCGATCCTTTGCATCTATCCATTTATTGTATATACACTGGGGGAAATAAGTATTTGATCCCAGGACGATTTTGTTAGTTTTCTCACCTACAAAGAATGGAGGGCGTCTGTAATTTTTATTGGAGGTCACTTCTATTGTGAAAGACAGAATCTAAAAATTTTTTTTAAAAACGCATTGCATGATATTGAAATAATGAATTAGTGTTTTATTGCAGGAAATAACTATTTGATCCCATAGGAAAATAGAATGTAATATTTGGTACAGGAACATATTACAGAGGTCAGATGTTTCTTGTATTTCATGACCAAGTTTGCACACACTGCAGCAGGGAATTTGGCCCAGTCCTCCATACAGATCTTCTCCAGATCTTTCAGGTTTCATGGTTGTCTCTGGACAACCGAGTGTTTCAGCTCCCTCCAAAGATTTCTGATTGGGTTCAGATCTGGATATAAGACCACTCCAGGACCTTGAAATGCTTCATGTGGAGCCGCTTCCTAGTTGCCCTGCCTGTGTGTTATGGGTCATTGTCATACTGGAAGACCCAACCACGACCCATCTTCAATGCTCTTACTGTGCAATTGTCCTGTCCCCTTTTGCAGAAAACCAACCCCAAAGTATGTTTCTACCCCCATGTTTCAAGATTGGGGCAGTGTTTTAGGGTTGTACTCGTCCTTCTTCTTCCTCCAAAATCAGCAAGTGGAGTTGATAGTAAAAAGTTCTATTTTGGTCTATTCTGACCATATGACCTTCTCACCTGCCTCCTCTGTATCATAGAGATGGTCATTGGGGAACTTCAAACAGGCCTGGACATGTCCTGGCACAATCATGGAGAACCTGCAAACCCTGCATGATTTTCATCCATGACAGCATAGTGAGTTACTAAAGGTAGTCTTAGAGACTGTGTTCCCAGCTGACTTCAGGTCATTGACCAGGTCCTCCTGTGTAGTTCTGGGCTGATTCCTGACCTTTCTCAGAATCATCCTTACCCCACAAGGTGAGATCTTGCATGGAGCCCCAGACCGAGGAAGATTGACGTTCATCTTGTGTTTCTTGCATTTTCTTACAATTATCCCAACAGTTGTTGTCTTCTCACCAAGTTGCTTGTCTATTATCTTGTAGCCCATCCAAGCCTTGTACATTGTCTACAATATTGTCCCTGGTGTCCTTACACAACTCTTAGCTCTTGCTCATGGTGGAGAGGTTGGAGTGTGATTGACCGAGTGTGTGGAGAGGTGCCTTTTATGCAGGAAACAAGTTCAAACAGGTGCAATTAATACAGGTAATGAGTAGGAGGAGCTTCTTAAAGAAAAACTAACGGCACTGATCATTGGTAAGGGATCAAATACGTATTTCATGGGTATCTCAAATTTAAAAGGACTGACAAATAAAAAGTAAAGATCTCTCCATTCTTTCTAGGTGGGAAAACTTGCAAAATCGGCCTCCAATCAAATACTTCCCCCTCCCACTGTATATGTATAATCTGTCTTTTATCTATATCTATGTTTTATCTGTCTACTATCCATCTATTTATCTATCAATCATCTATTGCATCTTACTATCTATTATTATTTGTCTACATATATTATACCTGCATCTGTATTTTTTTTGTCATATCTATATATTTATCTACATATCTTGTGTATCTACATAGCTTGTTTAAAATGTATATGTATTGCATATCTACCTATTACATGCCTGTTTTTGTATTGCCTATCTATGTATCTATCTCATATCTAAGTTTTATTTGTCTATGATACATCTATGATATATATATATATATATATTTAATATTTAGCTCATCTATCTATCTATCTATCTATCTATCAATCATCTATCTATCATCTATCTCATATGTATGTTCTATCTATCTCTCTGTCTGTCTTTCTGTTACACAAATCTATAATCTATCTATCTATCTATCTATCTATCTATCTATCTATCTATCTGTAACATACATCTATGATCTATTTATCAAGCTTTATTGTTTAGAAATGTGTGGAGATAAAATAATATAGTGGATTAATGATAGCTCTGGCAACTGGTTCACATTCAGAAATCATGTCAGGTCAAGAGCCAGAGGCCAAAGCTAGATGTAAAATGTTCCCTTAAGCTGCTACAGAAAGAACTCTTTTCTAGCTCCTGTCTCTGGGGAAAGACCAATTTTCCTTTCTTAGAAAAGAAGACGCGGTATTGACCCTTCCGTTTACCAAAATGAACTCCTAGGATAAGACAGTTCTCTGCGGATATAGCACAATCACCCCATGCTGTAAGAAATAAAAGTATATCTCTATCTAATATCAATCTCTCTATCTATCTCTATCTCTCTATCTGCCTATCTATCTATCTATCTATCAAGTCAACGGCTCATTTGTTTCCATTTACATGGAGCTATTGGTAAAATATGGAAATATATGGCTTATACAATTGTTTATCCTCACAAAGAGCAAATTATCGGTCTGTGTTCACTGGTTTTAAATTGTAATACCAGGTACAACCTTTGTACAACAGTGGTGTTGTGTCTAGTTGACAGTAGCAAGTATAGTACTATCCCTTTAATCAGTAAAACCAAAGGGTTTTTTTCCCGCCGAGGATGAGCAACTTTTGAACATTTTATTGATCTGTTGTAAAGATGTAACAGAACAGAACTCAAACCTATCACTGGAATAAAGTAGTCGATTATAATAAAGGAAGTTTGGCTGATAGATCAGGGCCCAAGTCTTCTAGGGGGCCCATGACCACCTAAACCACCCACCAAATTTTAAACTGGAACCTTTATCCATAAAATAAATATACATCTCTACCTGCTCTCAATACACATGTACACAATAGCCATTTGAGGACCTTTTAAGGTCCTGCAAAGGTCCTGAAACTGCAGATTGAAACAGCAGAAGGGACACATCCTCCATTCCCACTAAAGCTTTAGTCTAGAACAATATGTGGGAAGTGATTTCCAGACTTGTAGGGGCCATAATATTTATATTCCGCCCCTAGTGGAAAAAAATACAGCCACACATACAATTTTAATGTACTCTATAATGGCGAACCTTTTACATACCGAGTGCCCAAACTAATACAAAAAACCCCCTTATATTTCACGAAGTGCCAACATGGTATTTTAAGCAGTAACTTATTGCTACATGTTCTTCCACATCTCTCAATCGTATCAGTCCCTGAGGCCACCAATACAGTTGAAAGAAGGAGGGGAATTTCAGACTATCATTGCAGCTTCTCTCCCGGGTCTGTAGAAGAAGAATGGTGGGTCCAGCAGGATGACTTTCAAAGATAATGCAGCCCTTTCCACACCTTCTCACTTTTCCCACCATTCCAAACAGCCAATGAAGTGTTGCTTTAAAATAGCGCTAAAAGCAGCATCTCTTAAGTCGCCTGGGACTGCAGGAAGATTTGTTGGATTTGTTCCTGTCTGGTGACCTCTGTCTGTTCTGTGATGGCATAAGTGCCCACAGAAATGGCTCTGAGTGCCACCTCTGGCACCCGTGCCATAGGTTCGCCACCACTGCTATAACAGGACCCCTAATGCTGCCCTTACAACTGCTTGGGGTCCTGGAGATTAGTGATTGGAAGCAGCCCATTATCTCAGACTGGTTGTGGGAAATAAAAAGCTGGGATTAGGTGGACATTGAGCTGTATCCTGCCTGTTTTCTTAAAACTGTATCGATGTCTACAGGATGCTTATACAATTTAGGGCCACATTTAATTCCACTATAACTAATGTATTGCATTCAAGGACGTAACTACAGTGGTAGCAGCCATAGCAGCTGATATGGGGCACACAGTGTCAGGGGGCCCCGTCATCCAACCTAACACTGTATATATATAGAAGTTTGCTATGGGGCCCTGTCTTTTCTAGTTACGCCCCTGATTGCATCGGCTCTTGTGGCCAAAACCAGGACTTGTTAAACACAGGTGCAAGTATTTCTGTTATACTAACTCTTCACTCCTGGTTTTGACAGTAGCTGATTAAAAAAACTGAGCACGGCGCTTGGGTATCACCAGCACTCTCATTTATTGTCTATGAGAGTGCTGAAGAAAGCTGAGTGCTGCTTGGAGCCTCAACAATGTCCAGCTCCCCCATTTTATCATATGCAACATCAGGAAAGTAACGCCATAGATTATTGAGAACGAGACCTTTGTTAATGTGATAGGTGGAGGTTCCTTTTAGTGAGCAGTGAGGGTCCCAGCAATTGGACCCCCACTGTTCTGATTGTTATCAAACAACCGCTCTTAACTGGGAATTAAAGGGTCCCAGAAATGCCAAATCCACTTCTGACTATATACCCTGCTAACAAAATCTAGTACTCTTTCTTCTAGCCCAGACCCTTTCATGTGAAAACATACACAGCCCTAAAGTCATTAATGGTCAACTAAATGTCAACGACTATCTATCTATATATTACTATGCAAATCTATACAATATCCATTGTGGGTTTTTTTTTTTAGATCTATAGACACAAAGTAATTAAAGAAACATAACATCAACATAAAAGTAATTACAACACCATAAAAGTCTGGTATTCAGCTTGTCACTACAGTAATAATCAAGTAAGGATTACCATTCAAAAGACTCTGAAAATCTCTATAATATCTATTCTGTCTCTACTGAAAAAGGCGGATAATCCCCCCCCCCCCCATACACCAAATCCAGGAGCCATTGTCCAGTCCAAATACTCTTTGAGTTGTAATCAGCTCCTCACTGAGGAATACACAAATACCAGTCTCGGGGGAGCAGAATGCGACTGCAAACGGAGAGAAACATACGCATCATCTGTGTATAAAAGAAGGTCAACCTTTCTGTTAATAATTGAGATAACGCTGCATTCCCTTCCCCTGAGTATCCCAGTAAGTGGATTAATGTAGAGGTTGAATAAAAATGAAATCCCGAATCCAACCTTGTTGAACCCTGTGGGTGTGCGGATCAGACCTGTCAATTACCGGGTCTGATAACACCTGCTGTCGTGCTGTTACATTGTGACTTGTCGTAGAAGGACAATAGTGGATACAGAATAGAATCAGTTGTTGCGTAGTGTAAAATTAGGATAAAGCGGCAAGTGAGTGTCCTCCACTACATAGATCAGGGGAGGGAATTGACCTATCTGGTCTCCAGGTTATCAGATATTGTAGAATATGATGGCATCAGCTGTCACTAGCCTATAGTAACTATTACTAAAGAAGGTCACATTACAATTCACGTAACTAATCACAATCTCTTATATTCCAGAAGTGAATATTCTAAACACTGGATGATGACTTTTTACCACTTCCCCCAACTACAGCTCTTTGCATCTTTGTGTTGTTCCACTGATCCAGACACAATCGCAAATTTTCTCTCTGGTTTTTATTGTTACTTTGCTACTAATTTCAGGCTGTAATACGTTAATTAGGCTTTATACTGTCAGGTGGGCGGCCCTGGGCTGAAGCGGACAGCCATGACGCACCCACATAATAGAAGCCAGCGCATTGGGTGTTATAATGAACAGACCTCGGTGCTTGAGAAACATTGGAATTAGAGATGAAATTCCAACAATTTATGAATTAGAATTGTTAAAGTGGAAGGGATGAAGGTTCTCTTTCCAGGCCAGGGAACGGATTAAGACTTTCATGGGCCCTGGGCAGTATCAATATTGTAGCCCCTAAAAGTCTGGAAATCACTTCCTACATATGGTACTAGAATCAGCTTCTTGGAAAATGGAGATTGTGTCCCTTCTGCGGCTTTCTTTAATCTGCGGTTTAAGGACCTATATAAGACCTTCAAAGGTTCTCAAGCAGTTCTGAAAGCAGGAACAGATGTACGAGGATTTCATGGGAGAAGTACTTCTCAAAATTTGGTGGGTGCTTTGGGTGGCCATAGAAGACTTGGGTTCCTGGCTACAGCTGAAACCACCTATATTATAATCGACTACTGCTCCAGGCTATAAAATCTTATCTACTTTCGTATCTGATTTTCAGTCTCTACAGTTCCATTCTGTTTCTTCTTGACAATCTAATGTGATGTTATCCATAGAGAAAACCCACAATGTGACCAATAGATATCCACCTCCACGACATCTTCTATAAATACCATCAAAGATCACTTTACAACTAAGTTTCTGCAATCATTTTAGTACCTAAAATATTATGAGGTGCAGTATCAATCTACAACAATGACACAATGTATCACATAATAAATCAATTGACATTATTATTTGCAGTGATCTACAATATGTAAATTATCTCATACCAGCCATGGGGGTGGTAACCTTTTATACAGCACACAGAGATACACAACCACAGAAATAAAAGGTTACCACCCCCTTGGCTACTATGGGCTAATTCACATGTAAGCTTTTGAATGTCATATCTTTCGAATGGGTGGACAGATTTAAAAAATTTTTAAAAACTACACAAAATCAGGGGCAATGACACCACTGTTGAAACCTCTGTTCCTTTCCTCAGTTAAGAAAAGTAAAGAACAGAGGTTTAATGTATCAATTCATAGTATCATAGTTTAGATAGTTGAAAATAGACACAAGTTCAACCAAGGAAGGGAATTAAAAATCCCAATGACATTAATGTTAATTTTGTCATCCTTTATGTTCCATTAAGGCAGGGATCCGTTGTCCACGCGTTTTTGGACGGAAAAAATGAAGGAGGCTGCAAGACTTTTCCTCCGTTTGAAAAAATAACAGATTGAACATAATTGAGGACATAAAATTTACATCGATGTCAATGTTTATCTGATGATAAAACTCCATTCTTTACCTTTTTTAAGGGAGGTAAGGAACAGAGTGTGAACTTAGTCTTACTCTTATATGTTTAGTTTTATTGTTTTAACAACAGCAAAACCATATTGCAACATTATGTTGCAACAGCCCTGAGATCAGGAGCACATTGGTCCCATATCCCCTGTTTGGGGGACTTGGAATGGAGAGGCAGCTTGTATTCCAGGACCCTATTCTCGTGATCAGTGAAGGTCCCAGTGGTGAGACCCCCAGCGATGAGACAATTATCACTTATCCTGTGGTTAAATTGTGACTGTGGGAGAAGCCGTTCCATCAATTACTGGTGGCCGGTTGTGACTATTACACACACCATATGTCTCAGTTACAAGCGGGTTTTTTTTGGCAACATTAAATGTTGCGTCTCTGGCCAACTCTACAGTAACACGATATGCTGTATAGATCTCACCCCTTATCTGCATGTCCTACAACTACATGACAAATTGTTTGTGGCTGTGTCCTATCATTACACTACATCAGAGCGGTTGTCATTGTCATTGTGATGCAACGCCGCAGCCTTTGTTACCGATATCTCTATTGTGATTTGATGATGGGAATTCTTCATAGCTTATGGAGAAGTATAAAGGAGTGTGTAATCAGATGAGCGCATCTCACTTCTCTACATAAAAGGATCAAACGCAGGCAGAGAATACCATTGTCATGTATATGTCTCCCTAGCTATTGTTGGCCGCTCTGTTGTGGTATTGCCATGTATGGAGCATTTAGGGGTAAGATGGGATTTGTCTCTTGAGCTGTTTTCTGTGAGTTGTTTTGTCAGCGGTAATAACAGATCATTTAAAGGTGATTTCTTTGTCACATGTCTCATATTTTTAGCCCATCTACTAAACACTGGGGCTCTATAGGCAGCTTTTGGGATTTGTGTACTTAAGATCTGTGAAATTGTAAGACTATTGCTGCTGATATCCTTCTCAATTGTTACTTAACACCTTTTCTTGTACAATGAATTGCAAGGGGAATAATCCTCTAAGTGTCTGCCGGATCGGTATTGATAGGGTTAAACAAGGAACCAGGGACCATATATACAGTAACAACAAACACGATTTTTGCGCCTAACAGTCTCCTGCTGTCTCGGCTGACGTGAGCCTGGAAACGTGTTCGGAGGTGTTTTAGTGGAGAGTGAATTATGTTTATTCTATCTGTCCATCATTATGGAAGTGCAAATCTAGAATTTTTTAAAAGAAGTTCACCTTTTTCAGTTGGATTTTTTTATTCAAAGACTATAATTCCTGGTAACAAAGTTCCTTAAGTGGATGAAAGATGAAAGAAAGTAGTCATCAGCGCTTCCTTCTGGTCATTGCTACATTGCGTCTGACTGTGTAGAGTTAGTTTTATAGCTGAAGATTTAGATCAGCTGTTCTCAACATGGGGGTTGCAACCCCTTAGGGGGTCAAAGGGCCCTTTTACAGGGGTCCGATTGTCTTAGGAACCGAGACATCGTAGGGCAGAGTGGCGGCTCCTACGTCCCATGTGGAGCAGGGTTCTTTCAGCTGACGGTCTGTGTGATAGTAAACGTTGCGCAGGCCACGTGTGATAACGTATTTTCTTATGCCGGGTCAAAGGCTGCGGAGACCTATGGCCAGAGATGACCCGATGCAGGTGGACACATGGGGCTTATTTACTAAGGGTCGCGGATCGCACTTTTGCCAGACTGTGCGCTGTTTTCGGGGTTTACACAGCTTGGACAGCTTTTAAACAGGGGTTTGCACTGGTATTGTGTCGCACACGATCGGATTGTGGCAGAGCTGCACTGGCTTTCATGCGACACAAATTAGGGGGCGGTCCGTCGGACAGTCCGACTGATTCGGACTGAGAGCGGGATTTAACTTTCAAATTGTGTCACAAGCAAAAGCACTTACATGCACCACGAAACTGATGGTGAACTCCGGGAGACCTGAGCGAGGAAACGTCACATCCATGATATCGGGCACTCGATCTTAGTTAATTGCGGCACAGTGCATTATCGTCGGACAATGCACTTTCGAAACTTACGTTTCATCACATGCCGCCTGCATCACAGTTTCGGCACTGAAGTAAATAGGGAGGCAAGATCAGAGAGAAGGCACAGAGTATGTTTCTTTTTTTGTCCATATGCTACTGGGGATATCACTGTGACTGCTGGCTACTCAGGGCATTCCTGTGGCTTCTGGCTACTTAGGGCATTCTTATGTCTGCTGGCTACTGTTGGGCATCACTGTGATTTTCATTTAGCAGTGTATCTTAAAGGGAACCTGCCATCAGTATCACACAATTTTACCTAATGACAGATTTCCATAGCCTTTTTAATACTAATTTCCAATAGTTTACTGCTTCCACTCATTTCATAAAGTATACAAAATTCTACCTGGCTCCCTGCCAGCAAACTGCATTGAGTCACAAGGGCTGCTGTCTTCATCAAATCCTCTCTGCTAGATCTTCCCTCTTTCTCCCTCCTGTAGAGCTGTAAGAGCTTTGCTTGCAGCAGGAGGTCAGCCAAAATGCATCCAGAGGGAGAACAATCTAGCGGAGCAGAGAGGAGATAATGATGATGTTGATTGCAGCCTTGTAAGCACATGCCCCCATGACTCATTGTAGCTTGCTGGCAGGGTATACTTTTATATACTTTAAAAGTGAGTCGGAGCAGTAATATTAATTCTAAAAGCAGATTGGGAATTAGTATTAAAAGAGCCATTGGAAGGTGAGGAGAGGAGGCTAAAGATTCACTCCTTGCAGATCTGGATAAATATGTCACTTGTGAATTGTTAAATCCTTCCAGTGCATTTATGTATTTATCAATTTAAATCTGATGTGTATGGCCATATTCAGGCAGATTTGCTCTGGGCACTATGGAAACCTGGTTATAATCCTAATTTCAACTATTATATGTGCCATTTAGAGGGGGTAATCTAGAACTAATGGGGACCAAATCTTGTATCATTTTGTTAAAGGGATTGTACCAACTGTTGTAGTTGGTTATCAGCTATCCACAGTATAGGGGATAACAAGCTGATTGTTGGGGGTCCAACTTAATCAGCAGAATAGAACCCATAGAAATCTGGAGAATGGGGTCCTATTCTAACTAATGGATGGAGGGGCATTGCAAGCTCTTACTGCTCCATTTAATAGTAAGCGAGTATAAGAAATAACCATCATTCGGTCATCTCTGGCACTCTCATAGACAGTGAATGGGAAATAGCAAGAAAATAGCAGAAAAATTTTGGACCCTGCCATAAAATTGAATGGGCTGGCTTCAATCTGCCATTAGATCAATAAGTGAGAATGAGACCCCCGCTCTCCGCATAGTTTGGGGTCCGAGCAGTGAGAGCTCCACAAATAGCTGATATAAAGGCTATAATGTATTATTTCATGTACTTCTTATGGGGAAGGTAAACCTTATGGATCCTAAGTAACACTCCTGGGCCCAGGTGATAACTGACCCTCTGTATTATCTCAACAAATGCCGAAATTATAAACCTTCTCAATGACTCGTATTTTGTGGTATCTACTTTAGCTAGTACTTTCTTGTTTCCCTCCTTCTTGTACATGTGTGAGACCTGGAGGTGCTAGAGATGGATTCATTATAGACCCGGGATGTACATTCATTTCTTACTAACACCCCCCCCAGTAACACCTATGGCATGTATGTACATGCATGTGCCGCCACACCATGAAATGAAGAACACAAAGTACGTCTCCTGTACATTGGATTTTACAGGTCCATCGGTTCTCAGGTTTGCCAGAACTCCAAATTTTGCAGAGCCATTCCTCTGTTGGGACGGCATTGACATTTGGATGTGCTCAGGGTGTCAGGAAACCAAACAATTGATAACAATACATATGGTTTGTTCTAAAACATCCAAGCCCAGAGAAATCAATAGGTTTCTATTATCAGGTCCGGCTAGGTCACTATGCTGTCAATGAGCTGTTGTAATTGCTGTACAAGGGTGAATCTGACCAGTCAATTGCTGCTGACAAGAGGGAGGCTCGCTGTCAGGCAGGAGAACAAGTCAGAGCAGGGATTTTAGCTTATAGCATCCCATTCTGATTGATCCCAAACAAGGCCATTTGCAAGAAGTAGAGTCTCACTGCAGGAGGGTATCAAAGGCCGTCCTTCATTTACTGGGTGAGACTGACACCCTACAGTCATTGCCGAGACATATACAAACAAAAGCCTTGGCGTCTCTGTGTGCCTACCATGCCAGCACATATCTGCCGCCTTATATACACAAGAACGACATTGGCCGCAGCATCATATCTGCTCCCTATTACCACATCTGAGGTAGATTCGTAAAAATTTTGGATCACATTTTTAAGCTATCTAGTCTAATTTTATTCAGCCTTAAAGGAAACCTACCACTTGAAGTGGCAGGTTTCTGATGGAAATACCGGGCACCAGCTCAGGGTGAGCTGGTGCCGGAGCTTATTTTTGTTCATTCACTTCCTATGTAGCCGCGCGCACGGTAAGCGCCGAGCGCGTACCTCCCTGCGCCAGCTATAAAGTTTAAAAAGTGTTTTAAACCGGTTTAAAACACTAACAAAAATAAGCTCCGGCACCAGCTCACCCTGAGCTGGTGCCCGGTATTTCCATCAGAAACCTGCCACTTCAAGTGGTAGGTTTCCTTTAAAGGGGTTATCCAAGTTTACTAATAATTTAGGGCCAGGCTGGGGCGGGCTATTTAAAAATAATAAACGTGTACTAACCTCCTCTGGCGCCGCTGATGTCCCCCTCCGCGGTCCGTCTCATCTGTGCGCCAGTTTGATTACAAGGGCGCACAGAGAGCTTCTGGCCAACACCATCTCCCAGCGCTTACAATGCTGAGAGATAGGGACAGATGGGAGGAGCCGGCCACATCGCCGGCTGGAAGCGCCCTGTGCGCGGCTTCTGTGCCCCTGTAAACAAACAGGGGCACGGATCAGACAGACCCCGTCGCGGAACATCAGCAGCCCCGGAGGAGGTAAGTACAAGTTTATTATTTTTAAATACCCCGCCCCAGCCCGGCCCTAAATTATTAGTAAGCTTGGATAGTAGAAAGGGGTTGTCCACTTTAACCACATTTCAGCACATAGTTGATATTATTTGTGTAATGAAAAGTTATACAATTTTCCAATATACTTTTTGTATCAATTCCTCACAATTTTCATTATAGAGGAAGCTTCAGGTGTACAGCTCGTTGTAACACAGAGAGTAATGAGAGCTGTGTGTTATAATAAGGCGTGCACCTGTGTGACATCACATGACAAGGGATATATAACAAGCCATGCACCTGTGTGACATAACACGACCAGGAACTGGTGTTTATTTAACAGCAATGAAACTTCCTGTTGAATGTCGACAGCAAGCAGAGATCTAGAAAACCATGAGGAATTGATACAGAAAGTATGTTGGAAAATTATATAACTATTTATAACACAAACAATATCAATTATTCTTTAATCTCTTCACCCCAAAAATGCAAAATTGTCGCTTTGGCACTTTGGTTACTTTTTTTATTGCCCTTATACAACTTCCATTTCACACTAAGCCATACTCCCTTGTCAGAAAAGTGTCTGAAATACTTTGAAGGCGAGGTGTAAGGTATTTTGGAAAACTTTTGGTGGAAATTGTGCCACATTTCTGGTGTATTATGCTTGGTATATCTTATGTTTTATTGTGACTAAGGCCTACATGATCACATCATATGACAGCTCTATACAAGCTCCTACTAAAAAGGCATGAAACACCAAAAGAGGGCCCCTATATAAAATGTGAACCACCCTCCAAACTCCAAAACTGACAAAATCCAAAAAAACAAGAGAGCTTCTAGTTATGGCAAACAAATACACTTTATTCAAAAATACCACATACAAAATAAAATAAATCGATTGATAGATTACTTTCAGAAGGGATTCCTGAAAGTCAGAAATTGAGGGGGAACAAGACGGTGTCCCAGGTGGAGATGGGACAAACACAGAGAACCTATGGCTCCCCTAACCCTGTATATGCCCCCAAAAGTTGTGCCATGAAATATATCCAAAAATTTATAATGTCCAGAAGTAGGACTATAATGTAGGGCAGTGGACCTATATGTCGCAGTAACTGTGCATTCAACCGGAGGTACCATCCGGTGCCTATGCATCAAGTCAGAAAGCAAAGTCAAGAAAGCGGCCACACTTACCCAAAGGCATAATGTAGACGGCACAGAGGCAGGCAGGGGGAGGGCCAGCAGGAATACCCCGACGCGCGTTTCGCACTGACGAAGCATCAGTGCGAAACGCGCGTCGGGGTATTCCTGCTGGCCCTCCCCCTGCCTGCCTCTGTGCCGTCTACATTATGCCTTTGGGTAAGTGTGGCCGCTTTCTTGACTTTGCTTTCTGACTTGATGCATAGGCACCGGATGGTACCTCCGGTTGAATGCACAGTTACTGCGACATATAGGTCCACTGCCCTACATTATAGTCCTACTTCTGGACATTATAAATTTTTGGATATATTTCATGGCACAACTTTTGGGGGCATATACAGGGTTAGGGGAGCCATAGGTTCTCTGTGTTTGTCCCATCTCCACCTGGGACACCGTCTTGTTCCCCCTCAATTTCTGACTTTCAGGAATCCCTTCTGAAAGTAATCTATCAATCGATTTATTTTATTTTGTATGAGGTATTTTTGAATAAAGTGTATTTGTTTGCCATAACTAGAAGCTCTCTTGTTTTTTTGGATTTTGTCCTACTAAAAAGGCACCCACAAAAATTTGGTATGGGTATTTTTAGTTAGCTAATTAATCAAAAAGTCAGTGAAACCCACTGATTTCAGCAGCCACCCAACAACTATTATAGATTGTGAACCCTCATGGGCAGGGTCCTCCTTCCGCTTGTCTCCTGATCTCTGAAGTTTTGGATTTGTTCTTGTCATAATTTAATATATGTGAAGCCCTTACTGTTTGTACAGCACTCTGGAATTAAGGATAATAGTAAAATAATAATAATACATAACTATTGTATATAAATGGGGGTCTCCCAAATATCTGCCCTAACAGATTATGCAGATTAAACTACAGAATTTATCACTGGAGGAAAACCGATTACAAGGAAATCAACCCCTATCGGCGCTTTTTATATATGCATAGTCTTATCTTTCGAAAATTTGTATTTGCATTTACAAACCAGTCCCTTTTTCTGTTTATATCTTGGGAATGATCTCTTCTCCAAGTGCAAAGACAGCGGAATATATAAATACTAGTACCCAGTCACCACAAGTCAGGAAGAAAACAGAAAGCTCCTTCTCCAGACAAAGGCAAATACTTATAGGCTCCTAATTAGATGAAACAGTCTTGTGACTCCGAGCACTTGATGTGTCAATTCTTTTATAGCATTAATTAAAAGGCATGTATTTTTTTAAATAAATGACTACATGTTTTAGCCTCTGTATCTCCACCAAATGTGATTATATGCGCTGATGGGAATTCAGGTTAATATGTTGACACACTTACAATGTAGGGTCATGTTGCACCGTACGCTCGACTGGTTTGGTTGAGTGCACCCCCTGACAGGTCCTAATCATCCACTGCCCTGAAGGCAGAAGCAAAGACAGCATTTTAATTACACAACTAGACAAGAGTTTGCCAGCATTAAATTGAGACATAATTAGGCTTCCAAATTTTAATAATTGTCTTAGCTAATTGGCTAGACGTGGACGTTATATGGTGTGCCATGATTAGATAATTAGTACTGCAAAATGACAAAATTATGCTCTTGATTACAAATTATGGATGTGAGGGGGGGACATTTCTCTACAAGCTTGCACCGGGTTTAGCAATGTTGATAATTTGAAGTCCATTAGGAACCGCGGTTCAGGAGGATGTGCCAGAGATTACCGGCATCTTCCTATAGCCGATGCTGTTTGGCACTTGTGTTATTTTTAGCGAATGCGTTTTACTCTAATTGTTTACAATTAGCCTTTAAAATTATAGTTTCTGTACGTTAAAGCAGCACCTTTGGAGCGCCGTCTCCATTGTATGTGTTTTTTTTCTTGGTGGTGTTTATGAAGATTGGCTCTTTACAATGATCATTATCCAATTAGTGGGTGTTAAATGGTGCTCAATGGATCCGGTATTGTATTTCAACACATACATCACAACCCTAAATAGGATAGACGTCATACAATGTACAATAATAGCGGAGGGGCCTTGGAAAAGAAAAGGGCTTCTTCTCCTCATACACCTCGGTGGGTTTTCCTTGTCTTTCATGCCTAAGACAGCATTATGTCTGCTCCAACCATCTCTAAACAGAACAGATGGCCAAGGCTGGAGGCAAAACTATATAGTAAGTATATAAAATAAGGCTCCATCCTTCTTCAGTCTCTGTGTGCAAAATGTGAAATCCTAATTTGTGTTACCTTATACAGAGGTGAAATGTTACATCAAACAAAAAATAAATGGTACATTGACCACAAGTTGACTTCCCGAACTGTTAGGGAGTTATTGATTTCATTTCTACTTAATCCCATTTAATAATTGGTGCACATAGTCTATGACATGAGGATTAATAACCCTATCCTGTCCTTGGTCTTAACCCACATATTTCATAAATTGGCCAATTTGAAATGTAGAAATATCCAACATTAAATCCACTGGGTCCAGTGTTGGTCCCGTAGTCTCACATGACAGACTGGGGGACAGAGTTGGTGTCAAGTCTATCTAAGTTGCTGTGTTGAAGTGCTATCGGAAATCATCAAAATGCTAATGTTCTGCAGAGTCCTGGTCGGCTTGTAATGTGCTGGAGACGGGTGTTGCTCCTCTGGCAATGCCATTATTTTATAATAATTACTCACTTAAGAATGCCAAGAAAAAAACGTAAGGTGTGACACAGAGCTGGTCAGCAAACAGCTGCCCCATCTTGCCTTTCCACCCCCAGGGCCCTGTCTGACCTCCTTTTTCATCTTCTTCGCTCTCCTTTTGTTCTGCACTCGATGTTCTCCCGTATTTTACTGTCTCATCACCTCCTTTCTTCCAATTCAAATGTCATTTCAATTTCCTCTCTATTTCTGCTGTCTTTCGGGCCTGCTACTATATCTATTCACATGGATTTCAGGGGCTGTGTAGCACGTCTAATCCTAGACGAGGAGGCATGATTCAATGTGGATGGCAGAAAATGTGTCAGCACAGAAAGTCTTCACTACAGAGCGTTAATGTGTGGCAGCTGACTGGGATCATAATGATGTTCAATGTTTTCCTCCATCTAGTAAATCTTCAACCTGTGAGCGGCATAGGCCTCTGCTCCGTGTGGTATTGGTATACAGCACCACAGCCGTAGAAGTAAATCACTGCTTCACTGCTTTGTAATAGTAATGGGCAGCCTGGAGGAAGAAAGTAGTAGTTTTGAGGGTACTTTGGACCACATTTATCAGAACTAGTGCAAACTATGCATGAACTATGTGCAGTTTGCCTGGGGAGTGCGCAGGCTGCGGCAGATTCATCAAAACTGGCGCATGTTCGTCATGAAGCTGGCACTGCTCCGGAAGTCTGCAGCATTTTTCTGGTGCACTTTGTTCATGCTACAGAATAGTGCCGCACGTCAGTAATAAATGTGGTGCAAATTCCGACTAAACACTAACATGCCCCTTTAGGTGCACATTTTTTCTGTGTTGTCGAACACATTGTAGCCGCTACACAAAACTAGCGGAGACACTTTATAAACACATGTGTAAGGGGTTTGCACGTTTCTAGTGCAAAGTCAGACACAAAACTGGTGCAAACACTTTAATAAATGTGCACCATTTTGGGTAAAATTATGCCCTTGATAGGGTCAACCCCGGGGGAATGAATGTCCCTTGCTTTAGAGGGCATATAGTAAAATGTGATGGTATGTGTTGCCAATTTAATTTTTGAGGTGTTTTTTTTTCTTGGATTATGGGGGCTGCAATCTTGACTAAGCTCTAGAAGCAGCATTTAGTGATATGCTTTACAGCAGCCTCATGGTCATAGGTAGAAATAGTCTGGAGCTGACTAACTGAGGTCTATGGAGAATTTTCTAGACATGATTTGTGCAGAAAGGAGGTGTAGATAGCTGTGACATCATGATCACAAAATTGCACCATGTGGCAATAAAATGAAAAATGTTGTACCTATGATTGAACAGCAAGAATTTTAAATTTTAAAGGGATACTACCATCAGTTTTGACCATACAAAACTACAGACAATGTTAGGTAGCAGCCCTGGAGATATGTGTAACCATACCTTTGTTTCTGTGTTTTGTTAGTAGCAGCAAGACTGTAAAAAGTATTTATTTTCCAGGATTGTAGCTGGACTTGTTTGAGGCTTCTGGTTAGATATTGCATCAAAGGGGAGGGGCTGGAGAGAGTTTGAATTCAAAAATCAAAGCACACAGCAGTGTGAGGAGACTCCCCCGGTGCTCCACAAGTCCACCTACAATCCTGTAATATAAATTCATTTTTCTCACAGCTTCTACTAAACCCAACACTAACACCACACTGGTGGTGGATTCCCTATAAGGTTCCTTTTCCAGCCTTGATTTACTGAGAGGCACTATAACGCTCCATTTGCCATAATGTCTAATCTAACTACTTATCTGGCGGTTTGTCTCCGTTGTGTCTCCATTTTTATTCCGTTTTGTCTCTGTGTCCGCAAAAAAAAACCAGAAGGTTTAACATTACTCACACATCACACCAGATTTTTCAGTGAAAAAAAAAACGGATCATTTTATTATGTGAACCATTAGACTTCTATTGCCTTCAGTGATCAGTGACAACAATAGGCCATGTTCCAGAATTTTTTCCATGGACAACGGATCAGTGAAAATACAAGCCAATATGAAAACACCCATAGAAATCAATGACTTTGTGAAATATCCGTTGAAATCACTGAACCAGGGAAGTGAAATACAACGCCAATGTGAAAGAGCCCTTATGCTAGTTCCTGAAATAATTTTTACCAAATTTGCCAGCCATAGGCCTACTCCTTCCGCTGACCTCCCCCATGCCCTGCCCACTTTTCTTTTCAGAAAACTAAGGATTGAGGCCTAGTATAGCCAAACATGTGACATGTGAAGGGAGGACCCTATACACATTTGGCATTAGAAGCCCCCAGTTCCTGACCACCATCAGTAGGGATGATCCTGTTCCAGTAACTGTTTAGACAATTGATTCCAGGGAGGCAAATATGCTTTTACATAATATAGTTACAAATATGGTTACATAAACCAATATTAAAACCTATTAAATGGCGCACCAACCTGGTAGGGCTGGTCTTCTAATAAAAGACAGAGGCCTGTAGAATCCTCCTAGGCTCCAGGACTCAGGAGTAATAATAACTTACAAAACGCCTAAAATTATATCGCTGGATTTACCAATCATGACACTAGGAAAGTTAAGTGCGAAGTTAAAGGGATACAAAGGGTATGATTACAGCTAGGCCCAGAAGCCTTAAGGGCCATAAGTTGTCATCTCAGTTTAAAAAGACCAATACTATACATGGTAGCTGATGCCCCAATACTGATTCCAGCAAATTATGCATCTAGTTAAGGCTAGCTGAAGATAAACATGTTCAGATCAAGGAAATGGACCCATATGTTGGCCCGATCCTATGGACTGAACACATTGTACATGATGGGAATCATTGCATCATAATGAAATATGATGTAAAGACTTCGTTTCTGCAGCCGTAACGCAACACTGGTAAGGTAAGAACTGCGAAGCACTGCAGTTCAGCCAGCAGCCAGGGAGTCTTTGTATCATATTTCTGTATGATGCAAGGACTCCTGTCATGTGCAATGTGTGCAGTCCGTGGGATTGGACCATCATACAGGTCCATTTCTACGAGTTGAACACATTTGTCTGCAGCCAGCCTAAGGGTATGTATGTTATTGTGTAAACCCAAACTCATTTGTTGAGTGTTTGAAATGTATTTTACTGATCATTTACTTCAAATTTTACACTCTTCATGAAAAGTCTATAGCAGATCTGGACATTTTACGGCTCAAGGGTCACTGTCTCTGACCAGCCTACATGAGGTCCCCTGCCCGACCACCCACCCTATCACCCGAACACCAAGGCATTGTGTGTACACAGTCATGGTCATCTCACAGGGAGAGTGGAGCCCGCGGCTATCACCATGGTCCACCAGGGAGTAATATACTCTCTATTCTACCAGTGCCGGCAGCACAATGACGTCACTGTGTCACCGGCGCTGGGCACCTTACTGCTGGACCAGAACGGAAAACAGTTTTTTTGTTTTTTACTTAAAACCTGCACTGCCATAAAAAGGGGAGGATGGATTGGGGGACAAAAAGGAGAGGGCATAAAGAGAGGGGGCATTATAAAAGAAGGCATAATGAGAGATGGGGGCATAATTAAGAGGGACACAATAAGAAGGGGGCATCAAATATCGTGTAGAACCGAGTTAAGTCTCCAAAACCATTCCAAACCATGTGCCCTATGAGAAAATCAATTGCCCACCCCTGGTTTATAGGTTAGTTTCTGTTCATATTTTGTGCAGATATTATTCCGTGTGCAGATACATTTTTTTTAAAGGGGTTGTGCAGAGGGTGAAAATCCTGGCTGCTTCCTTCCAAAAACAGCGCCACGCCTGACCATGGTTTGTCCTGTTATTTCTGCTCAGCTACATAGAGATGAATGGAGCTGAGCTGCAGGACCACATGGTCAGGTTTGGCGCTGTTTTTGGATGAAAGTAGCCATGTTTTCAACCTCCGGACAACAGCTTCTTACCCACTTTGCCGATACTGTAAAATGCTGCGTATTTTCTCCTAAGAAATCCTACCTGTAAATCCCCACAATGTTCTATTCCCACGAGATGAACCATAGGGGAGATAATTTTTTTTTTACTTTCGAAGGGACACGGTATTTGCACCCCTACGGATCTATCTAATTAAATATAATAATAGTCCACATTGTGTAGCAGATTCTTCCAGGCTAATGACATCGTGTTTACACACCGCCACCTCTTCTCCATTTCCATCGTTTGACGCATCCAGGCACTTTCTTTTTGTCCCTCTAACAAAAACGTAGCGATCTTGACAAAAGGTGCGAATCCTGTCTCAACGATTTCCTCCCTCGTTTCTAAAAATGTGACTGCTTTTTTTTTTTTGTTGTTGAGCGTTCCAGAATTTCGTTTACAGCTGATAACTCAACACCTTGTTGGTTCTGATTGCCAGAAAGGCACCTTATAAATATACGATAACCGCCCTGTAATAGGGAGTGCGACAATTTACTTCACAGCACATTTCCAACTGCTAATTGATTATTTCAGTCCGGGGATTATATGGAATAAATTACAGCCATCAGAAGGATAGCACTGTTCTTTTTAGGATAATGCCTTTCATGTCGCCTCTTATTTAGCTTCCAGAGCTCATGTGTGTTAACCCTGTGGCTTGGCAGACCAGGTCTGAATTGTGTTTCTCGGAAGCGGACAAAATGTAAAATCTCTACTGAGCAGCAGAGGGCGCTCTGTTTGCATAAGATGTCGGCTGCAGCTAAATCCCTGACAGCATGAGAGGAAGCAGAATGAACCAGTCTTGATTTCTGATCTGTTAAGACGGTAGTGATTTGAGAACCACTTAGGAAAATGAAGGCTGCATTGTCCTATAATTATTGTAAATGAGTGGGTCTTGCTTCACGTATTGTCACGTAATCTCATTCTAATTAAACAAGAGAAGAAACAAATTAAATTTCTATGTGAACATTGTCTGCAGTCACTGATCAGCAAAATTATGTGACACATGCTACCTATTTTTATCTATCAATCTCTGCATCTATACCTTCAAGATAGGAAAATAAAATGTAAAACATCGTACAAACCCCCATATAGAATTGTAATGTCAATTTTAAAAAAAATGCTGTTTGAATGGGTTAATGGCAGTGGTGCACCTCCGATGGAAGGAGATCAAGTGGCAGCGATAAGCGAAATATTTGTCACATTCCTGGGGCACATTAGGGGATACAAAGTTTAGGAGGCTGTAAATAAATTCATTAGGGGGGGCACTATGTTAGAATTTGTTAGGGGTGCTATATTAGGAGGCAACTGTGTGTCAGGCTCCAGGGGTAGTGGACCCACTGGACCACTGTGGACGATGACATAAGCCGACACCTGGGACCAGAATCTAAGTGGCACCCGGTTTTCACCAGAGGCCGCCGCAGGTTCGACTTGCTGCGGCGTGGTAACACCAGGTCATTCCACAGGTGCAACTTTGTTACACAGACGTTAGGCAGAATCGTAGTTGGGGACAGGCAGGAGGTCAAGACAGACAGCACCGGATCGGAGTCAGGGACGTAGCAATAGGTCAAGGCAGGCGGAACAGGATCAAAGTCAATAGGAGAACCGAGGTCACAACAGAACAATAGCACAAGGCATACAACAAGCTTTTTCTATGACTGTGAGGCACAAAGAACTGGCGGGTGCGCAGGGAGAGGCTGGTTTATAAGGGACTCTGGGAAATGGCCAGCACCAATTAACTGCGTGCTGGCCCTTTAAATCTTCTAAAGCCTGCGCGTGCACCCTTGGAGACGGGTCCTTGCGCACGGCCGACGGACCGGAGTCAGGAGCAGGGACGGGTAAGTTACATCCGCGGGGCGCCGGGGCACAGAGAAGGGCCGTGACACTGAGTATGTTTTTGGGGGTATTATACATAGGGGGCAATCTGTTTCTCTGCACATACATGAGGGGACTTAAGCTATTGGATTCCTTAAATTTATGTACACCCCTTGTTAATGGGTACATTTCTGTTCCAAATACCGTATATACTCGTGTATAAGCCAAGTTTTTCAGCACAAAAAGCTGATGAAAAACATCCCATCGGCTTATACACGAGTCACTACTTAAGTCAATGGACTTAAAAAATAATAAACTTATATACTCACCCTCCGCTGGCCCCGATGGGCAGCGCTGCTCCCCCGATGACTGCGCCTTCTGGCTTCCCGGCTCCTCTTCTGTCTTCTGTAAGATCGTGCTGGGTGCCGCCATTGTTCTCTCCCAATGGCGGCGGCCAGCACGATGTGAAAGAAGAGTAGCCGGGAAGCCAGAAGACGAGGCGCGCGGACATCGGGGGAGCAGCGTTGCGCATCGGGGCCACTGGAGGGTGAGTATATAGGTTTATTATTTTTTTAAATTCTAGGCTGGCTGTATACTACTGGGGGCTGGCTGTATACTACTGGGGGCAAGCTGTATACTACTGGGGGCAAGCTGTATACTACTGGGGGCAAGCTGTATACTACTGGGGACTGGCTGTATACTACTGGGGGCAAGCTGTATACTACTGGGGACTGGCTGTATACTACTGGGGGCAAGCTGTATACTACTGGGGACTGACTGTATACTACTGGGGGGCAGTGCTGTATACTACTGGGGGCAAGCTGTATACTACTGGGGACTGACTGTATACTACTGGGGGGCAAGCTGTATACTACTGGGGGCAAGCTGTATACTACTGGGGACTGGCTGAATACTACTGGGGGCAAGCAGTATACTACTGAGGGCCAGCTGTATACTACTGGGGACTGGCTGTATACTACTGGGGGCAAGCTGTGTACTACTGGGGGCAAGCTGTATTCTACAGGGGGCAAGCTGGGCTGGCTGTATACTACTGGGGGCAGGCTGTATACTACTGGGGGAAGCTGGGCTGGCTGTATACTGCAGGGGGCAGGCTGTATACTACAGGGGGCAGGATGTATATTATAGGGGGCTGGCTGGCTGGCTATATACTGGGGGGGGGGGTCTGTGACCAATCCATTTCCCACCCTCGGCTTACACTCGAGTCAATAGGTTTTCCCAGTTTTTGTTGGTAAAATTAGGGGTCTAGGCTTATACTCGGGTCGGCTTATACTCGAGTATATACGGTACCTGTGTTTTGGATTGCACACCTATGTGCCATTGTGACTGTATTGATCTCTGATCCAAATTAGATTTTAGATAGATAGATGCCATCCTGTCTGGCTTTATAATATGAAACTGATTTATGTCTATAACAAAAAGTTAACTCTTTTGAATAAATTCAACTCGAAATATTTTCCTATCCATAACACCTAGTGTCCAGGTAAGTACTTTGTTCCACAGTTTTTTTGCATAGAATGAGCCACACAGAGTAGATAAAGACCCCCCAAGTATTATACTCCTCCGGTCAGACTAATATAACATATCTCAGTTTTATTAAGGTTATTAAGAATCATCACATATATGTAGGGACATGTGACCTCATGTGTGATAAAAATCCCATGTCGACTGTCTGGTAGATGACTTGGTAAAGAGCTAATCACCTCCTTATTGCTTTTGAGAGCTGGAGGATTTCTCCATTCTGTGGATCTTTCTGACTGTCAACAAGCAACAGTTCTTACACCAGAAGGAAAGTGACTTATCTGGAGTCCAGAGTATCTGGTAATGGTAAATGGCTTTTCTAAATGTATTACTATTTTAACTATATAATAACAGTTCAGCTTCTCCTGCTCTATAACATGCTGCCTGCAGATAGAACACAATGTACAATATGCTCAGCTCCTCCTGCTCCATAACATGTAACTACAGGAGGGTAGCAGCTTCTATGGGGCCCACAGTGTCAGAGGGCCTAGTATATGGGGTATTGGGTGTGTGTATACTGTATATGCTGTATATGGTATTGAATGTATGTGCATATGTGATATCCATATGCTGTATGTGTGTGTATATGATGCATGGGTGTGTAAGCTATAGGTATGTATATATGGTATGTATATACTGTATTTGATTGTAAACAAATATGTATATATTTTTATGGGGAAAGTGGGTCCCATTCAGAAGTCTGCTTTGGGGACCTGCCTCTCCTAGTTACGCCCCTGTAGCATACAATGTATCTGCTCGGCTCCTCTCGCTCTATAACATGCTACATGGCCGGAATAAGGTATTTTGGTACCCTAGGCCAGATACCGAGTGCCCAAACTACAACCAAAACTCACATATTTTTTGCAAAGTGCCAATGCGACAATTTAAGCAGGAACTTATTACTCCCTGCTCTGTTACAGGTTTAAATTGTATAGGCACCTGAGGACCCTAATACAGAAGGAGAAGTAGTTTGGATCATCATTGTAGCTTCCTTCTACAATGGCTGCCTGGGACTGCAGGGGGTGTGAGTCCTGTCTGGCAAACCCTGCCCTGGGGTGATGGTCTGGGTGCCCATTTAGAGGGCTCTGAGTGCCACCTCTGGCACCCGTGCCATAGGTTCGCCATCACTGCCCTAGGCAGAAAAGCTAAATTGTGTCCCCCTTCCCTTACAAATTGTAGCAAATAAACCGTGAATCAGGGTGGATCCTGAGGGGAACTAGGCAGATATATCATCCAATTTATCCATCCGGTGCCAGGTGGTCGGGGCACCATCATACGCTGGCACACTAAGCGCCAACCTATCACAAATGTGCCCCAAAGTCTTCCGATTACTCTGCATATTGACGGTGACAGGTTCCCTATTTCCTTCATTTCAGATTATATTTACATTGAAATGTTGAGAATTTGGTAATTTTTGCATATTAAATTTTCTCAGCTGGAAAAAAAAAGTGAAAGTGGTTAATTAAAATACAAGTGTGAGTATAACACGTACTGAATAAATGATGTTATTAACTGTAATGGTATATGTGAAAACCTGTCAGTGAGGTGTACATAGCAATACGTGGATTACTCTCAGCTTAGCTATTGTGAGTTGCTGAATTTTCCAGAATTTTAGAACCGCTAAGAAATGACCAGAAAACCAGGGAATAACCAGAAGAAACAAGTTACTTTAACAGAGAGAAAATGTTGAAGGCAACAGATTTTTTAAAGAGTTTCCTGGATTTTTAAAAAAATAAAGTTCTTCACTTTTCTTAGAAACATTAATGGTTTCCAAGAGGGCACTTCCAATGTACAAGTATTTACCTAACCCTCTAGGTCTTGTCAAGAGTGTCCACAATAGAAGTTTATGGAGACTGAAGGGGCGGAGAGAGACAGACATAGTGGGGCAGATTTATCAGAGCTTGTACCATATACCCCTTTCACCACCTCTATGCTAGTGCAGGTTATAGTACTATTCTGCACCAGGCAGGAGCTGCCATATATATCAGGGCCATCCACTAGCGTATGATAAATCGCCTCCTGTGAGGCTAAACATCTTAAAGGGAACCTGTTGTCGGGACCCCTTTTTCTGGGTCCCCCATGTCCCCATAGTGTTTTTATAATAAAACTGGCTTTTTCTGATAAAAATTTGACCAACGTTTACCTTCCTCTCTGCAGAGTAGTGTCCCGTATCCCATAGGAGTGGCCAGTGAGAATAGTTCCCCCCCAACCCTGTCGGTTCCCCCCAACCCTCCGTAAACCGTTCCGTCATGTGTCTACTACAAGTAGGAGGGATGTGGGAGTTTTTTAAATCCGAAATCGATGCATGACAGAACGGTTTCCTGAGGGTTGGGGGGGAATCACTTCTCACTGACCACTCCCATGGGACACTGAGAGAAAGCTAAACTTTCATCCAACTTTTATTTTTATTGTAAAATCACTTTGGCACAACATGGGGAAACCAGAAAAAGGGCTCCTGATGACAGGTTCTCTTTAAGAGGAAGCTTTCTCCTCCTGGTGTATTATTCATATCAGTATTGATTGTACATGTCTATAATGTTCTATATCAGAGCTGGCAAATCTATGGCATGGGTACCATAGGTGGCGCTCAGAACCCTCCCTGTGGGCACTCAGGCCACTGCCCCAGCATCAGGGTTACCAGAGTTGACTCAAGGAGGTTCATTTATCTTTAGTCAGGATAATTGTGCATGTCTTTTTTTTTAAATCACAAATTCTTCTGCAACCCCCTTCTAAATTTTTGCCTGTGCCTTCTCAGGACTGGGGTTTATGTGCCAAAATTGTGCCTTTTTATCGTGATGTGCTCCAAAATTGCGACTTTTTTCAACGTCCACATAGGTATTTTAAACATATATCAAGTCCCAAATTTTGATGCAAGTATGCAGAATAGGTGACAGCTATATTAGAGATAAAAAAAGAAAAGCTAATATACCGTAAGTGACCCCCATGGTATCCATGTGCAATCCCATGCAGCCCAGGACATCCCTGCATTTAGTGCTATTTAGAGTAACACAATCTTGGTTGCCTGAGAGGAGTGAGGTGTGGACAGGGCTTGATTATCACCTGAAGCGCCTACTAAGGTCCTTCAGTAATTCTTCCTGTCTATGAGGACCTTGGACGGATGATACAATTTTTTTTTAAAATCAGGTAACTTTTATTTAAGCATATAGACTTCACACGGATGATACAATTTTAATGCAAATTTCCCTTCCTTCTTTTTTTATGCAATGGTCTCCTGAAGTTGCTTATACCATTTAAATTCATTCATTTCTCTACTTGTTGGCGCCTATCGCCTCTACCCTGATGTACACATACTGGACAAAGTGATCCGGGATTTAGGACTCTGTACTGCCTTTATAATAACATTACTACAGGCTGTTTCTTGGCCTAAATAAGGTAAACCGCTCACCATTTGGGAATCGGGACACCAGCGAGCCATTATTGTATTGATTTACTACTCTATGGGAGCGCGATTTTCTCTTTTTTGTATATTGTAATAGCATTTAAAACAGAGGCAGAGCAGTTACAAGTAAGTAACTGGTTACATTTCCATGTTGGCATTTTACCATAAATAAGTGGATATTGATTGTAGTTCAGTCCAAAAGATTCACCATCTGGATCTACGAGTAAGTGCCCCTGGTTTATCATGCTACATTTTGATGACAAATTTCCTTTAAAAAATAACATAAAAAAATAAACAAAGAAATACCGTAATTTAAAATACTACCAATAGTGATACTGTAAGGTTACACTGATGCAAATACTATTTAGACTGGTAGTGTAATGGAACACTATATGATTCTGTAAATGCAAGTAGTACTAAGAACAGTACTGTAATGTAACACTGATGCAAATCCTACTAATACTGATCACTGTAGCCTCCACTCCTTACCTAACTGCCCTGAAAAAGGCAATTGTTCATTTTTTTTTTAAGTCACTTCCAAACTGACTGATCCTATCAAAATCATTCTGTAATGTTGCCTGGACATGTGATCCTGCCTCTTATACAGAATGCTTACATGTTCCACTTAGCCAATCACAGCCCTTCTCAAACTGGGACATGGCTGTGGTTACTAAGGGACTGCAAGCTACTTGATTGTCTGCCTGTTGTTTGGCTCAAGGGTTGTTGGGGCTGAACCTGCCATGTTCAATATGGACCTGCATACACACCCCCGCCAACATAACCACTCCCATATCAATCATTTGAGAGGCGTGCCAATGTCAGGTTAAGTATAATATGGGTTACCCTATTAGGTTCTTATACTTACCCCGCAAAGAGTTTGTATGTTCTCTCTGTGTTTGCGTTGGTTTCCTCCGGGACCTCCGGTTTCCTCCCACACTCCAAAACATATTGGTAGGTTGATTAGATTGTGAGCCCCATGGGGACAGGGAATAATATGGCAAGTTCTGTGCAGCACTGCGTACTCAGTAGGCGCTATATAAATAAAGGAATTATTATATTATTATTACCCTGTTAAAATTTTCTATTAGTGGTCAACCCCTATAAGCCAAAAAATCCTCAAATCTATAAATCCTCTTTTTATTCCTTTACTTTGTTAATAAGCTCTTATTACCTATCATTTTCATTCTGACAGAACCATTGTATACTGTTACCCACGTCTAACAGATGGCAAAATAATGTTAAAAAAAAATAAAAAAAAGGAAAAAATTCAGCACATAACGCAGCCAAAACAGCCATCCCAGGGACATGTCATGATATGTTTCCTAACGTACTTGATTTAATTAGCATAAGTTGTAATAAGGTGATAATTTCTCTTTAACACAGTAATAGTTTAATCTGGGTGAAGACTTTTCACATCCGTATTTCACACTGTGAATCACTTCTCTTGATCTGTGCCAATGCCAAGCCAAATGTTACGTTCAAAATATAAGTTGCCATGGTAATGGATGAAAGTAATGTTGCCCACATTAAACATTTTTTGTTAAATAGATGCCTATTTTGGAGATTATTGTTATCTTTTATCTTCATACAGTTCTACCATCAACAACTGTCTTCTGCATTGACTATCGCTATAAAACTTTTTATATTTATTAGTTCTAATAAATTCTATATTAGTCATCAAGTTGCATGAGGGTGCATTTATGTTTTCAATTGTTAATTTTGTTAAAGACGAGTGTCACAAAGACAGCCTCTTTACATGTGGATGTCATGGAAGGAAACCTACGCTTAGGACCCAACTCTATCTGACAGAGCAAAAAGATGCTGCAAATTATACTCTGGAGGATCCAACATAACCATTAATCTGAGTAGGTAATACCATATTTCTTATGCAGTTTTCTCAGAAAAAGAATATACAGTAGTATTACAGCAGATTACACTTCATTTGACATCTCCAAAGGATTAAGCATCTTCTGTGGTTGTTGGGTATCTACAGGCATGTCCTTAAGATTTCTTCTTGGTTGAACATGTTGGGATTTGTGTATATCGTGATATCACAGTATATGAAATATATTTAATGAGACATTTCTGTCCTTAACCAAATTTAAGCTAATTGAAAATTGGAAGATCTGTTTTGTTCAAGGATTTTTTTCACATAAAGTATCTTCTAGCTTTGAAATAACCAAATTGCTGAAAAAAAATATGCTTTCATCGTGGATCTTGACTGGAAGGTTTGGTTGCATTGGTCAACCAGATGAAATCAGAATAAAGTTATTATATACTAGGCCATTTGGAATTATGTCTTCATTATACTCATATGAACCTACACATATCTGACCGAGCCTACTACAGGACCTGGTGAGAACGTTCAATTTTTTCCCTATTTTTTGCATTCATTGTGGTTATGCTGATCAGAGATTAGTGTTGCATATAGGAGTAATTTTGCACAAACTGCTGAACACCTATACACGCCACTACGACCATTTACACTACTTGTTATTTGGCACACTTGCTCATTGGTACTTCTTTCATTAGACTGTATATTTCTTTGGCTGTGCGGCGTCATTCAGTGTTTTATATTAATTGGACTGCAGGATAATTTATCCATTTTTAAGCAACTTATTAAAAGTTATGTTTTATGAGATCACATGTGCTGCTTTGTATATTTCAAATTAATGTGACTTTGTACTGGTCAATTTTTTGGTATTGTTGGATTGATAGCTCCAGTCTCTAAACCTTGCAGTACCACTAGGACTTCACCTAACTTTGCATCATTGGTTATAGTGGTGGTGTCCTGATTGACCATTTGCTTGTTTATACAAATATCTGAAGAATGAAATTGTTGTAGAATTTCCACAGAAACAAATGCCTCATTGAGAAACTTGTTGAAATCTTAGCATCGATATTGTCCTCTGCATTCCCAATTCCTTATTGTAATCTGTTGTCACGGACTGTGGTTCCTTGGGCCCACCAGATAAAATTATTTAGGGAGCTAACCTTCATCCTCCCCTAGGTATCAGTCTCTAGAGGCCTCCTCATTAGGCTGACCTCCTCTCTATCTATGTGGTCTTGTATTAGGAGAGAGGTGGACCCCATTTAGGATCCTCTAGTGGGCCAGTCTGACACTGGTAATCAGCATTGACATTAACCACTTATATTAACCACTGAGTTTTCCAGGTACCACAAAACACCATGATCTTGACTTTAATTGAATTTTTTAACGTATGGAAGTATATTTTCAGCATATGCCTATTCTGTTTGATTGCACCTTGGTCCTCTTTATACGTTAGAAGAAACCTGAAATTATTTATTTATTCAGGAGATTCCTTAAGTTTGTTCTTTCTAGCTTAGCTTGAGAGAAAGGTAACATCAGACCCTGCGAAGAAGTGTCAAAACAGTTGCTGGTCTTTTAGATATTTGGTACCACTCAAGGAGATGTAATCACGATTTTCCTAAAGGATCTTACCAGGAAGGAAACCTAATAGAGATCAGACAATCGTCACTGGAAACTGAAGTTCTTCAAAGTCTGAATGAAACAAGGATGTGAATTTAGATGAGAAGATATAAAATTTCCACCTCCAGGACAGTAAATAAAACTGCTTTAATGTGGCTTGAAACAAAGACGTATGTGAAATTGATAAAGTATGGAGTTAGCCTGCAGATGCCCCGCTTTCTTACGGACAGCCTACAAGGATTGGCTTTGCTTTAGTCACTTTTTTCTTAAATACTGTCTGCAACCTTTATAGTAGTGGAAATATCTAAAAATATAGTTCATCTTTTTCTTTTCAGCCTTTCACTATTCAGAATTCAGACCAATGATACATTAAAACAGTTTACAGTCAACAATTCAGTTCACTTAACAGATGAATGGAGTGGTATTGAAAACTATAAATGACTTAGTGATGTATAAATTGCCATGAGTACCTGCCTCCAGTGTCTTACTGGGGCTCCATTGGTCCACCAGATAAAATTATTATGGAGGGCCACATTTAATCAACTACTTGGAAATAAGCTGTTAAAGCCTGCAAATTGGGTTGGGTTGTCTGCTGGACCTGTGGGGTCTATTATTGAGGTATTAGCGTCCATCAGAGGATCCTCTGGTAATCTGGTATGCCAGTCTGACACTGACTGTTCTGCATTTTGTATCCTTGCCCTTCAACTCTCGTACTCTCATGCCCTTGTTTTGGGGTTCACCCATACAAATATGTTGGACCAGGTTAGCAGAAATGAAATTTTAATTTTGATGACCATAGCCTACGGGCATCAGGGGCTTTCCCAGTAGTCATCATGGATGGGACTACTTGGATGTTGGGTTTTACTATAAATACCACAACACAATTGATTGCTAATACTAGGAAACAGATATTTTCCTATCTGTGATGCAAAAAACTTCAACATCATCTTATCTTGAGGAAAATGATTAAAAAAGCTGCAATACAACAGATTTGCTTTTGTGTCTTATTTGGAGTGTTTGGAGCAGTGCAGTCTCTTCCCCATGGCAATTGCCTGGTAAAGTAAGGATCAACCATTTGATTTTCAGAATAGCCAATCCTTGGTTATAGGACAGAGGTAAGCTACTGCCAGAGAAAACTGGTATCTGTCAGATACCAAAAGCGTTTAGTTAGTTATTCTATAATAACTAAAGTAAGGAATGTGCAAATACGTTTTCCAGTGAAAAAAGGAAAACTATTGCTTAGTGAAACCTTTAATGAAATCTACCATTTGATTTTGTGCATTATGAATCAAACATACCTTGAGAATGCTGTAGTTACACTGATGCAGAAACATATCTTGTTTAATCCCTAAGCGGTTTTGCTGAAAAAATAATTGTAAAATTATGATATTGAGGCTCTGTCGCTCCTGTGCCTGGTTTGGTTCTATTTTCCTCTTACATTAAGAATACACTGCTTCAGAGAATGATGTAATCACTGAGTTGTGCTTGACAGGCAGACGTAATCAATCGCTGCACCATCTAGTTTCTGTGTATGAGTGATCCAGCTCAGGTTGATTAGTCCTGCTTGGACAGTTCCGGAAGCTCCGTGTAATGTGTTTATGAATGGCAGGCTGAATGCAATCCTGCTTTCCCAAGGTCCTGAATGTTCTAATATTTTTTCAGCAAAAGCACTCAACTCAGTGATTAAAAAAGATGTGTTTCTGCATCAGTGTAGCAACAACATTCTCAAGGTATGTTTGCTTCATAATGCATGAAATCAAATGGTAGATTTCCTTTAAATAGACACCCAACTGTATACAGGGCTGCATCAATGTTTGTACATCTCATCAGTTGAGTGTAGAGAAGCGGTTTGGATAGATGAGAGGCCATGAATGTAGGTCAGGAAGGGATTCATTCTCCTTATTGAGTTTCCCTTTTCAATCCATTATATTGTGCACATATTTATCTATAACAGCATTAGCTAATAATAAGATTACAGCGAGGGGTCTATTCATTGACTTGTCTGCACATTGTTTCCTAGAAATTATTTCATAGGGTTTTATTATATTTTTGCTCACAGTCAGTTTTAGTCCTGCAACAAATGACTGTCTCTCTTCTCTGTTTTACCATATGAGGCCAAATCCTAAACACACAATCCAAGGAATCCTTGAACACCAGGTGCACAGTCCTCAGCATCAGTGGTGCCTGGAATTACCGAATCAGAGGTCATTATAATTGGGTCCTCTGGGCCAACAAGAGATAAAACAAATCACATTGCCAGATAATTTTCACAAATCTGTTAATTTATTTGTCTTTAATTCTTCGTCCAATTCCCTTTTCTAGAACATGACTTGGGGGAGATGAGTTTTCCCTCAAAGATGGCTTTCATGTCTGCGTGTAGGTTTTATCCTCGCATCCACATGTATATGTTTTGTAGAAAACAGGGCATTAAACCAGCTAATTACAGAGTATTAAGGCCGTAGCTTTGTTCAGATACTTGGACAAAATCTATCTGACAGGGCAGTGTGTGATTGTAATACAGTCCCTGCGGTTCGGTACTGCTGTTATAACCATATGTGACATTTTAAGCAGAGATCATGAGCAAAATATTGCAACCAGAGTGGCTCTTAAGGGAGGAATTCTTAATTGTTTTTATTAGGAGTTACAAACTTCTGCCAAATTCCTAAACAGCTTTAAAGGCCGTCACCATTGTAGATTATACTCTTGCCATGAATTAAATCATAATATAGGGACAATCCGTGTACATCCACTGAAAGTCCATTGTGTATTCAGTTGACAAAACTTATTTTCGAGAATTTACTGGAGTGTGCGCAGCCTAGAAAAAAAAAAATCAATTAAAAGTTTGTTTAATATACTGGCATATTGTTTTCAGGTGAAGTAATACTAGAGGATACTTGTTAAGCCTAATTGCATTTCCGTTTTTTATCACTTTCTTTTATTACATAAAACTTTTCAATTAAATGATTTAATTACCGTGCGTTTAACTTTCACCAGATTCTTCTTTTGGAGATTGCACTGAGTTTGCACTTTTGCTCTTAAGAGAAGTAATAATTATCACGGTGAGGGGGTAAATCCCGGTAATGAACAAATTAAAGTTCAAACAGTTCTCCAGGTTCCGTTATTAATGCTCCTTTCATAACAGTAATAATGTATACTTCTCCTGAAATCCCCCGGCTTTTGTTATTAAGCTTTTCAACGAGACCTTGAAACTTTCAACCTCTTGTCATTTAAAGGCAGGAAAAAAAGAAAGATTTCAAAAGCTTGAAATTATTTTGAAAGTTTGGCACTTGTGGTAATAAAAGGAGATAAAAGTGATTTAAAAATAACAGGGGATATTAAAAAAAATAAAAGGAAAAAAACATTTCAATTTGAGGAACCCACTACAAAATATGTAACAGGGTCCCACCTGTCCCACCTGGTTCTGCACATTGGCCATCCTGCCCACTAGATACACCTACATACATATACACTGGTGTATATAAACCACAGGCCTAGAAACTGCGTCCTCCCCAACACACATCGGACTGTGCAATGTAAGTTCTAACAAGATGTATATGATCTATATGTTTAAAGGTGAATTTTTAATAGTTAAATAGGGGTTTTCCCATCTGGGCATTTACATTTAATTAAATTCATTTGTCATATGTAAACATTTCTTCAATTGGATGTTGTTAAAAAAAATGTTCCTATATGAAGATAATTTCTCATAAATGTAGTCATGTTGTCCCTTAGAAACGAGATGGCTTCCCCGGATACGACCACCTCACACTCTGGCAGCGGTGGCCAGACATGCGCTATTGACCCCTGCCTGACCACCTGGACTCAGTGTTCATTACCACAGGACGGATGTGGGACCTACAGTAACTCCCGGACACTTCATATACAAAAACTTTTTGAGTCTTTGTGCAATCACTCCAGCAGAGGTGGCCGTATCCGATGAAGCTATCTCGTTTCTAAGGGACCATATGGCTACATTTCTGAGAAATTATCTTCACACAGGAACATTTTTTTTAATAACATCCAATTGAAGAAATGTTTACAAATGGCAGATTAATGGATCTGAATGTGAGTGCCCATACGAGAATACCCCTTTAATATGGGAGGTACCAGAAGACCCCGCCCAAGGGAGTGATGGTGTCCCAGTGCCTTGTTTGGAATGTTTGTAGATTGTATAAATTGCACTTAATTATACTGCAGATCATGGTCTATTTTAGGCACAGCCAGAAATCTGTTATAAGTAAGACCTGTAACTTAATTTCAAGGTTTTGCCAGGTTTTTTTTTCTGTTCCTTTTCATTTAGGAAATTAGTGGTAGATTCGGATCTAGACTTCTTTGGGTTGGTTGTCTCGTTGTGTTACATTCCTTCCAATTCTTAACAATGGCATTAATGTTGGTACCAGTGTTAGTCTTTCTGCAGAAACAGTAAGTATTATAGACCACAAGTTAAATTCGATTGTTAATTGAAATTAATGACAAACTTGTCCTTTTTGTATCATTTACATTGAAACTAAAAAAAAAGACTCCAAAATTTAAAAAACAAAATATTTTTTTAAGTGGTGTCTCCGTAAGGATGGCCATATACCTTAAAGCTCTTGTCTGGCTGAAAATTGTTCCTCAAGATTCCCCTAAACACATGCATACTTGGTAAGGCTACATTCAGACCACCGTATGGGGGACGTATATACGGCCAACATATATCTGTAGTATATACGTCCCCCATAGATGGCAATGGGCACATGGAGCCTTACAGGAGCGATACGGTGCCGCACACGGGCGGCACCATACTGTCCCATAGCCGGGAGAAAGATCTTTCCCCGGAATATGGAGCTGTGCGCCATGCATCGCGGGAGGGCACACTCTCATGTGAATGTAGTCTAATGAGTGCCATCTCAACGGAATGAGGGCAAATTTTTGAAAATGTTTCAATAACAAATATATGAAGTCTTTGATTATTGTCTAGACATAGATTATGTTATTCCTTTATGTAAGCCAGTAGTGTAGTAAACTGGTTCTTTCTAGAAAAATATATATGCATTTTAATATGTTATAAATAATTAACCAGAAAAAGGGGCTCCTGTTATTTCCTACCCTTAATTCGTAAATCTGCAGAGAAAGAAGTGGTGATTAGATAACAGAGGTACTGATGAGAGCCCCGCAGCAAATGTTTATGAGTCCTCTGACTTTGGATTTATATAATTACCCATTTTGTCATCTCGCTTGCTGTGTGGTTAGAGGCTCTACACAACACATTTTCTAACATACTGATTTACACTAAAAAGCTAAACTGATGCCTATGGTGCCTATGTTATAGCGGTATGGATAAAGCTACACTGTATTGACTTGGAGCCATGACAAAAACTGAGAAGGTCAAACTGCTCTGTATGTAGGCAACTGCTTACAAATAGTTTCACTTGCATCGCTATCATAACTGGTTCTTGTAGATGTGTGGATTTGAGGGTTACAAGATACACAAAAATGGTTACAAAACATTCAGGGTTTTTCTTTTCATTTTTCTTTTGTTATGTGTAATGAATTGTTTCAGTTCATGGATGTATTACTAATTCAGCAAATGCATCTAGGAAGCTTTTAACTACACTATATTTTTGAGTTTCCATTTGGATCATTCTTTATTAGCGAATAATTCAGGATTGGATTCATTGTAGCTTTGTCAAAATTTTTTGAAAGGTCGATCCAAAACGAAGCGGTCAAAACTGATCTTGCTTAATCAGGAAATTGGTGTTTCTCCTCATCTGGTCCTCTGAGGGCTCTTTCACATTGGCGTTGATGTTCAGCTTCAGTTGCGTGTCTGTTGCACTTTGTCTCCATTGTGTTTCCATTTTTCTTCCATTTTGTCTCTGTAATGCATCAGTTTTGTATCCTCGTCCGTGAAAAAAAAAACCTGAAAAGGTTTAACATTGCTTTGAAGACATCACACCTGGCTTTTCAGCCCCATCAGTGTAAAAAACAGATGCGTGATTCACATCAGTGAAAAAATAGGACATGTTGCATAATTTCTTCCACGGACAACAGATCAGTAAAAATACAAGCCAATGTGAAAACACCCAACAATGGCTTTGAAAGGCATCCGTGGAAATCACTGAGAAACAACACCAATGTGAAAGAGCCCTGAGACACAGAATTAAAAAAATCTTATTTTGGTTGTTTTCTTCTAATATTTTACATTATGGTTAAAGTACAACTTTAAAGTATAAAACCTTTTGCCTTGCTCTGCACTAAGCAAAAATAAGCAATTCTCTTATTTACTGTAATAAGCTATGTGCAGGTGTGTAGCTGCTAGCAGGGGCTTTACCTTGCCCCCTAGTCTGCTCTCCATTTGCCATGCTTCCTGGTAACCGTGGAAAACTGTATAGGATAAGAGGAGGTTTGTTGGGAGGAGCAGTAGCAGAGTAGTGCAAGAAAAGAGGACCTTGAGTGATGTCACAAGCATGTGACTCATCATGTGCTTCAGGTTTGCCATTTAGAAACAAGCTGTCCCGATTCATATAAATGCCCTTAGCTGATGTCACAACCAGAAAGTGCCCACCCACTTCAGGAAAAGCTGAATATGAATTATAAGAAGGAATCATAGCTATACCAGGCTGTATATCAGCATAGGAAGAAGCCAGCAGCATCATACAGTTACCATTAGAATCGTTGTCAAGGGCTTTCTCCAGCTGTACTAAAACTATTATTTGTCTGTAATTTTACAGTTACAGTTAACATTAGTATTTCAATAAGGGTTAGTGTTAACCCCAACACTAATGCTAGCCCCAACAGTAACCCTAACCCTATTGAAAAAAACTGGAATAATAGCAAATTGAGATTTGCCTTTTTCTATAAAAAACTGCTCATTTTTGATTAATTAATTTTAATTAATTTTGCAGCCATACTTAGCATCAAGACTGCATAGTCCACTACATTACTTTATTCCCCTAATGAGTGTGTCACACGACGTATGAAAAATGCGTAGGGATTACATATTAGGGTCTGTAAGGGACAGTACTGGGACCGTCCTTGTCAGGGTGGGAGCAATATTGCGGGGTCAGGATACTAACCGATCGTAGGGCTTAATAGGTCCTGTACCTCCGGACCAGTACCACTCGACCAGGAGACGGTGCATCGAAGACTGGTGAGATCCACCCTATTATTCCTTACTGTCCGGATTAATGTTGGTCCGTGGTTTTGAGATGATGCACCTTGTCATATGCTATACAGGAATGCACTAAGACACGGTGAGGTATTAATGGGGACCGTGTCTTATTGGAGGTCTGAACGAGCTCCCTTTCTGATGTGTTTTTGCTGACGAGATGGTTGATGTGCATACTATTGTGGTTCATTGTGAACTTATTTTATCAGTAATTATTAAAAGTTACGTTTTACTTATGGTACTGGTACATTCTGCTGGATTTCTTACCGATTTTTCTTGACTTGAAAAGTGAGTTAGCCAAATAGGCAACCTTTTTCTGTCTTGTTCGGATTTAGAATCTCCACCTGTGGTACATTCATATCTGCATCATATTTGCACCCACGTTCTTATTACCTTCGACTCCTTTTTAGCCCTGCAAAAATGTCATTATAACCCATAACATGACAATCCTTCCTCTAACATAACATCTAAACAGTTGCAGAATTTGAGTTGCGTACAAGATGTTATGACACATTGTAACAAACTTCACAAAGTTCTGGACAGCATTGTGCATACCATGCAAATCAAGCTTGGATTCCTGATTTCTTCATCAGGTAAAAAGACCAAATGCAAACTTTGTGTGAACAACATCTTGGAATGAAGAAGTTGAAGGATCAGATGGTCTGGTCTCCAATGAAACCACTTTCTAAAAAAAAGTGAATGTATGGGTACCCTTTCTCTGAATAAGGCCACATTCACACCTGAGCTTCAATTAGGACTTTGTTCTCAGGCAGGTTCCATCGGAAATGCCAGATGAAACAGTTCTGCAAAATTCACTCTTGGTGTCCATCAAAAAACTAGCCTAAGTCATGTTTGGTTGACAACACTTCCCAAAAATTGCAATTCAAGAACAAAAATGCTCTGGATAAAAGGGGGATGTGGATGTCAAAGTGGATACTCATAGTAAAACTCCTATGAATTGGTATGCACATGTTAAATATTTATAACATATCCAAAGGAACTTACCTCTGGGATCAGAACTTATCTCGAGAACAGGAGGTCTGCTAACACCCTTCTGTAACATGGTTGAAGGCTCTATTTTTGGGACTTCTATAGATCTAAATGGAGAGTGACAGCACATGCACATCATGTTCAGCCTGATCACAGAAAGAGCTCATTCCTGAGATGGGGAGGCGGAGCTCATCTTTACAATATTGTCCTTCAGATATACCAGCCTTTTGGACTCTCTGAAATTGTGCTAGTTATACTCACCAGGGGAGGGATTCTCTCAGGGACTCTTTTGAGTTTTCAATAAAAATGTTTTTCATAAACCAAAAAAATAGGTGGTAGTTGGCACCACAGGTTTTATACTGGATCATCAATTGTGTAATAAACAATTTAAAATAGTTTTCTGAATAAAATTATATGCAGGTGACTACAATAATGCACACAACTGTTTTTGGCGGCTGTGAACTGACCATACAAACTGGTCAGCTCCCAGCCACCATTGACCAGAATTATGCATGGTGCATAATGGGAAAACATTAAGACTGGTGTTTTTAATGGCGCCTCTGGCTTCTTCCCGCCGTGCTGCCCCCCACTCCACCATAGTGGGGTGCGAGTCGGAGAAAGGCAAAAACTGGTGGGGAGGGGGAAATTCATGTGCCTTCCCCACTAGAATACTGGCGGAGAAGACATCCTGAATTTTCCTTATGGGTCTGTGACAAAGCCAAGCGGCGGCACTGCAAATGATAGGTGCTATTCTTGCCTAGATTTGTGGTGCGACCAATCAGCTCCTATGGACACGAGAGGGGAGCGTTCAACCGTAACATCTCCACCCGTCTAGAAACTCTGGTCGTGTTCATTTACTCAAAGAAATATACCTAAAATGTAGTACACAACTCTACTGATGCAAGATGGCTGCCCACACACACATATATATATATATATATATATATATATATATATATATATATATATATATATATACAGTATGTAGAAAACAAAAAATTTCTGCCATAAAAAAAAACTGATTTTAAATGTAGAATATGTTTTCAAATCTGTCTTTACTTGTTTGAAAATATAGGTGCCACCTTCCCTTTAAGACAGTAGATGTGATTCCTACTTTACGGTGATATATAACAGCCTGACTTGTACAGGATATCTGAATAAATCTTCACATAAAGTAAGAGATTTCATTGCTGCGGATGATGACTGGTTTGCTGTTCTGACCAGAATCCCTCTGCTTTGTCATCTGCTCCATGTCACCGCGCATCTTTCTAAGATCTTGTGATTTACAATGATAATATGATCATTTTTTTTACAGGTTTATGACTTATGGATATTCTCTCAGAGAAATAAATGTGTGTAGAGGTATGTAGTATGTATAGCAGAGACATAGGATAGTCAGACCTAACCAGAAATAAAGGCTACGCCAAGACAGAGAGTTCTCCGTTTCTTGACATTTCATAATGTCTAAGATGAATTTGATAAAAGGTGTTATATAAAAATTTATTTTTTCTCTTTTCACAATTTTATAAAAAGAAAACCTGCCTTTCATAGTAAAGTGCAAGTTCTCCCCAGGCATTTGCATATATGAATTTTAATTCTAGGTATAAAATTATCCCAAAACAGACGACACTGCGCGGTTTAGACAATCTGATTTGTTACTGCAGTAAAGTTTATTGTCTGGATGACTCCTCCACTTCATATTCCCATATAATCGGATTTTGTCTCTACAATTAGAAGACCCTGCCTTTGTGTCGGCTGTAAACACACTATTCAGGGTTTTGTATACAATATAAACTTCACAAATGATTAGGTGAATTATATTTATGCTGTAAGTTAGGGTAAGATTATCTTTTTATAGGATGGTGGCTAAACAGCATCACAGTAGATTGCTTTAGCCGTGACAAATTCCCATAGAATGAAGGTGTAAGTGACCTTGAGACCTTTGAATCGTGGAGCTGTAATATCACACTAGGGGAGATTTATCGAGGCATTTATCAAGGTTTTTTCTATAATTTCAGGATTCTAGGATTGTAGCTGGACACGATCCTGTGTGAGATCGCTTCATTGAACTGCTGCTCAGCCCTTTCCCTCTGCTCTGACTAATATCAGTATCAGTCTTCTGGTTATATTTTGCACTAAAAAGAGAGGCTAAGAACCAGTTTATATAAAGAGATCCAAGAACACAACAGGGTGGGGACTTTCTCAAAGTCCAGCTACAAACCTGGAACTTAAACTGCATTCACACACATGTATGGGGGACGTATATAAGGCTGGCGTATGTACGTCCGATATACATCCCCCATACACTTCTATGGGCTCACGACATGGTACCGTACCGCTCCGTAGCCCAGGAAAAGATAGGACATGTCCTATCTTTTCCCGTATTACGGCGCCGTGGCCCATATGTTCCTATGGAGAGTGGCGGGGGTGAGCAGCACTCACCTCCTCCTCCTCTCCCTGCAGGCTGCCTGCAACGGCAGTGTGCTTAAAGGTAATTTTACAGTACTGCTTCTACTAACACACACACACATAGGTATGATTAGACATACTGCCAGGGCCAATACCTAATACTTTATGTAGCTTTGTATGGCCAAGGCTGCTGGGGGAATCCATCAAAGTCACTTCTCTTCATATAAACTGTAAATACTTTAGGCCAATGTTTAAACAGATCCATGGTCACACATAAGCACAGACTCTTTGTTAACCATTCCAGACATAAAAGTTGTATATGTCTTCGGTCTATCCCTAGCAACCCCATAGAAATAAAGCAGCGCTGCACATACATGACTTTGGTGCCACTCAAAAAGGGCAGCCTGTTCTCATGGTAATATTAATGGAGGGAATGATATTCGTGGGTTAAGTGATATTTTAATGTGAAAAATACAATGAACTTTATTGTAATATTTTGATTGTATTTTTGGTTTTTAATAGTTCTCAATGTTATGCTATAAGAACATTAGGGGGGTGCTGTGATGTATAACTTTTACATTCCATCACAAGGGAAGCTTTGCATGTCAACCTATCCAGTAGCTATGAAAGAGATTGCTCACCCAGGAGGGGATTTTCTGTAAAGCTTATAAGAAGATAAAGAGTAAGGGAGAAGTGCTATACTGTACTTTTGGTCCTAGGAATCACACTTACATAAACAGCCGGTGACTTGGGTGCTGGCACCAGGCCTGAATAGCGCCATACAACCATGTACAATGTACAGCGGTAAGGGCTGTATGCAGAGAGCTTGTGCCATCTCTATACATCACTGTTGGATCTCTGTGGTCCCGACCACTGCTGTGCGCCTGCTACACTAAAACTCATGCTGTAATCAGTAGAAGTTTAGGAGTCAGAAAGATGTCAGCTAAAATGGTCAACACTGGATGTAAGGTCTCCTTTTTTTGGAGTTCGTGTGTTGAAAGACATCCTCTAAATGTTTTGACTGCCAAAGCCAATTAAATTATGGGACCAGTGGTCAAGGCCTAGGTGACTACTAGCCTGCACAGAGGAGATCGTGACCTTCCCTGGTAGCACAATATTGGGGCACCGGCTCCTTGCTAGACCTGGTCAGAAGGTGGTTAATTGCCGTGCCTTGTATTTTGGAGTGAGGGTTGCAGCGAGGTCCTTTTCGTATAGAATGCTGATTCCTTCCAGCCATCCACAGTGTGGTTTGATATAATCACCATGACAACCAGAATGTATGAGCATACAAATAATGGAGACGGAGTAGACAAAAGATTAGCATGCAATGAGAAGTACAATAAGTTTCTTATTTAGCATTTAGATAACTGTCTTTCCTTCGGTGCAGGCTTCAAAGTTGAACCCAGTTTAGACCAAGAGGATTAATTCTTTCTCCCACATGCTTCATTGAATCTCTCATTACCAAACTTTGTCTGTATTGATGTAAGATTTGATTGAAGATTAGAACATTTAGCAGATTTTTGCTTTTTTGAATGTATCAGGCCTTTTCAAGCACAGAGCGCAGTGCCCAGTGGTCAATACCCTCACTTTTATCCAATGTCTGCTTCATTTAAACTTAATCAACTCCATCAATGAACTGGAACAGGGAATCATTCTTTGCAGCAGAATGTTGATCTTTTTTTTCTCTTCTTCTTTAGATAATTCTCTGCTTCTACTCCCAATCCATCTGCATTAAACCTAAAACCACGGAAAGGCCTGATCAGGTTCCTCTTTTATTTGTAATAAATATGATAATCAAAATTCTGTTTGATTGTATGTAAAGCCGGATGGCCGCCGATACACCGGGCATCTGGTGTCAGTTCGCTGCAGTGCACAGATAGATTTGATTTTCTAAGTGTTTTTATTTTTTGTGTATATTCCCCCCCCCCCCCTTTCCTGACATTAGATATTGTTCATGCTGCAAAGCGATGCATCTTTGGAGAAAGGCCTCATATGTCACATCCAGAGAGTGAAGCAGACCGATTGGCTTTATGAATTATCTGCCTTGTTGCCGTGAATTATTTGCACTGTTTCCCTACCAGTCAACAAGTTTCACAGGTATAGTGCAGATCAATCAAAGATGACAGAGCGTGTGTGAAGCTTTTACTGTGGAAGTCTGGACCGCTTGTCCTTGCTTTTTGGCTCCGGCATCTGTATATCATTTTTATACTGCTACCAGTAGAGCAATTTCAAAAGTATTTGCAAGGAAAATGTATGTCCCCATCTGTTCGAGCGATCATAAATGTGCCACCTTCAGAGGCTCTCCATTGGTAATCATATCTTTAATGATCAGCAAACTTGTGATATATAACAGTTCTCCGGAATGGGGGTTTCTGTTCTTTATTGTGATTGGCTGGAATAAATGGCTTTTCCATATGTTAGGGAGATAAAACATAAGATTAGTAGTAGCCGTTTCTTTTATTAGTAAACAAAGGGAACAGTGCATTCAAATGGAGTCTTTACGTAAAACAACCTTTAATAACCCCCCCCTCCCCCGTAACAATGCAATCGGCACAGGGAAGATGCAGAACATCTTTCATATCTGACAACCCTATTAGATGGTTTGTTTTTTTTTTCCCCAACGAAATGGAACAATGCTGAGTAATTTGACAATCGTCTGGGCTTTAAGGACTGATAATTAGAAAGCTTTGTAGGGTTTTTCTTTTTATGGCCCTTTTATGTTTCTATATTCCTTATGAGTTGAATTTGGAGCCAAAATTCTTCTAAAATGTCTCATCTCCTTGCGGTTAATAATATTCATTTTTATTGTAAACAATTCATTTAACAGATTAACACTCGGTGAATGCAAAGACCTTTATGTATGAAGGAGGGGGGGGGGGGCTGGTTTTTAGTTAAGGCAACGGAGGAGAGTATGATTTAATGTGACAATTACAGGTGCCATAAGAAATCTTACCCACAGCCTTTGTTCGTGCTGATCTCAGTGGACTGTCATAGAGCCTGCTGGGTAATAATCACCTTGAGACGTTTCGGGAAGGTGTCACTTATTTCTAGCACTGGTGCGCGTACAGTGTATCTCACTGCTACTGGAAAGTGAATTCGTTTCAGGGCTCACAGGGAGTTTTGGACAAGAATGTGAATAGTCCTGGAAATTGAGCTGTTACATTGTGACTGTCCGCACTCAAGCTATAATAAGACACACATATGTACTCGATTCCACCAGGAAAACATTGCCGTGGTCTTCTGCTCTCGCATAGTCTCTGTAGACTTTAAGGAAATTTACAAGTGAAATGCAGACTTCTGTGAAATGAGCTGAGATTTTATTGAATGTATCCATGCATATGATCCACAATATTAACTCGGTCATGGAGACGACTAAGCTGTGATACACTAGGAGGGTAATGAGATGAAGCCGCAATGGCTGTATTGGACAGCCGTCACGCAGTACAATAAACTAAGAGGCTGCAGAACGCTCATCCATAATAAAACGTAATCTAACGTATATATGCAAATCAGATCCCAGAATGTGTTCCATTTTTGATTAATTATTATTTTCCGATTTTCAGAAATACTGTATTGTGCAAAAGTATTAGGCAGGCATGGAATAAGGAATATAAAATCAGAATCTACATTGTTATTTTTTTTAAAACATACAAATAAATATCTGCTATGGCTTCCCTTTATCTTCAATTATGCATTAATTTTTCTAGATACATTAACACACACAGAAACTCGTCAGGGAGGTTGTTTCAAACATCTTGTAAAATTAAGCAGAGATCTTCTGTGGATGGGATGTAGACTTGTTTAGTCCATCTGTCATGTAATCCCACATGACTGCTGGAGTATTCATTACTGTAATCTGCCCTAATTCTATTGTTTTAGGCTTGATGAATCCTCCTCTCCACTTTTTTGATTCACATCGTCATTACTTACTTTGAATCTCCTTTGATAAATCACTACTTAGCTCTAAATCTTGTGCACACACTGTATACAGTTATAAAAGTTATACTTTATAAAGTTATAAAATTCCCCTGGGGAAGTTTGGAAATTTTCAGCACACTAGGTTACTACAATGTATAGTTCAATATGGAAACAGTATGTAGTATTTATTGTGCCCACTAGTGGTCGCTACAGGGGGAAAAATTCCATCATTCACTGTAAAGCCCACTAAGGCCTCAGTATAAAGAGTTAGTCCAGACACAAATAAATAACTTTAATATATTTCACTATTTCACTTATTTATACTTAATACTTAGGTGAAAGGCTTTAATATATTGCACATTTTCTCACACTGCACAATTCATTGGTAATGAATTTTAGAAAATAAGGAAAGCGCTACTCAGGGAAGCATGTGTTTCAGATAAGTTCATTTTATCAAAAGTCAATTCTCATCTTCTATTGTTGTCCTGATTGATACCTCTATATCACAACACATGGTGGTCAACAGGACAAACTGCCTAAAATAAATACACTATATACTCGAGTATAAGATGAGTTTTTCAGCACAATTTCTGTGCTGCAGTGTCGCCACCTGATGACATCATAGTGTTCACAGACAAAACGGCTGCACTGGAACCCGTGCCGCCATTCTAGAAGACAAGGAGGCTGCAGGGAGTGCTGTTGGGAGTTTTCTTTCTTTTCACTTTGAGCTGTAGCACCTGTATACTGGGGCCAGTCCTCGGCTGACCTATATACTGTAGCATGTGCTTGGCTACTTATATACTGGGGGAAGGTGCTGGACTACATATCTACTGGGGGCATGTGCCAGGCATACCTATATAATGGGGGCATGTGCTGGGCATACCTTTATACTGGGGAATGTTCTGGGCATACCCACACACTGGGGGCATATGCTGGGTATGCCTTTATACTAGGGGCACTGTTTTGGGCATGTTATATACTGGGGGCACTGTGTTGAGCATATTATATACTAGGGGCACTATGATAGGCATACCTATATACTGGGGGCACTATGTTAGGCATACCTATATACTGGGGACATGTGCTAGGTAACCCTTTTCACTGGGGACATGTGCTGGGCATACCTTTATAATGGGGGTATGTGCTGGGAATACATATATACTGGAGGCATATGCTGGGCCTACCAATATACAAGGAACATGTGCTGGGAATACCTATATACTGAGGGCACTGTTCTGGGCATACCAATTTACTGGGGACACTGTTCTGGGCATACTATACACTGAGGGCATGTGCTGGGCATACTTATATAATAGGGGCACTATGCTGGGCATACCTATATACTGGAGGCATGTGCTTGGCATACCTCTACACCGGGGCACTATGCTGGGCATACCTATATACTGGAGGCATGTGTTGGGCATACCTATATACTGGAGGCATGTGCTGGGCATACCTATATACTAGTGTCTATAATGGTGGGATAACCATATAATAGGGGGAGGCTGCAGGGCAAATAATAAGTGGGGGAGGCCTCTGGACATTTTATCAGTCAGGGGAGGCTGTGACCAAAGCATTTCCTACCCTTATATTATACTTGAGTTAATGGGGGGGGATTTATTATTGGTGTCTATGTTTGGCATTGTTTTGGTGCAGTTGAACAAATGAACATATGACAAAGTCACTTTGACATAGACCCTGCTTGCTCCAAATTCATTATTTGAATAGACTAGCTTTCACAATGTGACTGAATTCATGATTTCCATTTAATCACAAATTTACCAGTCCCCACCCTTGTCTATGTTGATACTGGGGTTTTTTGCGACTTTTTATGTGACTGTCGCAAACAACACACACAGCAAAAAACACTGCCAGCAGATTAATCATGGGCCAAAGCCAGGTTTACTGAAGCTTACAGCAACGGAGCTCCAAAGACCATCGTAACTCTCGTAAGGAGCCCCATTAAGATAAATCCCCAACCCCCCCACACTAAGTTTTCCTAGTTTTTTGTGCTAAAATAAGATGCCTCGGCTAACGTTTGGGCAAGCTTATACTCGAATATATATAGTATGTTTTTATTTTAAAAAATTGTCCACAAATCTTGGGTTTGCATACAAAATGGGTAGATGCTGCGATTCTTATTAGCTCTGATATATTTTACTTTTATGAAATAGAATTGAACACATGTGATAAAAATACTGACCAATGTCTTACGTTAATTACTCCTTTCTCGGTTTCAGAAGGAATACAAAATGCTGAAAAAAATGTCATGTATGCAAGTGCGTGTAAGTGTGTGACAAGAAACAAAATCAGCATTTTCAGCAACCTAAGAGCAATGCGGCTTGACAGCTTTCTCAGACTTGCAGACCTATGTGTTACAGTTGCTAAATAAAGTCTTTAAAAAGCATAGCCAGCTTAATACTGTCATATTGGATAAGGAGGTGCGTGTCTTTAGAGACCAGGAACATTATGGGAATTGGCCCCAGAAGAAATTCTTAGTCTTTACAATTGTCACTGCAAATTCATTGCTTATTTTCTAATACCATTGAGTCAAGTGTATAAGGACTAGCGTAACATATAATTCAATTCAGGAAATAATAATGGAATCACAAACAATGGGAAAGCTTCAATTATTATCTTATATAAAGAAATGGGCATAAACACATTAATTTGACATCCTTTAAGGGGTGCTGTTTCTCCTTGGGGAGGCAAAGTCTTCAGAGCAGAGCTTCCTGGGAAATGGGTATGCAAATAAGCTATGACACACTGTTGGCCAAAACCATTACACCTTTTAACATATGTTAAAAGGCTTAAAGACATCTTGTATACCTCGGAAGTATTTGAAGATTGGAAGAAATAAAATAAAATAGATCATTTTCTCATGGAGAATGTTGGGTATGCCAGGGTTTATGTGCATTATTTCAAAGGTTTGTCAAATTGGCTGGAGAAAAATGTGACGTGCAGCTTAAATGGTAACATATCATTTCAATATGTATATGAGGAATAACAATGTTTCCTGGGATTATGGGATATATTATCCTAATTTTCTGGTAGTTATCCTTTCTGCAGTCTGTATCTGAAGTTAAAGAACTTAATAATGTAGGAATCTATGGAATAATTTTGAGACTCAAATTGCCTGCGCCAGTTGTATTTATGATATGTCTGCGCCAGTTTTGTTTCCACTGCAAAAAAGAAAATGGTGCACTCAGTTTAAGCGAGATCGGTGCCTGCACGGTGTGCCAGATTATTGAAGATCTGGTGCACTCTGCACATCTCTATTAAAGGGGTTTTCCCATGAAACAAATTAGGCTTTATCCACAGGATAGGGCCTAACTGATCCATGGGGGTCTCCCCTCAGATCACAAGAATCGAGGGTCTGATTTACCTCTGTCGAACCCCTTGTCGCTTCCTAAGATGAGCAGAGCAGCCAGTCACGCATGCCCGGTGTTGGATATAAATCTACTACTGAGCTGGGTTGGGTTTCCAGTCTGATAACAAAGTCTTACTTTTATTTTTTAAAGACTCATCTTTGTGAAGGGCCACTACCTAGGGTTTTAGGGGTTCAAGGACTCAGAAGGTGATTGTCCATTGACCAAAACCATGAGGAGTCTTTCTACACAAATGGTTCGTCATTTGTTTTGAGTGAAAAAGGCCTGGTGGAATAATTGTCTACATGTATGCAGAAGATGAAATATGTTTTTTTTTCCATGTATCAGTATTACTGGTATAGACAATGTGAGAGAGAAATCTAGGATTGTTTCTCTTACCAAGCCCACCTGAAGGAGTTAGCGGGACATTAGGATGATAAAGACCTCTGCATGATAAAGTCACATATTGTTCATGTTTTTTTATTGGTGCTCTTGACCAAACAGTTTAATAAACTCAACCTGTAACTAATCTTCTCAAAACGATGAGGCTTCAGCAAGAATAGGCCTTTGGAAAGAAGGCCCCAACCCAAGGTTTTCTTCTCATGAGCACCCTCTCTGATTTTCTCATGCAAGTAAATATCACTGCCAAGGGTATCCTTACAATTCATAATAGTGGAATGACCTCTTCCAGAAAACGTATCTCTTTATAAATATTTTAACCCTACATAAAATAGGATTAACAAGAAATCAGTGAGCTATTATAACTCTGTGGTAAATGTATGGAATCTGATTGAAATTTGTCCTATTGCTAGAGAACCCCGGTTTGACCAGAGGATGGTTCTGAAAAAGCATTGGAAGTTTAGGTGTGAAGGTTATGGTAACTGCACTTATGACCCATCTCTATGGGGCCTCTGTATGTATGCAGGTATCTGTTTGGGTTCATAGAAGTTGAGATTCAGAGAGACATTACAAAGATTCCCGAATATGGATCCAAAGCCGAAAGAGGAAGAAAAGACAACCACCGGTACTCAAACTTATTACATTCCAAACAAGCGGAACCAGAATTATGGTAAGACCTGATGAAGCTCTATTGAGATAAGTACTGGTGTCTGTCCTTTCCACAGACCTCAACTTTAGATCCATATTTTGGAAGAAAGCTTGGCCATAGAAATCATGAGTAAGGAAGAAGCTAAAATGGACTTCAGTTAAAGCCATGACCATAGTGATATCAAGTATGACAAAATTTAGGATGTCTGATCTTTTCTTCCCTTCACACTGCACGTTGGAGGATTGTTGAATTGGTACCACCTAAACCAGCAATTTAAGTTATTTTTGCCATGATGTGTATGGAAGCCTTTTTCTATGTAAATAGCCAGTAATACTGCTAAAATTGTTTGGAATTTAAGACTGTACAGTGTCTAGACATCACCAGGCAGAACATAGCCATGGAAGAATCCAACAAGCCAGAAGACTCTGAGGACATCTAAAAAACTTTTATTTTCAGATGTTTTTCATTTTGAGGAAAATGTTAGATTTGCATATTCAATGACAATATTGCACATACAAATGCATAGATTTTATTTAGAAAAGTTTTGGAATCCTACAATGATTTTCATATTCAGTTCCCTACCTGTACTTTCTTATAATTAGTTTTATTGATATCACAATCTACAAATGTCTTCCACAGAAGGAAGGAAACACTTTACATTCTGAGATTTATCATGACACTCTAGGGAAATAAAAGCTGCAATATGTATATAATATGTGGGAAATGTAGTTATTACATGCAGAAAGAAATTCTGTTTACTTTTCAAAGCCTTGTTTCTGAGAAATATGGGCAAATTCCCCGAGGATGATGGCCAATGTCCTTATTTTTTTTTTTTTTGCAAAGATTCTTATTGTCATTTTCAAGTTGTGCAAATAGAGGGAAAAGTAAATCAATTTTTTAAGCTGAAAATCTGTGTGTGATGCCAGTCCCAAACCTAAAACCTCCCTGGTATGAAACAACAGGCAACACAATGTACCTATTTTTTTTAGCAATGAAGCCTAAAGGTTGTTGCCCTTAATTTTCCAATCATATAGAAATATCAAAGTAGTCCAGAAACATTCCCACAAAATAGTTTTCACAAATATTACACACTGCTTTTGCACCTTATTCTAAGATTATGAAAAATTTCCATACACGTCCTAACACCCGATTAGCAGAAAGAGGCCCAAAGAGTATCCCAGCCCATGTAGAATAGTGTATAACTTTGTGTAGCCCACACTTTCCCATTTAGATGGTCACTACAAAAACTTCAGACAGTGTTTAGGCAACTTGCATGACAAGGGTGTGTGGTCTTGTGGGAAAAATGTGCATAGCCTAATAGCCTATCTGGATTAGAATTAGGGATATTATATTCTCAAACGCTTCATGAACCAGTTTGTTTATTAACTTGTGTGTCATTACAAATACTTATGCCTTATGGTTGGAGTTAAAATTAGATTTGTATATTTAGGGTTCAGTGTTAGTATTGGTCAACTACATCTCTTTATGATTTCCCTACTTTTGGGATGTAATACCATTTGTATGTGAGGTTGATGTGGACATACTTATCATGTTATATGGCCACAAACTAGTTGACGTGTACATGTTTTCAAGTTTTAAAAAATTCATTTTTTATTATATGTTGTGCTGAATATGAAATAAAATATAAATCTATAGATATATACACTCACTGGCCACTTTATTAGGTACACCATGCTAGTAACGGGTTGGACCCCGTTTTTCCTTCAGAACTGCCTCAATTCTTCGTGGCATAGATTCAACAAGGTGCTGGAAGCATTCCTCAGAGATTTTGGTCCATATTGACATGATGGCATCACACAGTTGCCGCAGATTTGTCGGCTGCACATCCATGATGCGAATCTCCCGTTCCACCACATCACAAAGATGCTGTATTGAATTGAGATCTGGTGACTGTGGAGGCCATTTGAGTACAGTGACCTCATTGTCATGTTCAAGAAACCAGTCTGAACCAGAGATGATTCCAGCTTTATGACATGGCGCATTATCCTGCTGAAAGTAGCCATCAGATGTTGGGTACATTGTGGTCATAAAGGGATGGACATGGTCAGCAACAATACTCAGGTAGGCTGTGGCGTTGCAACGATGCTCAATTGGTACCAAGGGGCACAAGGAGTGCCAAGAAAATATTCCCCACACCATGACACCAACACCACCAGCCTGAACCGTTGATAAAAGGCAGGATGGATCCATGCTTTCATGTTGTTGACGCCAAATTCTGACCCTACCATCCGAATGTCGCAGCAGAAATCGAGACTCATCAGACCAGGCAACGTTTTTCCAATCTTCTACTGTCCAATTTGATGAGCTTGTGCAAATTGTAGCCTCAGTTTCCTGTTCTTAGCTGAAAGGAGTGGCGCCCGGTGTGTGGTCTTCTGCTGCTGTAGCCCATCTGCCTCAAAGTTCGACGTACTGTGCATTCAGAGATGCTCTTCTGCCTACCTTGGTTGTAACGGGTGGCGATTTGAGTCACTGTTGCCTTTCTATCAGCTCGAACCATTTCGGACCATTCTCTGTAAACCCTAGAGATGGTTGTGCGTGAAAATCCCAGTAGATCAGCAGTTTCTGAAATACTCAGACCAGCCCTTCTGGCACCAACAACCATGCCACATTCAAAGGCACTCAAATCACCTTTCTTCCCCATACAGATGCTCGGTTTGAACTGCAGGAGATTGTCTTGACCATGTCTACATGCACTGTGCCATGTGATTGGCTGATTAGAAATTAAGTGTTAACGAGCAGTTGGACAAGTGTACCTAATAAAGTGGCCCGTGAGTGTATATATATATATATATATATATATATTACTGTATATACTCGAGTATAAGCCGACCCGAGTATAAGCCGAGAGCCCTAATTTTACCACCAGAACTAGGAAAAATTATTGACTTGAGTATAAGCCGAGGGTGGGAAATGCATTGGTCATAGCCACCCCCCAGTATATAGCCAGCAAGCCCCCAGTAGTATATAGTCAGCCAGCTCCCGGTAGTTTACAGCCAGCCAGCACCCAGTAGTATACAGCCAGCCAGCACCCAGTAGTATACAGCCAGCCAGCCCCTAGTAGTATACAGCCACCAGCCCCCTGTAGTATACAGCTAGCCAGCCCCTAGTAGCATACAGCCAGCCAGCCAATAGTAGCATACAGCCAGCCAGCCCCCAGTAGTATACAGCCAGCCTGCCTTCATGTAGTATACAGCCAGCCATCCCCTAGTAGCATACAGCCACCCCCTAGTAGTATACAGCCAGCCTGCCCCCAGTAGTATACAGCCAACCTGCCCACAGGTAGTATACAGACAGCCTGTCCCATGTAGTATACAGCCAGCCAGCCCCCATGTAGTATACAGCCAGCCAGCCCCCAGTAGTATAAAGCCAGCCTGCCCCCAGTAGTATACAGCCAGCCAGCCCCTAGTAGCATACAGCCACCCCCTAGTAGTATACAGCCATCCAGTCCCCAGCAGTATACAGCCTGCCAGCCCCCATGTAGTATACAGTCTGCCAGCCCCCAGTAGTATACAGCCAGCACCTATTAGTATACAGGCTGGCCCCCCTCCCCAGCATTTAAAAAAAAAACTTATACACTCACCCTCCGATGTCGGCGAGCCTCCCCGATGTCAGCGCGGCTCCCCGATGTCCCCGATGTCGGCACCTCCCGTCTTCTTTCTTCCCCGCGGCTCTTCTTCTTTCATGGATGCGGACATTTTTTCATGGACGTGGACATTTTTCTTCCAGCAGACACATACTGCGGTCGCTGCTGATGTCATAGTATGTGACGGCCAGGAAGAAAACATGGCCCCGTCCATGAGAGAAGAAAGAAGACAGAAGAAAGAAGAAGAGCCGCGGGGAAGAAAGTAAAGACATCGGGGAGCCGCGCCGACATTGGAGGGTGAGTATATCAGTTTATTTTTTTTAAAGTGGGTGATTTTTTTAAGTGGGTTAATACTCGTGTATAAGCAGAGGAGACGTTTTTCAGCACATTTTTTGTGCTAAAAAACTCGGCTTATACACAAGTATATACGGTATATATAAAAATTATGTATAGATTTTTTTGTCTGTACACACATTCCTTGATTTTTTGTTATTGGACTTTGTATAGCGTATCATCCTTATTGGTAGTACTTGTCAGTGCAGACCATTTTTTTTGTATCAATTTAAAAACATGAAAAGATGTCATCATAAGTCACATATCTTTCAGGTGATGAGTAGAGGTAAGCAGACCCAATGTTTGGCTGCCAAACCCTGAACCTGACTAGGAACATCGGGGGAGATTTATCATAAGTCTCTTAGAGCAGAACTGTTCTAGTTGCCCATGGCAACCAATCAGAGCTCAGCTTTCATTTTCCCACAGCTGAGCTCTGATTGGTTTCCATGGGCAACTACAACAGTTTTACTTCAGAAACTTGATGATAAATCTCCCCCATTTAGTCCATACATCTATAGTGATGAGCCAATATAATTTAAGATGCATAGTTGTTCCTAGAAGAAGGATACCCCTACTGAATCTCACATGCACCATCTCTCTTTCTCTTTTTAACACCCATTAATATCCACTGCCCTGATAAAGGTGTTTGAAGACCTGGCAAAGACACTGCTGTACACAGTACAGTGAATGAGCTTTTGAAACTCAGCCCAAATTACAGCCCATGAGATAAATTAATGTGACTTTCTGGTCTATAAAGTGAAAGAGGCACTCAACAGAGTCATACAGCCACCTGAGGCCATCAATCGGTGGCATGTTGGGCGTCTGACTGTTGCCGATCTGACGCTGCCTATCCCGAGGATAGGCAATCAATTTTTGAAACTTGGGCAACTCTTGTGATCCTACTGCCACATCATGCCCATCAAGGGTCTGCGCAAGTAGGATTCTTCCAGTAATAACCAACTAGTGTTTCAATAATAAATAAATATATATAAAAAAAACTTTATCTAGTCATTGCAGGAGCTCATCTGTCTCAAAATCTTTAGTCTACTGAGTAGCATGCCTTATTAGGTTCTGTCTGCCTAATACACCTTCATCAGTCAATAATGTTTCTATGATCCCAAGGAAATATGTGATTGCACGCTTGTTGACATCTCAGCACGACAGAAGACTCCAACCCACCATCATATATGACAATAGAGTTGATTCATTCTAGATAATAAAAAAAAATTCAACATTTGAAATATAGGAAAGAAGAAAATTGGTCTTGAAATCCAATCCCTTTATTCTATTACCTGAGCTTGATTATGTGTGAAATAATGCGTATGAGCTCCGTACTTACATTAATACAATCTTTTCTTCTAAGAAATGAGCTGTATGTCACTCTGTTGTAGGCCCTAATTGGTTTCAGATATTCAGTAGTTAATGATGAGGAGTTGGAGGTAATATGGGATCCTGTCATTTGGTGTTGTATAAGTTTTAGGGATGGTGAGACAAATCATATGTCTTTGCTTATTAAACCTCCGAAGCCCTGACATTCTAACACAGCAATGAGATCTTTGTGTGGACCACACATGATAGAATAGACATGATCAAACAGAAATGATCATGGGATGGGATTTTTTTTAACATATGGCCCCATCTATATATTTATAGAAGGGTGACAGAAAAGGCACAATTAGTTCCAGGAACAAGATCATACACAAAATGAGGAGATATAACAAAAAAACGTGTTTTGGTTGTAGAGACAGTGGTTATATACATAGAAGGGTTAATATATATGTAGCATTGGCAACCTAGCACCAGTGCCGGAAAAGGCCAAAAGCCCGTTTTCCATGTACAGTAAGTATTCACCAGTAATATAAATGGCACATGGAAGATGTTACAGACTGGACCATCTTTTAAAACTTGAACCTAACTTATAAAACTTTCTAATTTCTAGTAATAAAACTAATGTGAAAATATGTCCCAATCCAGAGGTTTTACCAAGTCATTTTTCATATATAGAGGTTTTAGCAAAAGAAATAAAAAAAATATTATACAAGAGCTAAAAGGTCTATGGATAGGAGCGGATTGCTTTATGCCAATTGGCATAAATGGGGAGCAGATTTTGACACCGATTTTTGACCCGAAAAGGCCCCATTGTTTGAAGCAACCCTTTTTATTCTAAATTATTTATTATTAGATTAGATTATTAGATTATTCTAAATAATTACACATTAACATTAATGTTATCGACACATGATGTATCTTCACGTTATGGTGTCATTAAGAATGTATGAAGATGACTTATGGGCTGAGCCCTCTTCATACATAGTGAGTGTTTTCTGTATTACACCCACCGATAACTCCCACAATCTGTGCTGGAACTGATCGTAGGTGTTAAACCTCTAAATGCTGCTGGCAAATCAAGTCAGTGGCATTTAAGTGTCGGTGATATCGTATATATGACATATCAAGTACCCAAGGGGCCTAAAAAAATAAAAATAATTATAGTTTTTAAAAACCTAAAAGTTCAAATCGCCCCTCTTTGCTTAGAACACATCTCCAAGTGCCAGATATACCAAATAAAAATAAAGTATTCCCGGCGTTGAACCACATAACGTAAAATAGTGGCCAAATGTCTGAGTCATCTCTTTTTGACCATTTTGCAACATGCAAAAATTTTATTCTAAAAATGGCAGCAATAAAAACTTCAGCTTGTACCACAAAAATGACACCTAACACAGGTCTATACACCGAAGTATTAAAAAGTTATTGATGTCAGAATATGGTGAAAATCTAAATTTTTTTGTAGAAAGATTTCTTTTTTAAAAAAATGGTTCAAAAAATAATGAAACCGATATAAAATTGGTAACTTTTGTTTTAGTACCAATCCAAAGAATAAAGTAGAGGTGTAAGAGCACACAGTAAAAGCCTATAAACAGATCCAAGAATATGGCTTTGTCACCACAACTGGAATTTTTTTCCGGCTTCACAGTACACGCCATGGAATATTAACTGGTGGCTATAAGAAATACAATATATTACGCAGAAAACAAGCCCTCATACAGCTCTGTGTAATAAAAAAGTTATTGATCTTTGAAAGCGAATGATTCATAAGGGGCTACGGAAGATGATGGCGCTATAAAATAAAGATTTTTTTTAAAGCAACATTTTATTAAAGTCTCGTGAGAATATCATAATATACAACGGATGGTATTACACAGACATAGGTGTACTTCAGGTTCAGCAAGAAACCCATCCTTCAAATACCGGTCTCTTCCAAGGTGTACCAAATTCAGGAAAGATTATTATTATTATTATTGTGTAATAACAAAAAAAAATGAAAATAGAAGAAAAAAAAGGACATCATCAGCCATATCACCAACAGCCAATATATTTGGAGAGCTCATAGACATTTAGAGAGCAATGTATGCTGGGAGGTTTTTAACCTCTACTGAATGCAGCTGTGACCATCTGCTTAACATATAATCACCAAATTACAATAAAACGGTTTTACATGTATAAATTAGTTGTACCCATACAACGGACTCCGGTTCCGAATGATTCAACACCCACATTAAAAAATGCGTTGTCCTTCTCATATGGTTCTCCGTATTATATCTAACGACCCTAAAAGATCCACACATTAGCCCTATAAGTGATTATGTGCCTCTTTTGGTCATGGATTTCTGTGCTGCCACTTTTAATATGTTTAAGCTGTGCAAATGATGGCTGGTAGAATTAACACCACCCTGAGCTAAGTGCTGCGTTAATTGTGAATGATACATGTTAACATTCAATGACGATGCTGTAAATGATTATATATGGTAATTCTCATTAGCAATTTTGTAGCAAGGCTGGTGCTTCACTTCACACCATGCCAAGTCCTTCTTAGAATCACAGTTATTATCATCAATTTATTTTGACTGCATGTTCTTGGTGTATGTAATTATTACACGTACACTGAGTCTATCACTGTTTATCGCCGGCACGCTGAGAAGGACTTATTGTACTAATGATCTTCTCCATTTGAAGAATTGTGTCTGTGTCCTTCCTCATCCTCTCAAGCGTAAAGGTGTTACTGCATTAACTGATTTGCTTTAATAAGCTTCCAATTGCACCCATTGGGATAATCAATAAACTTTAATTATTGCAATCAACTCCTATTGGCCTTTTTAAGTGAACTGAAAACATCTACGCTACAAGAGCGGGGTCAAGAGGAAGAGCTTTGTGGAAGAAGGATAATATGTGGTTAGGCTAGACGAGATTGAGCGGGCATCCTCTGACGTTAACATTGTAGACAAATATGGAGATGATATTGTAATCACTCAACGTATTGTCTGAACTCTTATTCTGTAGGATAGGTGATTAATACAAGATGGGCAATCGTCTTACACCCATCAAACCACACACCAAGCACAGTGCCATGCCTTTTGTTAGTGGCTGTGCTGAATATTGCAGTTTCAGCCCATACACTTGACTGAGACAAACTGCAAACAGGCCATGTGACCAATGGACGTAACATCATTGGAGTTCTGGGACTTCATCAAACACCACTCATATTCATTACCAATCCCAAACATAGATAATAAAAAAATGTTTGAATGTTTAATAGTGAGAAATTTCTAGAATCCTATTGGAGTGTAATTGACGACCATCAGACTTGTGGTATAGCTGCTCCCTGTGGTATAGTCCTACTTTAGGGCAGTTGTGATACATAAATCTGAGTGTATGTGTGTGAATTTATGTCCATAAAGGAATCAGCACCGTCGCGTTTGCAATCACCAAATTTTGCATAGCTGCTCCATCTGATTCTAAGAACACCATAAACTAAGTTTTTCAACGCACACTTTCCAATGTACACTTATTATCTACAGGAGCTATTGTCTGCTGGCAGTTAGCAACTAATCAAAGCTAAGCTTCTAGCAACCAATCACAGCTCAGTTTCCATTTTGTCACTGATCATTAATATGAGCTTTGTGTGACAATATGTGTAGTAATATGAGGTGATATGTGAGGTAATATGCAGGGTCATATGTGGGGTAATGGGACACATTTACTTAGAAAGACGGAAACTTCACTAAAAGTGCTCTGTCTGTGTATAATGCTCGGTGAGAAACATTCACTAAGATTGTGCGCCAGAAATCATGAATCTGTCGCTCCCCTGCACTGGCCCGACAGAGCTAGCCATCTTTTTTGTGGTGCACCTTTAACATAGGGTGAGTAACACAATTTGCAAATTAAATATGGCACTCAGTCCAACTCAGTCAGACCGAGCGCAGGAATGCCCCCTAATTTGTGTCACAGGGAGGCTAGTGCAGCTGCGCAACAAAAGGGTTGTGTGAACTACAATAGAGGTGCAGACACTTCTTAAATTCCTATGCAAGCAATTTACACCTAAAAGAACGTGCAAAGTCTGACAGAAGTGCAGCGCAAAAACTTTTAGTAAATGTGTCCCATAATGTGAGGGAATATGAGATAATATTTTCTCAATTCCTATGCTTATATCATCTATGATACTCCAGTCACATCCTGAGCTGCCGTCTCATCCTTGCAATATATATACTCCAGTCACATCAGATCAGCAATCATCTATCTACCAGTAAATCAGCTCAGATGACGGCAGCTGTGGCTGTGACTGAAGTATCACTCTGACATTTTCATCCTTAGTATATGGCAGCTTATGTGCGAGGTATGTTCTCAATTGAGATGCTTATATCACGTGTGATACTCCAGTCGCATCCAATCATCTATTTATTGTTAGATAATTTCAGATACTCCATCTGTGTTGCATTTCTGTGGTATTGAATATGCTTGAAATGCTTTTTTATGGACCAATTTGGCATGCTTTGTGCAGCGCTGCGTAATCTGTAGGTGCTATATAAATAAAGAATTATTATTATTAATTTTCAAAATAAAATCTCTGTCTTTGTGATTTTTATGTGCACAACTTTTTTTTGTTAAACCATTCTATTTTGTTATAACTAAGAGCAGTTATTTACTATCCCCGGCAACGTCAGGGGCAAGAATGATATAATATAGATTTACTTTTCCAGTAGGTTGCCTTCCTTTCTTCATTCTGATTTTATGTGTTGTTAGATTAATTTTACCATTTATGTTTAATTTTGGATTCTTATTAGAAGGAAATACATTGCAGGAGCTCAAACGTTAGGCTAGCCTCATATCTTAGCCTCATATATTAGATAGCTGATGGCTGAATGAGTATTTGTCTGGCAGCTTTTCCTTATAATCCCCCTACTATTCACCATACACATACATGCTCTGCTGAACATGTATGAGGCTATAGCCTAACAGGTGTTGTAGGGTCTTATCTTCATTGCATCGGGCATGTTAAAATCTCACTGTCTGATCCCCTGAAATCTGCCATCAGCGGAGAATTGGAACATAAATTTTAAAAAAATGGTTTCAAAATTAGACATTTCTAATCTTTAAATGTATTTTTTTGGTATAAATCGTTTTGAATTAGGATTTTTTTTTTCTCATACATATATTATAAGAACAAGTACCTTTAAATGTAGTTTTAACTGTAAATATTATTACATGTGATGTTACATTGTATGATTTCTTATATCATGTGGTTATTAAAGTACTTATTCAGCAAAATGGCAGAACGCAACATGCCAACATGTGATTGAAATCTCATTAATGTGGTTGTAAAGTAATAGTTTATCCACTTCCTGATATTATTCATTCTATGTTTATGAGTAAACTTTGGCTTAAACTTTTCCAAATGTTTTGAGATTATTAAGATGACCCGAAAACATTATGTTTTTATTAGCTTGCATGATACCAAGAGTCACCATCTAGAAATCCTAAGCAAATGACACAGTAAGAATGAGACAATGCAGTCTATTAATAAGCATTATCCCAAAAAGTCTTAAGGCCTTTTACTGGATACTAAAATCTAAACTTCCCAACGTAATCCCAGAATCCATATGACCTGAAGAGTACGCTGCACCACTACCATATATGAACAAGGATCAGGCGAAAGCAAGTGTAGATGAAGGATTTGTTCCCACCTGACGTCAGGGGATTTTGGGTTGACAGGAACAGCTGATGGATAAAGGAGATAATGAAAGGACTACAGGACAACAATGGCTGCAGAATACCAGCTGAAAAAGGATCAGCAGATAAGTATGGCTTCACAATAAGAGGCTGTATACAAACATGGTGGGAAGGACTTATCAGCGAGTTAAGTTGCTATCAGTATCCTAAAACGGGATTAGGGACCCCAGACAAAGCCTTCAAGTTGATAAGATCTTTCTTCAGCTCTTATGGCTTGTAAAGCATGAAGAAAAATGGCCCAATGTGTCAGTCAGGAGCATGCAGTTATATTATAGTAATGAAATATCAAAAACTAGCCATGACATTGTATAAAGGTCAGGCCATTCTGATCTCTCATCCCTATAGTTTATGCTATAAGGTCAAATGAAGAAGAGTTTTTTTTCCTATGATGATTGGACAGAGATAATTTTCTATTGCTATTTATGACAAGGCCACGAAACAAAGAGAAGTAGATATTACCTCCCGGTAGAATGGATTGAATGTGGGTAATATTGTATCCTTCTGTATTTGTTTATTTCTTTAGAAATGTATCACCCCATGTCTCTAGTTTCATTACCAGGACCCCACAGAAGCCACCCTGCAGGATCAATCAGACTCCGCCAGCCAGACAGTTTCCTTGTACTTTATTAAAGTGTAATCAAACATCGGTTAAGTGGAAAATAAATATCTAGATATAATAAGCAGCTCAGTCAGATCGTGTAAATGCAAATTACAAGCTGGTTCCTATCTCCCCGCCAGGGGATTGAACAAGCCACAGCAATTGCCTCATCCGCTGCGATTGTAAATCAGCTAAAATAATGGCTGGGTAATGACCAGTTTGCGGTTTCAAGCAGATAGAATGATAACAAACTGCGTGTGTCTCACCAGCTTTTCATTTAGCATCTCATCATGGAGCGAGAAGCCCAGCTAACAGCTTGCCTGCCTCATTAGCTTGTTGTCTGCAGCTTGTAAATTC